>NC_057937.1:41439182-41756464 GCF_018555375.3 Anguilla rostrata | reverse complement strand
TACATTTACTGTCTACAATAATAGCCTTGTAAATTGCACTTCCCAAAGTTTAAATGCTGTTATTTAAAGTGCAGTTATATACTGGCATGATAACCCAGTTCTGGAATGTCAATCTTGGCCCCTCAGATTGACAGGACTTGATGCAGAAAATGCCAGGTAAACCTGCAACCCAAGATTAATCTGTTGTAGTCTGTATTCCCGGTCACTTGTCTCCCCAGTACTGTCTCTGTGTGTGTTCCCTGAGCTGCTTCACTCCCCTGTACTTGTGTGATTTCACTATTCGGGTGGTTCCGGGTTTTCGTGGTGTTTTTTTCGTGGTGTACTTACTTCCTGCTTATTTCTAGTTTTACTAATTTCTATTAATCCCTACTAATTTATAGATTGTAAAGTACTAACCTCACTAATATACTAACATGTGAATATTACTAATGGACTAACACACACTAGTTTTGGGTTTTTGATAGTTTAGATCACTATACTAATACATTAACCAGTCTCCCCTTTTCCATGCTGCGCTGTAGCTCCGCCCCTTTTCTTTCTAGCCTGTTCTAACGCTGAGTTCTGCAATTGCCTGCACCTGTCTCTTGCTCCAACTGCACCTCTCTCTCTCTGCACGTGTTTTACCTGCTTCACCCAGGCCGTCTATTATCATTGTTGTCTATGTGATTCCAGTCCGTGTTTTGTCAGTCCCCTGTCATTGAATTAGTTTTCCTAATGTTCTTCACCTGGATGTTGTTTGTTACTCCTCCCTCACTCACTTAACCCCTCCTTGATTGTTACCTTCCCCAGTGTATAAATGTCAGTCTTTTCCACCAGCTCAGAGTCAGAACTTTGATCGAATTCATTGTGCCGATTGTTAGTAAGCCTTTGTCTATCGAGATTCCTGCGACACCCCTTTGCCCGACTTTGAGTTTGCCTGCCCCTTTTGGTTTTGTTTGCTTCTGGTTTGACCTTCGCTTTGCCTTGACTTGACTTCTCTTTTGCCTGTCCCTTTGTACCTTCGCCATTCTGATCTCCTGGTTTTTGATTTTTTGCCTGTCTTCACTATTCTTTTGGAAACTCGATTTGGCACCGTCCTCTCTCTGATTACCTGGCTTCGAACCTCAGACTGATTAAAGACAACGTTTTTTGGATTTCCCTGGTCTGCGTGTGGGTCCTTACTCAGAACATATCATAATCAAACCACTCCCTGCTTTGTGTCACGGTTGAGGAGGGTGGGACGCAATTGCGGACCGAGGGGATCTAAAAAGTTAACCCTGAGGGGTAACCACAAAATTGCCGAGCGATAGAAAGGGAAGGAGAGATACCAAATAATAAAGAGCCAAGTAATCGCTCCCTCCACTCACTAAAACTTCTCAGCGGGCTCAGAAAACTACAAGAAATGAAACACCGCCGCAGCGTAGCTACCCAGAAAGAAAACCCCCACTAGAAAAACAGAGTGGGGTCACTTACAAAAGAAAAAGGACACTCGCAGCCTGGCGGGTAGAAAACAAAAGGAAAACTAAAGAGACGAGGGCAAAATGTCCTCCACAGCGTGAAGAGATAATCAGCTCGAGAAGAAACTAAATGGTGATCAAATCTGGCAGATAGGATCAATACGGTAACTTCTGCCGATTCTTACACCCCCTACACACCAAGAGCATGACAAAAAATGAATCTGCGCTGAACCCCAGAAATCAGGGGCTAGATATAGGCCTCCCACACCTGACCCTCATCAGGGACAATTAGCTCAGAGCAAATGCCTGTGAGGTGCCATCACCTCACCATAGCACTCACACACCTGCCCCTCGTCAGGGTCAATTAACCCGCAGAAATCAGAGTGAGAGGTGCCACCACCTCACAGTTTGAGCAGACTACTCTTGTTGGGACTTGAATTGCATTTGTTTTTGTGTATGTTCTGTTCATTTAGGAAAATGGAGTGACCTTCAGCATAATAGCCAATGACTGAACCTTCTTAATATATTAGAAGAGCGACTTAACCTGGTTTATCTGTGCACTGAGCTGAGAAATTCCCACGTCTCAGCCAGGCCTATTAAAATGACCTCTAGATTTATGTCTTTTATAAATTAAGGACTCGCTTTTTGAAATGGGTGATATTCATTTTTATTTCTTGGCACATGCATATACTTCTACACTTTTTCTTTTTCCTATCATTGTCTCTTTAGTGGCAGGAAAGAATCTGGCCATACAGTGAATATGATAAAGAAACTGTCATTCTTTTAATGTCACGTTCCTGCTACGACTGCCCGTATGAAAACAGTTCTACCCTTTATAAACACTCCAAAGCCATCTAGCAAAAAAAAAAAATGAACTGTGCTCTCTGCTGTCAACATAATCCAAATTTAATTAGAGTAAGTGTAGCTTTAGTTTCAACTTCATTACTGACATTCCAATTTGTTAGAGAAATCTGATTTACAAAAGAACTTGATTAGTCATGCTGGGCTTTTCCCCACCCCGGCACTAATGGTAGTTGGAAGACAGACATTACGTTGCATTCATAGCTGGCTCTTGGTCCCTGCTGAACTGAGAGCAACAGCCAAATTCTGTATCCTTCAGTGAGGTGGCATTGTGCTCTTTTCTGTAGCCATGTCACACTACACTTTATTGAGGGCATTCTGGCATTTTTGTTCATATAGAGATCTTTTGAGACCCATACTATGTTTGCCTTCTCTCCCGTGTCATGGATGGATAATCACTTGCAAGATTACATCCCCACAACACCTGACCCATCCATCCCCTTTCTCCCTTCTAGCTGGAAGACAGTCGCATAATACACGAAAAGAAAGAGTGGCAACAGGAAAGAAACACAAACTGAAATCCGAGAGTCACTGAATGGGACGTTGTGCTTACTGAAAAGAAGTTGTTGTTTTTTATTTTTTAAATATATGTTTATTAATTAGTTTCATTTTTTGTCCATTATGGACAATAACCTGAGAAGTGTGGTACAACATTTGCAGGAAGCTGATGTTTTGTCAAGAGTTACTGTATTGAGGAATGGGTTTTCAGAATTAGAATCTGGGGTGGAGTGTAGGCCATACTTATAACAGATTTATTTGTCTTTCAGTTGTCATAACACACACACTACAATTTAGCCAAGATGGAGCATTAAACACTTAATGTTTACACTCACGATCAGGGCAGGATTAAAACTATCCCCCCAGGTTTATGCTTGCTGCCTACTTACAAATAGTGTAGCCAATAATGTATTATTATTATGAAATATTTCTCCTTTAAGACAACTGTGCATGGCGAATGCGGAACCAATACACGACCCATATGTGAGCCAACTGCTGCTCAACTAACAGCTCACACACAAAGAACACATCAATCAGAGCTTGCAGTCAGTTGCAACTCAACAATATAATCATCAGCACAATAATATTGTATATAATGAGAATGGTGAGTCAAATCCAAATGAAAATGAATAGCAGCAATAAGAGCAGGCCTAAACTGTGGAGGTTCAATGTAGTCTGATAGGACTAATAATCTTAATAATAACATTTTGCATTAACATTACAAGCAGGTCAAGGCTTTAATGAGGTATGAGAGAGGTAGCCTACCGATTTAGAAGCTCATCTCTCTTGCTTTTTGTGCTGAGAAGTCCATAATGATATCACTGAAGTCCAAGGTGCTTTACAAGTCACTTTCTAAGCCCTTACAAAAAAATCACATGAAATTTGTCTTTTCACATGTGAAAATCACAATTTCCCATTTGAATTTAACATTTTCACGTGAATGAAACTTCCCCCATGCAAAAACAAAGCTTGTGACACGAAATCACGTGAAATTCCACATTTCGGACTTTTTCAAATAGCATAAGTTACCTTTTCCCGATTTCATTTTATAAGTGGGATTATTCCCATATTAGGTGTTCACATGAGATGCAACCTTTCTTGTCCAATGGTGATCGTGTTTTGTCCTTTATCAGTGACAGTTTAGAAAATGAACGTTCCCTAGATGCATTAATCACGAAGTAATTGATGCATAAATAAATAAATAAGGCGAAGATAAATAAATTCCCAATGTCAACATTCAGGAAAATATGTGTAATGTTCCTTTTCCTTAGGAGCTGTAAGTTCATTGCGCCTCATTGGTGGCTATGTGCTATGTTGTTAGCTAGGCTATGTTTGCTATGATTTTGCTACCACAGTAGGCTATAGCTGTAGATTTGAATAAAATGGAGTAGATGGCCAGCTAATTGTCCATGATAGAACAAAATTCTGAGACCATTTTGACCCAAAATCAAATTGAATTTTAATACTAGATGACGCAAGCTTACTTGCTAGGATGATAGGGACTAGAATGTCTGGTTGCTAGGTTGTATCTACAGTTTGGGCTATTGGAATTGTGAAGTAAGTTTCCATTGCATTGTTTATAACGGGATGGCCGTGGTTGTTTTCCAGATATTGGCCTGAGTCTAACCCTGTTATGTGTAGCCAGGGAAACATCAACTTTAACAAAAATGCTCTGGTTTTCATTTTTATTTTTGGTTTATGATTATAAACAGGCTAATTCACTCTGATATAAGATTTCAATGCACTCCGCTGAGCGTTGGGTGGATCTTTTCCTCCACTTTCTGCTCTAAAATAATATAACTGCATGTCTAGTTGTGGAAAATAAATACCTGTGTGGCTGAGAGCGTGCCTCTTTGGTCTTACAAAAAACAAATCTCTGCTTGCAGGTGTTACCTTTTTTGGCCATTAAAAATGTATTGTGTTGATGTTGCTTCTTCTTTTTTTCTCAGAAAATATTCCTCTAAAAAAAATTGCTGTTGATGACAGCATTGATTTTCTGACTAGTTGTGAACTTGTGAGTCATTTTGAGGTGAGCGAGCATAGTTGTCATTTAATTGATTGAGCGAGAAGGGACGAAGCGATGCTAATGTGCGACCTAGTTTGGTGAACTATGAGTGTCAGTCATCCATAGCCTTGCCAATCAACCAGCCACGCCCTTCTCACACCTGGCTGATGATGATCTGCCTTACCACCTCATAATCCAGCATTTCCTCAAGAAGATTGCGGAGTTTGGGGTACAGGCTGGGCGGTATTTCTCCCCGCTCAGAGGGGCAGTTGCACTGCACTTGTACGCCCAAAGTCTTCATTGTGCATGTCGAAGACAGCCTCCCACCATCAGAGCTTGATGAGGCATTGTTCTGCTGTAAGGCCATCTCCCTGTAGGGCAAGCTCAGGATGGGGATCAGCTCGCACCATAGAACCCTGTGTAAGACATGCTTGTCGTACAGAAACTGATGCCTTTGAATGGGATGGGCAGCAAGAGGCACATTGGTGCAAAAGGTCAAATGGCGCAGGAGGTGAACCTCATTTGTGTCTTGTTTCCATCAAATTTCAGTCTAATGGCATCTTTTTTTATTTCAAAAGGTCAGTGTGGTCAGTGCTACCCTGTTATTGATATTTTAGCAATGTCATCATCTCATCCCCAGTGATGCACTGCACATTTGTATGAACTTAATCTCTCATATTCCCTGTTGGTTTTATATGGTGTCGATATGTTGTTCATTGATAGCACAATCATGCTGCTGTTTTACAACTTACCTTTTAATGTATTTTTACTAAGGAAATTTTTTTTCCAGACCTCACACTAAACCCGTTCTTGTGTCTGGATCTTAGACAGAGCATTAATGTATAAACCTTGAGCAATGTGTTTCATGGACATGGGATAATACAAATCCAGTTGTATTATGCCAAAAAAAAAAAATGTGTCAAAAGAAATCTTGCAGTCTGTGAAGCTAGGTTGAGCTATTACCATGGAATGCATTCCATTTGCAGGAAAGTGGAAAACTATATGGGCCAATTTTGTACTTATAATTGTAAAGCTACACTTACTTAGAAACAGTAGGTATGTTTGACATAAGGGAACCTGACAATATATACCTTAGACATAAACTAACAACACCCTTATCACAACACTAGAGTCTAGTATCACAGACATGAGATAGGGTGAAGAATGAAAGTCACCTGAACTGGCCTTGGCTACACGTTCAATTATCCAGAGTCACTCTTCTTATCAATAAAGGAAGGAATTTGGTCGAGATTGCACGTCACTCCGATAACTTAGAAAACAGCACCAGCCACATCAGAAAACAGGCAGTGGGTAATTGGGCATTTGATATTCAGAGACCTCAGAGGCTGTGAAGACTGTTCCTTTTATTAAATCGCTGAGATAGACACAGGAGCAGATGAAACAGGAGATCAAATAGCAAAAAGGCAGAACTACACGCTACCTTTGTATTCATTACTGCACAGCCCTTAACATTACCAACCCAATTTGAACACAAAAATGCAATCCATTACCGATTTACAAGCCAGTCGACATGGGCAGGTTTTCAGCTTGAATTTGGACAAATTGAACGCCAAAACAATCAGGACCTTGGGGCTGTACTGTGATAATGAAAAATGAGGCCGATATGGAGGAGGACGGAAGAAAAGGAGAAATAGGAGGGTCTGTCTGACATCCTACTTTATCTGTGGTTCACTCATTGAGATAATGTCACTGACATCTTACACATTGACCTTCTGAATTTATATATCTTCAAAGGGAAATGTCAATGCATTGAATGGATCTGTCTGTGTGTTTGTGTGTGTGTGTGTCTGTCTGTGTGCGTGCATGTGTGTCTGTGATCAAACTGTGAAGCGATGATATTTATCTGTGTATTTTATTAATAAGTGTGTGTCATACTCATGTTCAAAATTCTCCATTCTTGAAACCTTTATAAAATACACCAGGCCTTCAGCCAAACTGGGAGTTCACTCCACCGCAATGCCAGGTGTATCGCAATTAGCGTCTTCCTTGCCTGGCCTTGTTCACAACTGCCTATTTGGTTACCTTACAGACTGTGTCACTTGTCCTGCCCAGAGAGGTGATCATGTTTGCTAAGGAACTCCTCAACTGCGCAGACAGCCTCTGAGAAAATTGACTCCAAGAACCTGCAAGGTGGATCCATGGTACTTTATATTGCATTGAGCAAATAGATTTTTGTTATGTCCCTGGCATCACCTTGCACAGAAAACAAAGGTCCTTCCATGGTCATGCCTCTGTTAAGGGCAGTCTTACAAGTCCAATAAGAAGCTAGTCAGCTTGCTGCAGGGAATACAGGGAAAATGTTCCATGCCTATATTCAGGTCTAGGTTTTGGCTAATACCCTACCCAGTAACTGGAAACAAGTGAGCATTCTTACATGTATGAGCTTTTGCAATGGTTGGTGGTATTACATGATATTACATGTTTATTGCATGGTTTATGTAATATGTTCATACAGCACACCAGTGTAAAAGTTATTTTTTCGGTGCAGAATCAAAGTTCTGTTGAAATCAATCATCATATATGCACCAGAATAATATACACTGTGCTCCATGCCATTTTTGAAGGGAAATTAATTTTTAAAAAATATTATATATTATTTTTATAGGAAGTGTTTATGATCAGTTGACAATGGTATACATTAATGCAATCATTTTTGTGAACAAAGAACAAAACAGTATTCATTTTCTTCTTTTTTTGTGGTGTGGGGGTGCATTAGTTTCATGTGGATTTTGGAGGTGAGAATTGAGGTCTGGGAGAGTAGTGGAAGTAGATTAGCTGATGTTTTATAGTTAGAAAGAATAAGTGGAGCACAAGAAAGTTTGACATATATCAGAACAGACTCTGAAGATTACTGGGCCTGTCTGCTACTCTTGGGGATGAACTTAGATCTGAGATTTCTGCTCTCACTGGTTCTTCAACAACTAACACTACAAAACTTTCTTTTTTAAGAGTGGCAGTGCAACAAGTTTGGGAACTGGACCTGTTTCTGTGGAGCTGTAGGTACAGCTCCCAAGTGAAGCACTGCCATTGTAAAATGGAAATAAAGATAGGGTGTATAAATAAAGAAACAATGAAACAATTAATGAGACTTGGCATTCTGTAGCAATTGTCACTGAATACATTTCATAGAAACAATGTTAGTTTTAAATAATATGCCACAAAATAACTATCAAAATTATTTTTCAAACAAAGAAGTCACCCAGAGACATTGAGGAAGAAGCACAGAATTAGGTTCATTGTTACTACATTGTAGGGTTATATTATGGGTATATAATGTTGGTAACTGTTGTTTTACAAGTTGTTTTACAAGTTTTATACTGCATGTAAATTGCATAACATGGTATTGTATGCAGACAATGATGCAGCTCCTTGATAGTAGAACATAATTAATCTTTATTTTGTATAGCACCTATGAATAGTTTATCTTTTGTATCTTTTGGATTGGATTTGCTTCCAACATTTTTTTTCCCCACAGCATATGAACCAACAATTTGATGTTCAGTTCAGTTTGTATTTAATTTGTCGTTTTTATTGTTCTCATTTTGGTGTGCAGCCTGATTAACCAGTTGGATAGATAAATGAAAGCATTACATTGTATATCATCTTTCTATTCAGGATTTCAAATTCATTACTTACAAACACATGCACATTCACATTCACACAGTTATAGCTAATTAACATTGTAATACGAATACAAATTATTTTTATACTAGTAAAATGGCATCATCTTTCTATCTGCTCCAAATGATGAAAAGAAAAAGGCCAAGGACCAAAAACCTCCATAGTGATTAAATGATTGCTCTTTCACCAAAATGCCCCTATTGCATAATATTACAGTTTGAAATAGATGGAGGGTGTTGTGTGAAGGAACCTTTGATTCCGGGGTGAATCTAAACAGACCAGGTGCGGAACTGGTCATATAGTCTTTTGAGTTAATTTGAATTACATTGCTGTGAAAAAGTATTTTCCCCATTCCTGATTTCCTCTATTATTGCATATTTCTCACACTAAATTTTTTTCTGATATTTAAACAAAAAGTAATATTAGACAGAGGGAAACTGGTTAAAATCAAAACACATTTTTAAAATAATTATTTCATTTATTTACTATTGAATATGTTTTGGAGCCTTTGTTGAAGTTTGTGCTGAAAGCAAATGCGGTGGTTAATAGAATGAGTATCTTTTTTATTACATGTACTCAGTGATTAGAACTGATTTTCCTAAATTTAATTTATCATTAAATCTCCCTAACATGATGTGAGGAATGAAACTGTTTACCTGCTAATGGGTTATTCGGACCGTTGGCACCCTTGTTAATCAATGGAAATGAATGAAAACAGGTTGAGACCAATGATCAGTTTAAGGGGAATGCTTTTGCCCCATCTATTTTCAGCTCAGTAAATGCCACCTTCCGGACATTAGCTCCTAAGTGAATGGGTGGAGCTCTTACGTGTTATCAGTGACTCACTTTTTCAAAGCAACCACAGCATTTTGTTGAGAATGGCAATCACTTGATCGTTCCAAAGAAATGAAGTGGATGACACCCCATGGTAGCTCCATCCATTACGATTCATGAATGCTCACTCTCTCCTCAAAGCAATATAGCAAAATGGAGGGTGAAAGTGTATGCCCTCACTTAGACTGAAACTTCAGTATCATTAAGTGTTAAAGCATCTTACTGTGTGTCCTGAGTGATATACTGCATTGCAAGCAGACTACGACTACTGAGAGAAACAGGTGTCTCTGTAAAAGCCAGAATTTATTGGGGTGTCAATCATACAGCTGTCAAGAAGATTGTCTCCCTCATTATTTTTGTCTCTTTGTGAGGCAGGTAGGCTGATCTGGGGAAATTTATGCAGAGGTTCTTGTTGAAAAGGCCAGCAAGGGGGCTGGACTTTAATGACAGATTCATGGTGTGGAGCGTAGACCATTTGGAAAATTGACCTTTGGTTCTTGAAGCTCACTCTGTAAGTTCACTGAATCATTATGAGGCAGTGCGTTTTCAAAAGATAGATTTGGGGGAAGAAGTATGAAATGAAACGTACCATGGTTGAAAGGGGTAAAATATTTGAGGATTCAAAAGTGCTACATGTCTGCATTGGTTTAGTGCTCATGCATTAAGAAATAACTCACAACAGGTGGTATATTGTCATTATATCACAGCTAAGTGTCATGGTTCTGGGGTGTAGTGGCCTTGTGCTGCCACTAGAAGGCACCCGGCCTTTGTGTTGTAGTCTGTAGTTCCGGTCACTTGTCTCCCCAGTACTGTCTCTGTGTCTGTGTTCCCTGAGCTGCTTCACTCCCCTGTACTTGCGTGATTTCACTATTCGGGTGGTTCCGGGTTTTCGTGGTTTCCCCCCTTCTTTCCAGTCTCGCTTTACTTTCTTCCTGCTGATTTCTAGTTTTACTAATTTCTACTAATCCCTACTAACTTATAGATTGTAAAGTACTAACCTCGCTAATATACTAACATGTGAATATTACTAATGGACTAACACACACTAGTTTTGGGTTTTTGATAGTTTAGATCACTATACTAATACATTAACCAGTCTCCCCTTTTCCATGCTGCGCTGTAGCTCCGCCCCTTTTCTTTCTAGCTTGCTCTAACTGCACCTCTCTCTCTCTGCACGTGTTTTACCTGCTAAACCCAGGCCGTCTGTTATCATTGTTGTCTATGTGATTCCAGTCCGCGTTTTGTCAGTCCCCTGTCATTTAATTAGTTATCCTAATGTTCTTCACCTGGATGTTGTTTGTTACTCCGCCCTCACTCACGTAACCCCTCCTTGATTGTTACCTTCCCCAGTGTATAAATGTCAGTCTTTTCCACCATGTCCCTGTCAGAACGTTGATCAAATTCATTGTGCCGATTATTTGTAAGCCTTTGTATTTTGAGATTCTGCGACACCCCTTTGCCTGACTTCTCTTTTGCCTGCCCCTTTGTACCTTCGCTATTTCTGATCTCCTGGTTTTTGACTTTTTGCCTGTCTTTTACTTTTCTTCTGGAAACTCGATTCTGTACCGCACTCTCTCTGATCACCTGGCTTCGAACTTCGCACGGAATAAAGACAACGTTTTCTTGGATTTCCCTGGTCTGCGCGTGGGTCCTTACTCTGAACGTAACAGTACGTTCTGACCAGGATGGACCCAGCGGACCCTGCCCAGGTACAATTTGTACTTGGGCAGCAGGGAGCCATGTTGGGACGCCACCAGTCCCACTTGGAGTCGGTCTCTCACCAGCTGCAGACTCTAACCTCCTGCGTGGCAGAGCTGACATCTGCACTCCGGGCCTCCTCGCCTGGCTTCGCTCCCAGCAACCTGCGGCTCCCGCTACGCCTGACATCCCACCTGCACGTGCTCGTGAACCCACCTTCCTCCTCCGGAGAAGTACGACGGAGAACCTGGTGGCTGCCGCCCATTCCTTATCCAGTGCCGGCTGATCTTCCAGCTACAGCCAGCTACCTTCCCCACTGAGCAGGCCCGAGTTGCCTACATAATCACGCAGCTCACCGGGCGAGCTAGGAAGTGGGGAACGGCCGCCTGGGAGGAGGGGCTTCCCTGCGTGCAGACCTCCACGCTGCTCGCAGAAGAGATGAAACGGGTCTTTGACCGCTCCAAGCACGGCCACGATGCGGCGCAAGAACTCCTGCACATGCGCCAAGGTGGTATGACGGTGTCGGACTTCGCCATCGATTTTCGTACTCTGGCTACCGCCAGTGGCTGGGAGAAGAAGGCTCAATACGACACCTTCCTCAATGGCCTGTCTGAGCGCGTGAAGGACGAGCTGCTGACCCGGGACCTACCGAGGACTTCAACGATCTCATTGCCCTGGCTATCCGCGTGGATTCACGCATCCAGGAGCGCCAACGGGCTCGCAGTCAAGGTGTCTACAACCGAGCAGTCACTGAGAGGTCCAGGACCACTGCTGCATCCCCTACCAACCCCAAACCTCCTCCAGTCATGATGCCGGACCCGAACCCATGCAAGTCAACCGTGCTCGCCTGACCCAGGAGGAGAGGGATAGAAGGATGCACACCAGGTCCTGCCTCTACTGTGGGAAACCAGGTCACTATGTCGCAGCCTGCCCGTTAAAAGACAACGCCCGCTAGTGTATCGAGGAGCACTAGTGGGCATGATTCCGACTGAATCCTCCTCAAAGCACCGGACTTGCCTGCCTGTCACCATTGAGTGGGGGGGACGAACCAAAGGGACCACCGCTCTCATCGACTCCGGGGCCGAGGAGAACTTCCTGGACGCTGGGGCCGCCGAGAGATGGGGAATCCCCTTGGAGAAGGTATCATGCCCCTAGTGGCCAACTCGCTCAATGGTCAGAAGTTGGCGAACATCACCCACACCAGCGTTCCACTCAAGGTTCGGCTCTCCGGTAACCATCAAGAAGAGCTTCGGCTCCACATCATTGAATCTCCCCACTCACCCATCATTCTCGGGCACCCCTGGCTTGAGAAGCACAACCCACCTTGGAATGGAACTCGCACAAGATTTTGGGCTGGAGCCCATTCTGTTTAGCATCTTGTCTGCGAGAGGCCCATTCTTCTGTTCCCGAGTCACCTCATCCGAGAAGCCGACGGATCTGTCGGCGGTTCCTCCCGAGTACCTGGACCTTAAAGAGGTCTTCAGCAAATCCCGAGCCACCTCTCTGCCTCCTCACCGCCCCTACGACTGCGCCATTGACCTGAAGCCCGGCACCACTCCCACCAGAGGTCGATTGTTCTCCCTGTCTCGGCCGGAGACGGAAGCTATGAACAAATACCTCCAGGAGTCCGTGACTGCCGGCATCATCCGTCCTTCATCCTCACCAGCGGGGGCCGGATTCTTCTTCGTGGGGAAGAAGGATGGCTCACTCCGGCCGTGCGTCGACTACCGTGCCCTCAATGACATTACGGTCAAGAACCGTTACCCACTTCCCTCATGGCTTCCGCCTTCGAACTCCTGCAAGGAGCCACGATATTCACCAAGCTGGACCTGCGCAACGCCTATCACCTGGTGCGCATTCGAGAGGGCGACGAATGGAAGACAGCCTCAACACCCCTACCGGACACTGGGAGTATCTGGTGATGCCCTTCGGGCTCACAAACGCACCAGCTGTTTTCCAGACACTGGTCAATGATGTTCTGAGGGATTGGATAAATAAGTTTGTTTTCGTATACCTGGATGATATCCTGATCTTTTCCAAAACTAAGGAGGAACATATCATCCAGGTCCGCAAGGTGCTCCAGAGACTTTTGGAGAACCGCTTATTCGTCAAGGCGGAGAAATGTGAGTTTAGCTGTAACACCACCTCTTTCCTGGGGTACATCATCTCCGCCGGCAGCATTCAGATGGACCCCCAGAAGATCCGGGCGGTTGTGGAATGGCCTCAGCCAGACTGTCGTCGGGAACTGCAACGTTTCCTGGGCTTCGCCAATTTCTACCGTCGTTTCATCCGTAATTACAGTTCTCTGGCAGCCCCACTCACCGCCCTCACATCCATTAAGACCCGATTCCAGTGGAACGCCCAGGCTGAAACAGCCTTCCGAGCCCTCAAGAACCACTTCACCTCTGCACCCATCCTTGTTCATCCTGACTCTGCTGCCCAGTTCATCGTAGAGGTTGATGCCTCCAACATTGGGGTGGGAGCCGTTCTCTCTCAGCGTTCACCCAGAGACAATAAGATCCATCCCTGTGCCTACTTTTCTCACCGCCTGACACCCACGGAACAGAACTACGACATTGGGAACCGTGAGCTGTTGGCGGTGAGGATGGCTTTGGGAGAGTGGCGCCACTGGCTGGAGGGCTCTCAAACACCTTTTCTGGTGTGGACTGATCACAAGAACCTGGAGTACCTTCACACAGCCAAACGCCTCAACTCTCGCCAGGCCCGATGGGCACTCTTCTTCTCCAGATTTGACTTTACCCTTGCTTACCGCCCTGGGTCGAAGAATACCAAACCTGACGCCCTCT
Source organism: Anguilla rostrata (assembly GCF_018555375.3). Lineage (NCBI taxonomy): Eukaryota > Metazoa > Chordata > Actinopteri > Anguilliformes > Anguillidae > Anguilla > Anguilla rostrata. Next base: position 41,742,683 of record NC_057937.1, on the reverse strand, counting down.
CCCGCCGGTTTGAACCACCCACCAAGGATCCCTCACCTGACACCATCCTCCCGCGGAGCTGTTTCATCAATGCCATCCACTTGGACATCGAGGAGAGGGTTCGTAAGGCCCAGGAGGATGAGGCTGGTCCAAGTAATTGCCCAGCGGATCGTCTCTACGTTCCTGCCCAAGTCCGCTCTCAAGTTCTCCTTTGGGGCCACGCTTCGCAACTTTCATGCCACCCGGGGGCCACCAGAACCAGAACCTTTATTCAGAGACGCTTTGGTGGCCCTCCATGAAACAAGAGATCTTGGACTTTGTGGCTGCCTGCTTGGTCTGTGCCCAGAACAAACCCTCTCACCACCCACCCTCAGGTCTGTTACAACCCCTCCCCATCCCACACCGCCCCTGGTCTCACATAGCGTTAGATTTCATCACAGGCCTACCCCCATCCAACACTTTCACCACTATCCTCACCATAGTTGATAGGTTCTCTAAAGCTGTTCACTTCGTCCCCCTCACCAAGCTTCCCTCTGCTAAAGAAACCGCCAACTTACTCATTCATCACGTTATTAGACTACACGGCATCCCCACTAACATAGTTTCCGATAGAGGCCCCCAGTTCACTGCACGTTTCTGGAAAGCTTTCTGCTCACTGTTGGGTTCATCCATTAGTCTATCCTCAGGATTTCACCCCCAGACCAATGGCCAGACCGAGCGGGCCAATCAAGTTATTGAAACCGTCCTTAGATGCCTCTGCTCCAAGAATCCCTCCTCATGGTTTTATCAGCTACCCTGGGCAGAGTATGCCATAAACTCTCACACCTCCTCTTCCAAACTTTCTCCATTCGAGTGCTGCCTAGGGTACCAGCCGCCTCTGTTCCCTAGTCAGGAGGAGGAGGTGGGGGTCCCCTCAGCTGAAGCCTTCATCCGGCGCTGCAGAAGGACATGGAAGACCGCTCGCTTCAACTTGCTTCGCGCCAGCGCCAGGATGAAGGTGACGGCCGATCGCCGCCGCTCTAAAGCCCCTCCTACAGAGTTGGACAGCGTGTTTGGCTCACCACCAGAGACATTCCCCTACGTGTTGAGTCCCAGAAATTAGCTCCTCGTTTTATTGGCCCCTTTCCTATTGTTAAAATCCTCAGCCCCACTGCTGTTATATTAAAGTTACCCTCCACCATGCGCAGAATTCACCCCACTTTTCATGTTTCCCGCTTAAAACCCGTTGTTACCCATCCCCTCTGCCCTGCCCCTGAGCCCCCCCTCCCCCCGACTCATTGATGGTGGTGATGCCTACACCGTGAACAAACTGCTGGATGTTCGTCGTCGGGGTCGCGGCCTTCAGTACCTGGTGGACTGGGAAGGCTACGGCCCCGAGGAAAGAAGCTGGATCCCCTCTCGCTTCATTTTGGATAAGCAGATGGTTAAGGACTTTCATGTTAAACACCCTGTGCCACCGGTGAAAACGCCAAGAGGCGTTTCCTAGGGGGGGGGGTACTGTTGTAGTCTGTAGTTCCGGTCACTTGTCTCCCCAGTACTGTCTCTGTGTCTGTGTTCCCTGAGCTGCTTCACTCCCCTGTACTTGCGTGATTTCACTATTCGGGTGGTTCCGGGTTTTCGTGGTTTCCCCCCTTCTTTCCAGTCTCGCTTTACTTTCTTCCTGCTGATTTCTAGTTTTACTAATTTCTACTAATCCCTACTAACTTATAGATTGTAAAGTACTAACCTCGCTAATATACTAACATGTGAATATTACTAATGGACTAACACACACTAGTTTTGGGTTTTTGATAGTTTAGATCACTATACTAATACATTAACCAGTCTCCCCTTTTCCATGCTGCGCTGTAGCTCCGCCCCTTTTCTTTCTAGCTTGCTCTAACTGCACCTCTCTCTCTCTGCACGTGTTTTACCTGCTAAACCCAGGCCGTCTGTTATCATTGTTGTCTATGTGATTCCAGTCCGCGTTTTGTCAGTCCCCTGTCATTTAATTAGTTATCCTAATGTTCTTCACCTGGATGTTGTTTGTTACTCCGCCCTCACTCACGTAACCCCTCCTTGATTGTTACCTTCCCCAGTGTATAAATGTCAGTCTTTTCCACCATGTCCCTGTCAGAACGTTGATCAAATTCATTGTGCCGATTATTTGTAAGCCTTTGTATTTTGAGATTCCTGCGACACCCCTTTGCCTGACTTCTCTTTTGCCTGCCCCTTTGTACCTTCGCTATTTCTGATCTCCTGGTTTTTGACTTTTTGCCTGTCTTTTTACTTTTCTTCTGGAAACTCGATTCTGTACCGCACTCTCTCTGATCACCTGGCTTCGAACTTCGCACGGAATAAAGACAACGTTTTCTTGGATTTCCCTGGTCTGCGCGTGGGTCCTTACTCTGAACGTAACACTTTGAGAATTTCTTAATTTGTTCCAGGTGTCTGATTCCCAATTATTTTCACCTGGGGAGGTGCCTTTATAAGCACTGACAGAACAGCCATCAGCGCTTCTGTGTAAAACCCCATTATCACAAAGCCGGTACGGTATTGGTATAGGTGCTCGGTCCACAGTTTACAGAATTGTGTTTGTGGTTGGTTCTGTATCCTCTTTTAAGGCGATTCAGTCTCTTAGCGCAGTGAGCGCATTCTGATGCCTTAAGAGTATTTATACTTTTATTTTGAGCTCGTGTGAGCCAGTGGGTATTGGGACGTTGTCCCTGGTAATGTATTTTGTTTGTGTTTTTCTGAGCTGCGTCTCAGGTTTTTCTTTTCGCTGAGTAAGTTTTGCTACTCAGTTGTCTTTTCTTTTAAGACCAGTTTTGGGTTTGGTACCAGAGCTTCGCCTCTGTACCACTGGTCCTCTTTTTCGCCCTGGTTTTCACGGGTCGCTTTTGGTTTCGCGAGCCAGTTTTACGGCTGGACAAGGTGGTCCTTCGGAGTGGCTTTTTACTCCGTGTTTTTTGTTGTTTATGATCCTTTGTGTGCGGGAGTTGCTCTCCCAAGGATCTTATTTGTTTTGTGTTACTTTCGGGTGTTCCCTTTCCTTTGTCCTTCGGGACTTTGTGGCTAACGCTTCCGGTAGCGTTAGCTTTTCGTTCCCCTATATTAGTCGCTTCTGGTTCTCCAACACCCCCACACCATTATACTAAGCGGTGTTCAGTCCAACATGCAGTGGCGTTGCTCGGTGCAGGGAGGATGCTGCTCTATCTTCTCTGGTCCCTGAGTTTCCATCACCTATCTCTGGAGAGAGATCTTGCACTTTTGCCCGCTTACAGATATAATCTCTCTTTCCTCAAGAACATCATCAGAGTTTTAAATGTTTCCATTTGGAGACTGGGGGATGATCGTTACATGTTTCAGTTTTTGATTTTGACTTGAATGACTGCTTAGCTATGGAGGGACAATTGAAATGGAACTGTATAGAAGCAGTTCTTTGGATGTTCTTCTGGGATCTTTTGTGACTTCCTGGAGTTATCACTGCACCCTTGGAGAAATTTTGGCAGGCCATCCACTTCTAGGAAAATTCAGAACTGTTCCAAGTATTCTCATTTTGGAGATAATGGCTCTCACTGTGGTTTCATGGAGTCCCAAAGCCTTAGAAATGGCTTTGTATCCCTTTCCTGACTGATATTTTGACAACTTTTTTTTTCCTCTTCTGAAATTATCTTTAATCGTGGCATAGTATGTTTCTGGAAATAGTGTAGTGACTACTTCACTCAAAGTATGGTTCAATGTACGGTTCGATATGAGTGAGGTTCAGATTCAATGGACCTGGCTGCAATCAAGCCCGTGTTCAATCAACAATCTAATTGTCAATTAAATTTGGTTAATTGGTTGATTGTGTAACTAAGGGGGCAATTACATCAGTGATATGGGTGTCTGACAACATTTTTCATTAAATAAATCAATAAATAATGTTTTGTGTTTACTCCATTACCCTTTGACAAATATGCAGTAATAGAGAAAACCAGGAAGGTGGTAAATGCTTTTTCATGGCACTGCACTTATGTATGCAACATTACAGGAAAAAATTTCAGATTTCAGTGAGTAACAAAAACCTGCTTCCACACCGGCCGTTTTCAGATAAGGTTGGACATTCCTATGGATGCTTTTTTTCTTTTTAATGTGTTGATACTCAGTCCTGGTCCTGAAGAGCCACTGATTTTTCCTTAAGATCAGTGACCAATTCAAATCCAAGAACCTGAGTTAACTGTGTAATCAACTGCTTTAATTTATCAATTGCTGCGCTAAATTCTGAGTAATGTCATTAGTCATTAGATCCTGCTGCTCTCCAGGACCAGGACTGAGGACCACTGGCTCAAAGGCTTTTTTATAGCATTTAAACTTTAATCCATGTTCACTTTCCTTCCTGACTCTCCACATGTTTGATCAATTAATTGTTTCTATTGATGTCTCGATTAGAAACTCAACTGTATGATTAATCACTTGACTGTGCTGTTGGGAACTCCTGGAGATTAAACATTGAAATACAAGTTTCAATCTCAGCAGGCCACATGGTGGAGCCAAACTGGTGGCCCTATTTATAAGATATATTTGTTTAAATCCATGTTTTTAACTAAACAATATTTTCAGATATGGACAAATACATTAAGAATATTCTGATCTTGTGTCTCTAAACAGTGTGTGAATCCTTTATTCTAATTTGTTTAGGTGAAATTTTGCCAAGGTGAATAATCCATTGACAGCAGATTACCAAATGTAACTTGATTCTATTAAAAATAAAAAAGGAGAGCAATCTGTAAAACATCTTTGGTAGGCAGTGGGAGCTCAGCAATTCAATGTTTTCAATTCCCAAAAGTAGATGCTGCTATGAAAGATTGGTCCTAGTGGTACTGGGAAACAAATTGCACAGCTTGAAAAATTATTCTAGTCTGTGATCTATATGTGTCTGCATTACGACACATACTCTGCATTGCGAACCTACTAATGGATGAAAAAAACTTCACCAAAGTAAATGGCACACCATTTTCTCATTTTCTTCTCATGTCTCTCATTACAAAGAACGTTCTTTGTGTGCAGGACACCTGAAATGTTGTAGGAGAACCATCAGTCAATTATTAAGGCATTATAAAATCAGTAAAAAAAATCTGTATATAAACATAAATCACATACATTGTCATTGATATATTCCACACAAATAATCAGGTGATAGGTTCTTATAATTAATTATAGTAAATTCATTTCTAATTGTGAAATTCAAGGAAAAAAATCAGACCCCCAAGTCACATTCCTCAGAATTAAGTCTCATGCTTTATGAAAATTTACTACTAATTCTTAAGTTGTTGGAACGGCCAGCCAGGCAAAAATGGGAGGAAATCAGTATATTTCTGGGGCAGGTATTGCAAGAAATTGCCTCTCAGTACCTGCACTGAGGCTAGGGGTAGTGACCTCACTCAGACAAGAAACTTGGCTCAATATGCAATTATGTCCTTTGCTCTTTCGGAATGAAACAGTGTGAAAAAGAATATAAAACATTAAAGGGATTCTGTGAACAGGGTTTGAAAGACTGTTCTGTTCACAAAAGCCCTTTCAGAAAGCAAGCACAGGATCAAGCTGCATATCAAACAGAAAGGCCATTTCCATCGGTTTTTATTAGCGAGATCCCAACTCAAGGTGACTTTGGGCATGAAGTCATTACATTGTTGAGTCTGACTAATTGGAAGTGTGATGCCAGAAGAGAAGAAGGAGCACATATTGACTGATGCACCCTTGATAGTGCATCCAAATCCTGTATCTTAATGGCAGGAAATTGGCCCTGGCACTGAATGCATGGAACTGTAGACAATAGCACTGAATTGAAATAATGTTTTTTTTTGTTTTTTTTTGTCCTCAATTGAACTTGATCACTTCTTAAGGAGTTGTTAAATGTCCTTTGTAATTTTTTGTGTGTGTTTTTTAACATTAAAATAAATAAAATCTGGAAAATACTCACTGCTAAGTACACCTGATTGCGAATGGCGCTATGATAATTGATTTAGTGTTTAAAGGTGTATTGAGTTTTTGAGTTTCCCCACTCAGAACAGGTCTCAGCTTGACTACAGCCAAGACCAGGGGAGCTGTATTTATAAAGTAGTTCATGGTCACAGTATTTTATTTGTTTGGCAGGGAGACCGCTTCGCATGTAATCCAAATTGACAGCAGGATTTTTATAGAAATATTCATAAAACTACAAAACCTCAGTGCTGGGGTTAAAATCTCAAACCCACAGTTACACGATAGCAACTTACTGAACGGAGGGGAGGGAGAGGAGCCAAGCGAGGTGAAGGAAATTGAGAGGCATTAGTGCCGCCAGGTCCCATCTGTGTAGGAATGGTTAGAATGTGTCCAGTTATGATCATGGTGAAATGGTAATGGCAAGCGAGTGTACCCGGAGGATCTAGTCTGAGCTGTGGCCGGGCTTATCTCAGAGCTGCGTCATGGATCGATATCCCTAAGCCGCCTGCCTCCCTCCCCTCTGAAACTGCTGCTCAGTCACTCATACACCTCTGGCTGCAGCTCCACTTACTCAAAGAGCACTTGTGACCTTGGGGGTCTACTGGCTTTGCCCAAACTTGCTTAAAATCAAGGGGCACAATACAGTAGGGGGGCATACAGCCTATGCTGTAATGCAGGTGCAGAGTAGCAGTTGTGACAGTGAAAATGAAAGGAGGTACCTGACAGGTAATGAAGAGACAAGAGCAATTAAAGCAGAGGGTTGCAAGAAAGGACAAGAGTCGCATGGTATAAATAGTACTGTTTCACGTTAATGCGCTTCTGTTGCTTTCATGAACATATTAAATGAACACCTCAATCTAAGGACCTTCTCTGGAGTTGAATGTAGCAAATGTCCTCTCTTTTTAATTATTAATCTCCAATGCCAAGATCTGATGAGAGCAGCCATTTCAGTGCTCTTACCCTTGATGAAAATATAAGACCTTGTTTTCACATTTAATGTGAACAAAATGCTAATGCATTGTTTTTAATGATGATTTGGCATGTAAATGAGCCCATGAATGTTTCATCACGGATTCTGAGCAGAACACACACACGCACGCACGCACGCACGCAGGCACACACACACACACACACACACACACACCTATCTGCCTCTTCTGAATCTCCCTGATGACCACTTTGCCAGAGGCAAATAAAAATTACTTCTGTGAATGGCTTCTGTAATGTGTTCCTCTCTATACTATTTCATGAAGTGATCTTAGCAGTGCTGGGAAAGTGACAGTTTTGTGCCAAGCCAAGCTTTACAGTCCAATTTGCCTCAAAGTGCAGTTTGATATACTTTTTTTTTGGGGGGATGGGGGTTGCTGTGTGTGATTATTGTCAGTTTGAGTCTTTGAAATTGGAGAAAGTGAACTACCTTGCATGTCTTGCCATAGTGCATAGTGGCACAAAGGAAATAAGACCAGAATACTACATGGGCATTTGTGCAGGAAGCTTGAACTTTGACCCTCTCCCTCTATCCCAGAAGTGTAATGCCTCACAGCAGCTGCCTCTGAGTTGGCAGGGATATGAAGAGTCCGTTGTCATCTTACACAGAAGGACACAATCAGGTAACTTTACAAAAACCTGAATTCCCCCCCTTCCCATGTCTTATCCTGTGTAAATGGTTCCTCTGCTTTAAAATCCATAGATAGCAGAGAAGAGAGAAGCAGGATTGAATGATCTATTGTCCTAGAACAGTTTGTTTTGTCCACACCAGAACCTAGAAGTGCTAACTACTTTGGGGCAGGTCTATGATTTCACTTGTGGGTTTGGTGGTGTAGAAATCATGGAACAGAGCGATCCTGCTGAAGAAACACAGTTGACATGGCGACAGCAGGGGCATTGTAGAAAAAACCAGTGGCAAAAAAGGAGGGCAATGTTATTTATTATGTTTTAACCAAACGGAAAATTGCATGGTTTTGGCATGTTCAATAGTATACTCTTGTCTACTGAGCAGAATTAGACAGGATTCAGGACCCAGGATTACAAACAGCTGACCAAGGTGCTTAACCATGTTCAGGTCAAGATAACAGCTTTTGTCAAACCATTGTGGGCGTCTAGCCATAGTCAGCTAATCACATTGCCTGTGTTCAAATCTGTATTTTCTTTTTAAAAATATGGTCTCCCTAACTTCACAATATGTACTGCATCAGCCTATTCAATTTCAGCTGTCGTGAGAAAACACAGAATCATTTTGAGGAGTCATTTCAGGAGTCAATCTGAGGTGTTTTCAAGCAGAAAGGAGCTGACGCAGAAGTATTCAAGGACAACAATTTTAAAAATCTTGCAAAAGCAAGGCCATTCCTCCGCTGTCTTTCTCCTCACATCAGAACTCAGAGCTCAAGCCTGCCCCATCACGGGCCCTTATGTATGCCGTCCCCACCAGCCCATAACTACCATAAAACCTTTAAAGATGCAGTTTGCGTGCATGTGCACTTCGGACTGAGATTGAGTGAGTGTGTCCATGCAGTACACACTAAGTGTGTCATATTCCCCTGTAAACACTATATTAGGCTAAAAGTGGGTGTAAAAACTTTGACCTGTGTTAGTTTACCAGCTTTTACTCATTAGTGTTAGACTCACAGGACATTGTACTCTTGGATTACCTTTAGGATTTGCTGAACAGCTATCAGAACAAAACCCTCCACTACAAAACAAAATAAATATATCCATCCGTTATCTAACCCATTTATTCCTGGTCAGGGTCACGGAGAAGCTTGTGTTTATCCCAGCATGCATTGGGCAAGAGGCAGGAATATATCCAGGACAGGTTGCCACTCCATCACACCATTCACTCAGTCATATTTGTGGGCAATTTAGACTCTCTAGTTAGCCTAACCTGCATTTAATTGGATTGTAAACCTGAAGGAAATCCATGCAGACACAGGAAGATGTGAACTCCACATAGAAAGGCCCAAATCAATTGATCAATCAATAAATAAATAAATAAAATCTACTGCACTTAGTGTGCTGAAAAGAAACTCTCTGGTTTTAATTAATGAGTTGTTTTTCAGTAAACCGTTAAATACTATTACACGGTGTGACTGAAATCATGGAGTCAAGTGGAAATTGGAAAGGAAATTGTATTCAAATTGCTTTATTAGATGTGCATTTGTGTTTTCCGTTGATCCATATGTTGATCCATTTTTGTTGGGCAGCTCTTACAACCACCCATTTTCATCACAATTTCCATCATTATGAACACATAAACTATGTTCACTATAAGTTTACTATGAGCTGGAACAGGATCAAGCCCACCCAGGAATATGCTTTTCTCAAGTTAGTAGTTTTCATATAATTTTTTCCCTCAACAAAAATCTCTCAACATCAACATAAAAAAAAATGTTTCTCTTCAATTTGAAAGGACCAGGTGTGATTCTTGAGTTACTGCCAGTGAGTTTTGGTCAAATTTATCACTGAATAAATGAGGTGATGAACTGAATCATCTCATTTTAATCCATTAATAAGAGCTGAGATAATGATGAAGGTGATCACTGCTGTTTAGAGATGGGGTCTCATTTGTGTTCCTGGTCAGTGACAGCTATTACTAAAATGCTCAGCCCTGGGAAATCCAATTTGTCTGATGGTATATTATTTTTATACAAGTTTAAACAAGATACATGTAGCTACAGATAAACCATATCAGGAATCAGTTATTCTTGAACAAAACACATAAATTACAATAACTGTCTACCAGGAAAACACACAGAATAGCACATTAATAATGTTGGTGTCAGCCCATTGTAAATTTTGATACTTTTTTGATACATTCAATACAACAGATCATGTGAGGAAGCCAGTCCTACATGTAAAATGGGATTGACGAATCCCTTTCGCAAAAAAAGCAATAATCAGTCGTAATCAGTCGATTTTTTTTAGTTCAGTCCATCACTGAGAGGCTAGCTTTGCATGATCAGTAGAGCATGTTGGGAGTGCTAGAGCAAAATCCATGATTCAGATCATGTTTTCCTGAAGATGCATCTGTTAGAGTATGGTCATGGCTCAGTTTAAAATTTTTATGGTGTTTATAAACGGTAAAATGGATGATGTGATGGAACTCCATGAGGGAACATTGGATATCAAGTTTAATCAGTGACGATTTTGGTAACTCAAGCACCTGTCAAGCATGATGGACCACCACTGGCCACCAGACTGAAAACAGTGTATTTGCAGGTTATTAATTACGTCTACCAGTACTACTCTTCAGGCAGCACTGTGTCTGAATTGGGTTGTCAATTAGTGAGGGACATTCCTTGCGCTCGGTTGGAGAATTAAGACTGTTGTGAGCTGTGTGTCCTCAACCAGTCCACTCTCCGAGCATTACATTGCTATGCCACTCACACCCTCTTACCAACAACACTGCTGCTGAAGCACATGCGCTCCCCAATGTACCTGGCTGTGAGCCCGTGTATATTTCACACCCTTCTCTCCACACAGTACTATAGCGGAGAGCTAATGCTGGCTGGAGGAGATTCTTTTCTCTTTCTCCTCCAGACCCCCGAAAAAATTTAGCATTCAATGTTTACAGCCGTACAACGAAGTTAAAAATAATAATACAGGAAAACCTTCAAGGCTGCAAATGTCCAAAAAAAAACAGGGTCTGTCACACTTTACGGACTCTGCTCATGCAGTGTGCTCGGTCACCTTAGCCTGTTGCTCCCCAGACCAGTTACCGCTGCTCTGTGACTAAGCAGTCGATGAGGCGATTGGTATGCTGGGCCGCTCATCGGGAGACACGACTGCAGAGTGCCAGGCCAGAACAGAGTGTGCTAAGTCAACTATTCCGGGACCAGAGACCCTGCCAGTGGCTCTGTTCCAGGGCAGCACTCCAAATAAACCTTTAGGTCCCACTTCATTATTCATAGGCCAGGTTTGTTTAGAGCCGGTCCTGTCATAAATCAGCTGTGCATGTGTTGACATTGAAATGCATTATACGCCGTGGCCACACTAGACCAAGTACGCAGCTGTAAGGAAATGTGGTAGCCAAATATTAATCTTATGCAGTAGAGCTGTTAACATTGGCATACAATTGAGTTTGAATGTAACCTTCTAAAATTGATATGAATTTGAATATATTTTTATATCATTTGCATAAATATGTATATATTGTCAAGCACAATATTATGTCTAATAATATGCGGTGATGCTCCCTCCAATATAGGCCTGAGCATTACCGTCCAGAATTGTGCATAAACACAATAGGACATTGACAGCATTGTTCAAAATATGTTTTCTTTTAAGCAGGTAGGCCGACATTGTATTAAGTGCTGTGCGTACAAAGTACAATTATCTCAACTAAAGAAACTGACTGACAGTTTCAATGAACGAGCCCAGCAAATAAAGAATGTTGTCTCCAGCGATGTAACTTGCAGTGCCTTGGTATTTATTAAGCATAATACAAGATGGTATAAAAGCCCATACATATGTTGTTGTTTCTGAAGGTCTGCTTGCAGCATTTTTTTACTTCCTGTTAACTCCAGGTGCTCTACACTCAGGAGATGGGATTAAACTCTCCAGTCAAATAGTTAATATGAAAAATATGATATGTGAATTCTGTAAAATTAATTTTATTTTTAATTTAATTATGTATGTTTCTTAACATACTATACTGTAGATCATGGACGTAATCAAGTCAGTATGCATCTGTCTGCTTGTGGGATTATTGGCTTTGAACAAGGAATAAATAATTAGATTTTAGGGCTGTTAAGTATTTTCTCTGCTTATATTTGAATAAACAGGCAGGAAGTATAGTCCTTTTCATTTGTAACAAACAGGTGGGGTTGTTTTATTTGCATATTCCTCCACGGGCCATTATATTTTTGTGGCGATTTTTCTCAGTAAATGTGTTCTGCGTGGACAGATTATGTGACACAAGTTTGTCATTTTAAAGGCACCGCAGAAGACAGCCACATTCTTGTCTGGACAAATCAGGAGCCAGGGCTCAGACTGACCAGACTGTCCAACCAGGTACGTCACAAAGGTAGCAGAGGTTACATTTCATCACTATGAATGCAACAAAAACAACATGGCATTCCATGATTCAGAAAGCTGCTTGAAGGGCTAGGCAGTCTGTTTGGGTTTACAAAATTCATTATCATTACAGTTCTTTGCCTGAATCCAATGATTGTGTTAAATGTACTGTGTGTGGATCTTCAGAAGTACAGCCTTCATGTAAGGAACAGAACTGCCCAACTGTTAAATATGGAAGAAAAACTTCAAAAGTTTGCAAATGTCAAAACTATATGTCATGATCTAGTGTGCTTTGAGTTTTGTCAGAATTCATGTTTTATTTAATAACTGACAGTAGAGGTAAACAACGCATGAGGAGTTGCGATTTAGCATGCTGGTGCAGTTCTCTATGCAGCACTGCTCCCACTCAAGATCATTCTATGGACCACTGGGAACTGCAACATTCACCAAATTCACAGTGAGAAACACAGAGGTACAGAGATCACTATCCTTTGTCCCCTCTTTCCGTTACCTGAACTGATACCATGCTACGGGTCACTGTTAAGATGCCGCAGTGTGGTTTGTGTCAGGTCACCCTCTAGAACTGTGAAGTGCAGAGAGAGTGTGTGGAATACTCCTGAAATACTTCTGTCAAACCTTCCTAGAGTACAGAAGTACCGTACATGACCTCAACCAAGCTACCTTACTGAGTTTTGTCATGTAGCATCTGAAGCACAACCACTTATGAAACCTCAACAGCCATAGTTTTAACTTTATTTATGAACTTGTGATTGTTTGTGTATTTACTATTATCTTGTGCTGAAGTACAGAATGAGAAAATGTATTTACAATGCAAACAGTACAAAAGCAAATGCATTTCATAAACAATTGTGGCCTAAGGTTAATATGCTTATGACATGTCTCAGCATCAATTAGAATTGCTGAACAGTTGACTTCAACAGTTGTTCGAACACAAACAACAACACAGTCCCAAGCAACCTGTATTACTGAGATAAAATGGTAGAATTAATAAAATCTCAGAGATTCAGACATGATTATCATTATCACAGGATGTGATGAAAAAGCTAGAAATTTGGTCCAGGAAAAATTATCAATCTTTGTTGTTTCATGTAGGATTAGTCAGAGATATATATAATTTTATCTTACCTAAAAACTGAAACTCCTTTAATACTCTTTCATGTTTTTAAGGTGACCATCTGCCGAGCTATATATGTTTTTTTGTGTTCCGCTTAACTGATACCTATGGTAGTTCCTGCCTTTGTAATTTCCTCATGAAAACATGTTGGCAGTAAAGTATTTCCTATTTTGTAAGTCTGGAGTATTACTTATTTTTGCTATATTTTTTCATAGGATTTGAGATAGTATTAACAATATATGCCTTTTAATAATCACGTATTTAATATGATTTTAATTAACTTAAAATACTAGTATTTAAATGGGACACACAGTGTAATTCAGTCCACCCATTGAACACATTTGACAAAAATACAGAGGAAAGTCTTTTATCTTTAATTGCATGCTGTATATCACTGTCCTCAAATATTACAGACAGGTTCCTTTCATCTTTCCCTGAGCACTATGAATGGAAGATAATTTGTGGTCCAGGGACGTCATTCGCGACCAAATTTCATTGAGAAAACATCAGTTTCTCATTTATTTTGATCCTTACAAGCATGGGAGGTTCTTGCCGTAAACTAAATGGCTTTCATTAAGGGCACAAGTGCGTGAAATATGCATGATAATAGAATTCAAGGCCGCTAACCTAACCTTTAATGTTGTAACTGCACTGTGTACTGACATCATTTGTATGAATTCAGGTAAATTTCCATTAGTCACATCTGATTTATCTGTTGCTGTTAATTTGAATTATTTTGCTTAGACAATCCATCGTCCAACTGGACAAGGCAAATCACAGGTATTTCAAAACTTTTAAAGTATCAATGTTACACTGTCTAATACAATATATATTTGATCAAATGCGGGTTCAGTAAGTCGTTCACCTGTATATACGCAGCAATACATTTTGACCAAGATTGGCTTTCACCAGCCTTGTGAGCCGGACATTGCACGCACTACCTCTACTACCTCTACTGCATCTGAAAGCTGAACTGCATGGAGGCCTCCATTCTCCTCCCCCTATCCTCTTTCCCCCCTTATCCCTTTATGAAGCAGCTTTGAGGACTTTCAAGTGGTGATCACGGAGGAGCAAAGGATCACTTGACAATTGTCTACTTTGAGCTCTTTCTTAAATGTGTGTATTTTTTGATGTGCATTCATGTTACAAAAACAATAAGTGATACAAGTTGTTATTTGGTATACTTTCATTGATATATACAGTTGAATGGAAAGTATTAGGACAGTAACACAAGTGTTGTCTAATGGGTCCTGAGGCATTTGGTTGGCAGCTTATACATGCCCAAGCCATTACACTACCTACACCAATTACCCATCCTGAATCCAACTGAACCTGGACAAGCTGAAGACAAGACTGAAGGTAAAACAGAAACAAACAGGAACTGGATATGACTGCAGTGCAGGCCTGGCAGAGCATCACCAGAGAAGATACCCAGCATCTGGTGATTTTTATAGGTTGCAGACTTGAGGCAGTCATTTTCAACCAAGTACTAAATATGATAACTCTATTTCAAATTGTCCAATTACTTTTGCTCCCCTAAAATGGGGACACTATATATATGTATAAACAAATCTCCCAAAAAAGTCCTACTCTCTTGATTGACTAAATGGATTGCATTGTTTGTTGCATCTATTTATTATCAAGTACTTCATGTTAAGAAATGACATTTTACAGAATAACAACAGCATTTTCAATTTAAGAGGTATAAAGACCTTTTATTAGTATCGCCATGCCTCCAGTTACACATTTTTCCATATAGACCTGTAAAGTGATGTAAAATGCAGACCTTAATTTATTATAAGGTAAGTAGCCCATCAAGACCATTTCTGAGAAATAATTGCAAACTCAAGGCTGTAGAATGCTGCACTCTACTAAATGCAAACTTTGTCTCCACCTGGTGGTAAAACCATAATAAAACACAAGTGCAATCCCAAAATTTTAACAAGCGGTTAATTTTTCTTTTATTAGGTGCGTTTCATGTTCATATGGATTATTTACCCTCTTAAGCCACATTATTTCAGCCATAACTAGACATGCCATGAAGAATAAGAACCTGAGTATCTTCAGCATGAAAAACAATGGTAAGAGGTAAAAGAACCAGACACCTGTAGAAAGATTATAGGGTCTAGAAAGGCCCCATTGCCAGGATACCCTAAAGGAGTGTCTCTTTCCCTAAAGTGAAATGCTTGTCTGAAGTACTTCAGTCTTTTCTTAGGAAATACATTTTACACTATTTTGTACTGGACATGTATGTAAACAAGGTATATTCCTTCTTCAAACACAGTAATTACTATTCTGGTACTGGAGGTATGCTAACACTCTGCAGATAAACATAGCCACAAGGCTGGACATAGCCACAATTACTGATAGACATGGACACTTCTATTTCTTCAGTGAACAAAGGGCCTAGAGTTTGCCCATAGTGGATCGAATTTGGCCCCCCTTTGTAAATTTGTATGTTCCATTTCACTTTCTGTGTTGTGCCTAAACATATTCTCTTTATGAATTAATTAATCAGTAATAGAATATAACTCAGTATGCCTGTCCCATGAATCTTTCAGTTACCACTTGTGAACAAAGGACAAAATGCCAGCCAACAACGCCAAAAGGTGACACAGCACCCTACAAAGTGGAGTGGGAGTCTGGCTGTCTTCCCTGTGCGGTAATGAGAGAGCAGTGTCCTGAACACAACCAGGGGTTTGTGACATTTAGTTGGCATACTGTTCCATATCATGGAGTCCATGTTTTGATGCACAGGTACACTGGAGGGTGTCCCTATATAATCTCTCACATCAATGTAATCTGGGGAAATGCATTTAAAAAAAAAACTTGGAACTTCTCTAAGTTGTGTATCAAATATTCTGGTTTATTTCTAAAACAGGGACATACACATAGGCACATCATGCATTGGAAAGTACAAATCTTGACAATCTCATCATAAGAGCCACAGGAATGGTCCATGTGAGGGGAAAAAAACAATGAGAATGAGGTGTTAAGGGGAGAATATAACTATCCCAAGTGTGAATTTCAAGAAGGGCTGAACACACCTGCTGCTGGTTATTTTAACTCTATAGTGAGATCCCCTAATATCGCAAAATGCACCATATAAGAAACTCTTCAAATTCCTGAATTTGGGATTTTGAGTTTTCACATCAGATAACACTCCACAGTACTGCCCCATTTTTACTGAACTATAAATGCAGATAATCAGAAAAGAGAAGTGTCTGTTATTGCACTGGGAGCAAATGTCTTTGAAAAAATCCTTTCACACTGGTGCAGTTTGGTATAGAATAATGTGGATTCTTTGAAATTACAGGAGTCTGAAGAAATCATTGTCCACAATTACTGGGGTGTGCTGTGCTTCCCTCGTACAGAAGTCCGACTTCCCTTTCTTAAATCATTCCCCATTAACAAATCTGTAGTTAAGATAATAATTCTATGCATTTGAAAAATGTACATTAAACGTATTACAAGTACAAACTGTGATTATATTAGAGCACTTAAGATGGTCGCCTTAAAATACAGGCTACGTTAGTATAGTTTCCCGGCTTTTCAGTTTGAAAGAAAGGTTGTGCTGCATTTGAAGCAGTGACTAAATTCACTGAAATGTGGCAGTGTTATGTGTCACTGGATTGATCATAGGTTCGGATATGAAGTAAAATATTTTTCAGTTCCAACAATGAGCATCATTACACACAAGAGAAATATTCCTGTGAACATGTTATGGTGTTTAATGGTGAACGCAGATGGAGATGTAGATGGAAACTGGATATACTTCTGCAGTAGTTACTTGGATCACAAAACAAGCTATTTTCCTTTTGTGTAAAGTATGCAGTAAGGCAGTTGTTTCTTTGATACACTCAATTATTGAATACCTGAGAATTTTAACAATTTTAACATTTTTTAAATGACTGCAAGCTGCTTGTGTGTGGAGAGCACTACCATTTCTTAGGCTATAATAACCTAATAAGAGTGTCATTCACATGTTTCACTAAGTTCAAGGAAAGATTAAACTGTTTACACATTTTTTACTAATTTATTTTTGAAGTTGATAAAAAACGTTTAGCAAGTTTTAAAAAATAAGGACTGACAGTCTAGCCACCTAAATCTCTTATAATAAAATGTAGCAATTGTCAATGTTAATGCGGTAAATCTAAAACCAAACCAGCAGTTTTACCCTTCTTCCCCACCAGTATTTTAGTCCTGTATTAGAAGACACCTGGAATGAAACCTATGCTGACACCCATGCACTCACACACAATTGTGCTTAAACACACAGACACTGTTCCCAGAAAATATCAGCACAGTAGAAGCATTTGCAAAGAAATAAATGCCCCAGCCAATTCAACACATAATGTTAGTCCTGTAACCCTGCAACATCACACTGGTACACAGCAGGGATATCACATAAGCTGTGGCAATCCCTCTGTGTTCATTCTAGAAGATACCAGGCAGTAGCCTGTACGGTACGGCATCGGTGTAGCGTTTCCAGTCCTTGCCATACTTGTTCTGGCAGCGATGCTCGTCACGCACACAGCGGTGGACCAGCAGGATGGTCATGTAAACAATGTAGAAGTAGGGCAGCAGGTGCCCTGCCCCGCAGGCCATGCAGTAGGCCAGTGAGCCCATCAGGTCACCCGTGTAGTTGAGATGGCGGGCCACGCCCCAGAAGCCCGAAATCATTAGCTTGCTGTGGTGCGTCTGGCGGTCTGCTGAGCTGTAGGTGCACTCGATGTAGGCTGGCTTGCGGCCCCAGATGGTGCAATTGCCATTGGTCCGGCGGAAGAGGTCCTTCTGGTGATTGGTCATGCGGAACACGTAGTAGCCCACCAGGCCCAGGAGGAGGACCCCAACAGCATTTATGGTGGACAGCTGGACCGGGTGGTAGACCAGGTACAGGCCCTGAGAATGACACAAGAAGGGAAATTCAGATGTGAGCTGCAAACATCAAACTAAGAGGGCACATCACCAACTCCACTGCATACTATTCAACTGTGTACATGTCATACCCAGGCATGCCAGTAGATGGCAGAATTTATCGACAGTGTGTGTTATTGTAACCATTTATACACTGTATCTGGAACACCCTGATGAATTGAGAAAATTATCACCTGCAGGGTATAGAGGAAGGGCAGCCAAACACAGTCCCCCCAGCCCAGGTACCAGCCGAAGTGGTCGTGGCAGATGTCGATGGTCTTCAGATACCATGCCTCGTTCCAAAAGAAATCCAGGACGTAGATCCCCTACGAAAGCCACGGGTTGTCAAAGCACAATAACTGGACTGAAGCAGATATTAGACCATAATGTTACTAATCATTACAACTACAGTTAGATAGCAGCATAACTTTGATAACTCGTTGAAGATCAGTATCAGAGCTGGTTTTCTCATAACTATAACTAAGTAATGAGGTATTGAGTTAGATTTTTTAAAGAAACCATTACAGCAGCTTTCCCATATCATGAGCAATGATACCTTTGACAACATAGCCGTATCTTAGAATACACTGCTCATGGAGTGCTGAAATCTTCACTCAAAATCAGCCATTACTGATAAGCCTTAAGAGCATATGGACAACTGGATTCACTGAACATAATTATAGATCTGATTTGAGAAAGGCCTTAAGGGGCAAGGACTTTGGACAGTCTAGTTTTATCATGGTAATTATAACAAAAGGGCACCAGAGGAATATTACTAGTAGGAATATCATGATGACCTCTTACCTGAAGCACATTTACCAGAACCATAGAGTTTGTCACTTCACCATAGAGCTCCTGCTGTTTCGCAGCATAGGATAAGTTAATGAGTGTCCAGGCCACTATGCCTGGTCTCCCATTGAAGAAGAGCTTGAAGTCAAACCACTTCCCGATGCGGGGGTTGAACTCGATTCCCATCATGTAGTTGTAGAAAAAATTCCCTGTGAATTTGCTGCAGAAGAAATCCAGGAAATACACTCAGAAAATGCCTTGTCCTGACAGGTGAATTTCAGTTGTCTCGGCACACTGCAAATACATGTTCTGGCAGGGACAGCATGGCACGTACCAGTCCTCTACATTGGTGGGAAAGAGGTAGGCCTTGACGAATGCAAACGTGGATACGGCATAGCCGAGGATGTTGGTGCACCAAAGCAAGGGGATCCAGTTATCGAAGATGATGGTGGGGGAGAACCAGTGGAAGTGATAGGCATTGGCAAACCACAGGGTGTGGGTGATGAGCCAAGACTGCAGACCGTTGATCTGGTACTTGTTAATAAGCCCTGGAAATAAATTAATGCACAGGCCTTTATTCAGTTTTTACAGTTTGCACTACTGTTTGCACTTGGGCGAAAGGCAGCAACAGTTAACTTATCTTTGTGTATAATAATTTTCCATGATTTTAAGCAGAAAAAAGCCTTCTTTTTCTACCTGTGGTGGTAATTTGCTACAATAGCACAACTAGCCATAGACACAGAGAAGTGTGCTAACACAGAACTGCCCTTTAGAGCTGCTAAGTCTATAAACCGGTTCTGTAGCTGCAATGTGGGCATGTGTCTAAGTAAACATGGCCATCTTAAAACAAGTACTGTTGTACCTGCAGGAGTACGAGCTCCATCCTGAACTCCACCCATGTAGCCAGGCAGGAATTTGTGAGTGACATCCGGGACGCACATGTAAAGCACCACCTGGTGGAAAAATGGTACATTGTTAGGCAGAATCCTGCTTGCAGTGACTTTCAGACAGACAGCTGGCCATGGTTTTACTGGTCCTGTGGTTGTTCATGTTAAAAGCCTGAAAAAGAGCGCCACTCACACATTCATTCAAAGCTAATTTGAGAACACAGCCACACACATTCACAGTCTGATACAATAAAAAAGCCTCTTAGAGGACTTTCAGCTTTGGCAATCAGTAATGGTACATTGGACTATATCTAGAAAGCAGGCCCTTCCTGGCCCCACCTCAGCTTTCCTGTACCTGGAAGGACACCCAGATTGCGTAGATCTTGGCGGCAGCCCAGGTGAAGGACGGGGCACGGTTCCAGATGGACTGGAGGGTGGCCTTGCCAGCGTACAGGTCCAGGAGGGGCTCGGTGACAGAGCACTGGTACTGATCGCAGGCCATGATGAAGTAGAAAACGATGAAGGGGGCAAAGCACAGGAGCAGGACCACGCTGGTCAGGGAGAACCAGTCCACCTCCCTGGCAAGACCCAAGGAAACATACTCAGATCGGGTGCAGATAATTCTACTGGGTCTTGTTTAAGGTATAGACTATGTGCCTGAGTGATCATATTTATTGAATTTTCAGTGGTGAAGGTCCTGCTGCTTTATTGATACATAAATTAAGGAGCACTTCTGGCACCTGCTCCTTGACAGAATAGCAATAGCAAACCTGGACTGATTAAGATCAGTCTGAAAGTTTCTTATGCACAGTCAGTCGACAAACAGTACAACCTACACAAAGACAATGACTATCTATGGCTGTGTGGCTGAATTTGTATTTTACACAACATAGAACCACGCCCTATAAAAGAATAAAATATGTGGTTATGTTGCAATGACTATGCTCATGCGGCAGGCAAGTCCCATTTGTTTTTCAAATCCAATCTTTCGGACTGACGGTCCACACTTATCAGATCGCATTTGTGAGTTCAGGCGGTGCATTCATTTGTGGCCATCAACATTGGTTGCTGTGGTAACGATGCAGGCGTCCACACATGAATGATGGTGGTGCATTTCTCTGATACGAAACTAGTCACAGTGCGGCAATCTAGCTGAAGAATGGCGATTTTTCCTCTCACCCTTTATAACATGGCAAGATCTAGTCATTGCTCAAAATTCACACATCACTTATGACACCATTAGCAACTGAGGAGTTGATTTGTGCACCCCATTTTATTTTGTTTGTTACTTTGAGGCATTCCATATGTGATGTCATGCTTGTCGAATTGCAAATGATGAAAAAAAAAACACTTGAAATCCGATCTGAGCAGACTGAGATGCACTTTCAGACATGCGATTTGAATCGCATTTCAACACCACATACGCACGTGGTTTAAATCTGATTGGGAAAAAAAATCTGATTTTGTGTAATTTCTTGCTGTTTAAACTTAATAAAACCAATCATTAGATTCAATTTGGATATGCAAACCAAATGGATATGGCGTGCCAGTCTGAACATAGCCATTGTCAGAAGGAAACATACTATGTTGATCCAGCAATACAAGCCTTTTTGCACATATTCATACAATTTGCTCAGGCTTAAAGTTATTTTTTTCAACTATTTGAGTTAGTTAGAATCCTGAATAAAATGCATAATATTAAACTTGTCATCTGCAAAGGGCCTATCTGAAATGTTCTATTCCTCACCAAGCTCTTCCCCACTGGCCCCGAGTCTCATCACTAGGCCCCTCTCCATTGGCGCTGGCCTTGGTGCGTCTCTGGGTCACCACCGTGGGCTCGACGGCAGTCATTCTACCTGGCAGAGTGAGGTGCAAAAGGACACACCTTGAACACTAGGGTGCATACCAGAAAAACACAATATAAATAAATAACACAACAACCCTGAAAATCAAAAGGAAAGCATGTGCCCTTGTAATACCACAAAAGCTAGAAGGACGTTAGCAAGCTATTCAAGGAGACCAACCTTAAATCAGGATCAGAATGCTGGTACAGCTATAGACCAATTCATCTGTCCCAAGGGTTAAGAAAGGTGTTCCTAGTTTTTTTTTCTTCATTGTGCATCAAGCAGGTATTTAACTACCTTAGTCTAGCCCAGGCTTGGGCAGTTCCAGTCCTGGAGGGTTGGTGCATATGCAGGTTTTTGTTGCCACTGATTACCTGGGCTAAATGAGCTAACTGGCAGTATACATCAACGCTGGTTAACTCACTAGATTAGATCCCAGTTAATCTTTTCATATAGGGACACAAGAACAGTCATTGGCTGTCATTCATGTGCTTCAATAAACATAGCTAAATGTCAGACACCGTAAATGCTAAGGCTAATAAATAATTAAGACCACAAGTTGGCATGAAATCCAGAAAGAGATACAGCCCTCCTTGCCCAGCTCTATAATGCAGAATGTATTGGTTTAAAATACAGCCTTAGAATTTAATGCATTTGATATGTTGTCAATGTACATGTATAGAGCTGAATATCTACAGAATCAAAACAGGTTAACTACCTTTCTCAAGTGTAGTCAGGGGGCAAAAAGACTATGCAAACCTCAAAATGGGTGGAGCAACATGATAAAATGTTATTGACAAATCATATAGCTGGGTTCATACAAGTCAGTGATTTATAGTACGGAATAGCTACACCCATTATGGTGCAATAGGGTTACACCCGAGATTTAAATCCACAACCTCACAGCCTTATGCTTTGCTCTTGGACCACTACTCTGTGTCCATGGAGCGTAACATGTAGTCATGTCAGCTATAATTTAAGTCCCATATTTCTGTTTCGTGGATGCAATATGCTGCGAGTATGCCTTTGTTTTCAATTACTGAAACTCGAGCCCCTTTGAAACATTATAGCACAAACTGCAACAAAGCAATTTCACTAAAGTAAATATCTCTCAGATCAAGTCAGAAGATAAAGCCTTCAAGAATAACTTAACAATTAGATACAAACTGGCAAAGAATGGCTGACATCAATCTGGAAATGCATAGAAAAACCGTTAATCATTAATATTACACACCTGGGTGTAGTGTACCGTGAGCAGGTTAACCATAATGAGTTGCTGCCGTGTACAAGCAGGTCTGATTGAGAATAAACTTAATTCAGCTCTCGTGTACACAAGATGGTCACATCATGCTCACATCAGTAACTTAGACTTGATTACATAGCAAGTTGAGGTTTCTGAATTGTAATGAATTTGTGGTAGGCTAACTTAATCCACTGTGTCATCTTTGCTTTATTTTTTATTTCATAATGGCATTCAGTTTGACTTGGAATTTTACCATTACAAAATATTTGTATGTTTTAAACATAATGTTTTGACTGAAACGGTTGCTACGCAGATCGCCCAGACTTCATGCAAGTAGCATTGCTGGTTTACAAACTCACATTAACTGTTTTTTATTAGGTTGAACTTCGAAAGAAAAAAATGTGATCAGGAAACGAGACGAGCAACAATACCGAAACCGTTACAGTAGGCTATAGGCCTACAGGTTGTTGCGTCTTATGTCATTTGGACTGTCTAATAAAGGAATAAACAGGATGCTCCCACTGGGACCTCTTGCGACAGTTCCAGGATTTTGCACATAAACATGAACATTCATAAAAAACCCTGAAGCGAGATTAGCGTTTTGCTTACGACCGATTACAAGGTTCATGCATTTCCATCCACAGGTTTTATCTTCATGTTTAAGCAATGGAAATAACATAACTTTTGGCTGTAAATTAGCTGAAGTCGTTGCGTCGTCTCGATGTTTTAAACTAACGCTGCATCAATACGGACTATTGCCGCAAGTAACATGTTGTGGTAACAATCTTGCAACTATGCCATTTCAATATGAATTTATTAAATAGCTAGGCCTGTTAGAGCATGTATTTGATTGAAAATAGCCTACGGTAGACAGCTACTATTGAGAGCTAGCCAGCAAGCTGACTAATATGAGACATCCTAGCATTTGCAAACAAACTTAACGAAAATAATTTGATTTCACGACAGCAATTATAATCAAATACGAAAATGTCTGACTGGCGAACGTTTACTCACTTGTGTTTCTTCCAGAAAGGCAGTTTTTGTCCACTAATATTTCCAATCTAGGCTTTCCAGGCGCTTATGAAACGACATGAAAAAAGTGCATGGTCGTATCATCGCACCGCCTTTCATGCATATGTTAATTTAAATGATGGTGTCCAACCAGTAGCGTCTCAGCAAACCCGGCACCATATAGTAGCTTCGCTTCAGGATTGGACAATGGCTCTCAAGCCACTAGCTTCAACCTCCAGTTTTCCCCTGCCGACCAGTTATCGTAGGTGAAGGCAGGGCAACTGGGTTATAAAATGACAGATGTACACAGCGGAACCTCTGATATGCATCAGACTGTTTTGAACAAAAAACTGAATTGAGCAAATACATAAATAAATAATAAATAAAAATTGAGCATTAACATAATACTCTGCTCAAAACAGAAGTTGTGAAGCATTGATATCGTCAGATGACAGAAGACTCATCCATCATTAACCGAGAGATAAATACCCACATTAATGGCATACAGTGCTGTGAAAAAGTATCTGCCCCCTCCTGTTTTCCTCTATTACTGCATATTTGCCACACTGTTTTTCATTACAAAAATTAAATCATTTTTAAAATGTGTTTTGTGCAGAATCCCTTTGATATTACATTTTGTCTAAAGAGCTGAAATAATTCAGTGTACCAATTATGCAATAATAGAGGAAACCAGAAAGGGGGCAAATATGTTTCATAGCACTGTAGTATTATCCAGGTGTAACTACAGTATATACACATCTCCAAACAACCAGTAGGCCTGCCTTTAAATGTAATTGTCAAAAAATGCAATTGGGAGGCTGGGGTGCAGGTCTAAGAAAGTTAAAACCTGAAATAATCTTCATTTGAATAGTTTGTGGCCAGAGAAAGATGTGTGCTTGTTGTCTTTAAAATATTTTATATGTCATGCTGTATTCCAAAGTAAACTGTACCATACCATCTGCTGAAGTATTTTCAATTAAAGATAAACACTCACATTGGCAGTGAGATTTATGCTTAGAGGTTTGAGGAAACTCATTTTATATATCACACTTGTCTTTTATTAACTCAAATACCGTCCATCCTTCAGTTAGCTCTGGAGTAGACTCATAAATTGATGACAAGTCTACCAAAGGACAGGTGTGCTGGAACCAGATAAGCACTGCATATGGCACATCATTTTTGAATTACTGTTGTCAACCACTTGGCAATTCTGAGGTGATTATCGGTTGAAAAAGTTATGAAAAACCCGGGGCTGATAAATCCTCTGTCAAATATTAAAGGAATACTATGCAGGATTTTTACCTTGAAAACATTATAAAATAATTACGCTCATTGATATCTATGATGTTCTGGCAATCTCTGTCTTTGTACACATTTGCCAAATCTGTGCTCCACTGACTATATTTCTTCTTCTAAAATGTGTTTGGGAAGCTGCTGGGCGTGACAAGCTTTTCTGTGTGGGAGGGGTGTATGTGGCTACAAAGCCTGTGGGGTGAGATCAGGTTTCAGCTGAGCGTTTGTAGCTAGTTACTGCAATGGTCAAGTTGAAGAAGCAGAAGTACAGCAAAACGAAGCTACCAGCTGACAGGGCTTGTTCGAAAGCTAAATTAAACCTTGGAACCTTCCTCAGTGGCGACAACTGGAGTTCACCAATAGGATGAAAAGCAAATGGAGTTGATGTTTTCTGTTGGACCTCAGTTGTTCTCAGAGGGCCCTCTGTGTATGGTGGTTTTTGTTACAACCAATCTCTTGATTAATTAATCTTGTTGAAAACATGTTGTTGAAAAATTCTAAACAAAATTTCATTTAATTTCATTTAACACAAGGTAGGTTTGGCTTGTCATATGCTTTGTCTTTGAACAAATGGTTTCATTTCAGTTGCCGGGTTTCCACTCCTGATGAAGACAAATATGAGAATTGTAGTTATGTATATGACCACCAAGAGGCAGTATTTAGAATGACACCAGTAGAGGAATTGTGGAATACAGGAATTCAAATAAATCAACATGTAAGAAACCCCTCAGATACACCAAACGGCGTGTCGAGGTCACAAACTGTAAGAAATGTTTCCGCAAACCAAACAGCCGAAGTATCTGAGTGGTGAAGGAATGCGTGTAGTCATATCCGGCGCTACTGGAACGGGAGTAATTTAATGTTACCTCAATGATCTGACTCCAAAATAGTGTTTTCACCCTTCCACTGTGCTGTAGTGTGGCTCTATGTGGATTGCAATCTATCTTGGTAGACGCGAACATGTCTCTGGCCTGTGTAGCCTGCATAAATACAATTAGTATCCTGCTAGGACACTAGGGCATAGGCGAGTGGCTACGGAGTTGCAAATATCCTGCATTCTATGTGTATTTTATGACCTTAAAATGTCTAGGTGTGCAGTGTCTACAAGAAATGCCAGGTTGAAATGAGAGCAGCTTGTTGTGCAGGGTGTTCAGTAATAATGAAAATATACAAATGTGCAAAATGTGTTTGGTGAAATGACTATACACATAAACGCAGGAGACCGTGCTGACTAGTCTCCCCGAACCCCTTATATACAAAAACATGAGAGCAAAACACCAAGTCATCAAACAAAGATACAGATGAATGATCCTGCTTGCACTGTCCCTGTAAGCATATCACACTGGTTTAACCTTTGTATCTGGCTGGGCGATGATCCATAGGTATGGATCATCGCCCAGCGATGTCAGCACCCCACCACCAAAGGCACCAACTTTTTCCCCATGACATCGGCTTACCAACAACACAAAACATGATTACACTGTATTATGGAGAACCTAAGTTTTACATAATGCCGATCCCATCAGATGTTTTGCAGCTCTTTATCATATATGTCTCTTTATCATATATCCTGACTTCCTGTCAGCACAGTAAACAATCTGTTTTAGTTCAGTGAGCGTTGCTTCATTTTCAAATAATTCTCAAGTATATTTAATGCCCCCTGGTTAGTTATTAAAAGGAAACATTTTGTCCATAGAACAGAGTTCTTCATGCAGTGTGAGATCAGTTCCAAAAAATCAGATATTCCCGCTGAAAGAGGGCATTCTATCTGGAAATCAATAAGTTAGTTAAATAACATTTTTGAACCTGTGAATATTAATTACACATGCATTGGCTTGCAAGATGGTCTTGCTAACAAACAAGTCAGATAAACATAGGGTAATAATTTTGACATGTTGAATACGCCTCTGCTGTTCCACAGTATAACTGAGATTGTTGTACACTGTTACTGTAAAATTATGAAAAGTGCACCCTTGGGCAATATGGGTTCACCCCCCCCAAAAAAAAAAAAAAAAAAAAAAAAAAACCCAAAACAAACAAGACCTCTGGCATATCTACACACAAGGAGTCTTATTTATAACATGAAAGCACACTAGCTGGAAAACGCTTCCTGTGCAACAAGTTTTACCACTAAAACACATTACATTACTGGCATTTGCTAGACAGTCTTACCAAGAGCAACTTAAACCGCTCTGGGCCACTCGGGAACACTCCACTGCAAATGTTCTCACTTGAATATAGTCATAACAATGGGTTACATCTGCCGTTTAGGGGAATGCCAAGATGATAATAACATGATTGACCACTTGAGGCAGTGCATTAAAATGGTTTCCCAGTAACACACAAAACTGAGAATTCCTACTGTACCAATAATGACCATTATTTCCACCCTAGGAAATTACAGTATGCAAATGAATGTGAGCTAACCCTAACCACCTGTGCTTACTTCCTGCATATGCAGACGCTTTGGTATAGAGGGTCACACCAAAAAAGTTGCCTGTAATTATCCAAGTGTATCTACACATTTTTCTATACTATTGTGATTATACTTTACATTTCACACATTTAGCAAATTATCTTACCCAGAGCGACTTACACCTAAAAAAAAAAAAAACTTAAAAAATAGCATTTACATTGCATCCATCCATTACAGCTGGATATCTACTGAAGCAATGCAGGTTAAGTACCTTGCTCAAGAGTACAACGGCAGTGTCCAACCTGAATGAATTGAACCTATGGCTAGGTTACAAGCCCAGTTCCTTACCCATTATACTACACTGCTGCCCCCTTATAATTAAAACACCAATTAAAAAAAACCATTTACTGGAACCACTGGCTGAGAGTGATTCAACAGGATATTTCAGTTCAAATCAGGGGGTTCACAAATTTTGTTTCAAGGTACTGTCTGGCTGTACAGTTAACAGTTACAGTTATTTTGTTGTTGTATTTCACATTGGATTTGAAATGAAACCATGAATATGGGGTTAAAGTGCCACCTGTCTGCTTTTACATCCATATTGGGTGATCTCTGTAAAAATGATAGCCCTTTTATACATGAAGTAATTGGACAAATACTAACATTATCTGAAATAAAGTCTGCATATTTAGTACTTGGTTGCAAATCCTTTGCATTCAATCACTGCTGGAAGAATGCAAATCATAAACATCACCAGATGCTGGCTTCTTCCCTGATGATACTCTGTCAGGCCTGTCCTGCAGCATTCTTCAGTTCCTGTTTGTTTCTGGGGCCCTTGCCTTCTGTCTTCAGCAAGCAAAATACATGTTCAGTTGAATTAAGGACAGCGGATTGACTTGGCCAGTCAAGAAAATCCCCTTTTAGGTCCTGAACACTCCTCAGCTACTTTAACAGTATCTTTGGGGGCATTGTCCTGCTGCAAAGTGAAGCACCATCCAAATAGTTTTGAGTGCATTTCATAATTCATAGTACTGCTGCTGTCAGCAATAATCATCAATAAAGACAAATGAGCCAGTTCTAGTGGCAGCCATACATGCCCAAGCCACAATAGTACCTCCACCATGTTTCACAGATGAGCGGGAGCTTTGGATCGTGAGCAGTTCCTTTCTTTCTTCAAACTTTTCTCTTTCCACCACTTTGGTACAGGTTAATACTCATCTCATATGTCCGTAAGACTCTGTTCCAGAACTGCACATTTTTAAAATATACTTTTAAAACTCTAATCTGGTCGTTCTGTTCTTACATTATGTTATATTTATTTGGCAGACGCTTTTATCCAAAGAAACGTACAATAAGTGCATACCGAAGGTCATTGGAACAACTACAAAACACCTGTCTGATAACATACAATACTCACTATGTAACTGTAATTGATAGCCATTAATACATTAAGTCCAGTTCACACAGTAAGCATAGTCAGAGAGGAATGTTAAGTCAAACTATGAGGCAAGCCAGCGAGCTACACAATCAAAACAACAATACAAGTACAATATAAGCGATGGCGGTACATGTGTAACGTGGAAGTGCAACAGACAAAATAGAAGGATACAAGTGATAAGAGTAATCTATTTTGGGAGTGGCGAGCAGAGTAGTGATAGTTACTTCAGGTACAGTCTGAAGAGACGCGTCTTCAGACTACGGCAGAAGGTTGGCAATGACTGAGTGGTTCAGGGAGTTCCACCACTCAGTGAACAGGGAGTTTGTTCCACCACTGGGAAGCTAGGATAGCGAAGCTCCGTGGTAGGGACGAGCGAGAACCAGTCACCAGGATGACAGGGAGTGCAAGTCGCCCTGCTGCAGCAGAGCGGTGTGGTCGAGCTGGCGTGTAGAATTGAATCATGTCCTGTAGGTAGGCGGGGGCCGTCCCGTTGGCTGCAGTTTAGGCGAGGGTCAGGATTTTGAACCTGGCAGCAACAGTCGCCAATGGAATGATCTCAGCAGGGGAGTGACATGAAAGAACTTATTCTTGATGCCCTCTGAGGTTATGCTGATGTGGTATTCTCTGTCATGTATGTAAATACCCTTATTTCAAAGCAAACAGTCAGCACTTTAACCTTTTATTTGTTGTTTCATTTCAAATCTAATGTGCTGGAGTACAGAGCCAAAACAACAAAAATGGTGTCACTGTCCCAATACGTCTTAATGTGTGTGTGTGTGTGTGTGTATGTATGCATTTATGTATGTACATGACTAAGTAAATACCCCCTAAAATAGACTTTATGTACACACAAAAGAGTTTAAGAAAAGATCTGTTGGAGAAAAGAGTATAGCTATCAATAGTTTTGCAGCAGACACTGTGGCTGTAAAGGATCATAGTATTCATCTATGACTCATTTCACCCACCATCTGTATTGTGTACTGGATGACAAACATCCAGAAACCAACATACCACAGCTGAATCATGGGAAATGGCAGGGGAGGCTGACAGTAGATTCCAGCACTGATCTCATAGGAAAGTCAAATAAACTGCACTTAGCATCCAGAAGGGCCTCCTTCCAGGGGGTAAACCATAAGCATCAGTAACAGTGAATCATTGGCAACATACTGTACATAACTATTTCCAAATGAAAGCAAAAATAAATAAATAAATAAATAATAATAATAAGCAGTTATCGCGTTGACTGTACACATTTATTCAGGACAAACTTGTCTAATGTTTACTCCAGTTAGTATGATCATTAAGGTGAATATACATTTTGTGAATAACTGTCGAGAGAGAGAGAGAGAGAGAGAGAGAGAGAGGTCTACATAAATCTGCATGCGCGGATAAGAGACCCATATTTAAATATTCATTTTTATTTAATTTTCTTTGCAAATTCATTTCTTTACCTTAATTGCCACTTGACTTCTTTATGAGACTTTAGTATACTAAATTACTACTTAGCCAACTGATCACTGTAATCATCCCGAAGCAAAGTAACAACAAGGCTGAAATACAGTACGCTAAGGCTACAGTTTAGTTTTTAACTACACGCCCAGTCTTCCGATTACATTCATGTTTTGGTCCCGGTGCGAGGAACAGGTTTGCCGACATTGATTCCAGGTGTTTTGAAGGGATAAGGCGGACGGCTCCATGAGAGTATCGCGCTTTACTTGAAAACAAGTATAATGCTCAAAGTTTTCAACTGTACACGCAGGTTTCAGGTGCGGGTGTATATGGAACTCATGGCGTATACATTCTAGACCTAGCACTAGCCTATTTTATGGAATGTTTGGCGTCTTCGTTCCTTCGAAAAGGAAACATTCTACTGCAAATTCGCTTACCTTTTGTATTGTGGTCATCTTCGAAAAGTACCCTACAAACTTATCGAAAGGCGTTTCATTTCTGATACGACACTATTTCTTTTTCTGAATGGAAACTGAACCATTGCTCACTGGAAGCACGGACCAAAGATCCGTAGACTACGGCTTTCGTTCTGGTAATCCTCCAAAAGCAAGGCGGCTGTCATACTCAGCGACTGGACATTCCTGCTATGTCGACTGGGGTAAGTTGATAGCAGCAAAAGCAATTAACAGTCACCTCCCGACCAGTCGATCCAATGTGGCGGAAATATTAACTCAGGTGAGCTTGTGGATGCGCCTCTGGGTGGAGAGTGCACCTGAAACTAATCTCCTGTCTACGCAGTGAAGACATTTGTAAAGGTTATGCTTGTGTCGACGACATTCGAGATTTTAACTTTCTTCCTCGACTGTGTACGAAACAAATCTAATTCTCTGCAGGATTCCTGCGTTTTTCAGTGTCTTTATAGCAAGATAACTTGCGAAGCTTGCATGTCATCAGTGGGCCTTCTGTACCACACCTTATCCTATTTCCGAAAAGTCGGTGTACTTTACTCAATATCCCAACATTGTCTTGCAGAAGTGATTTTGCAGTCACAGCTGTAATGTCCACACAGACCGTATGTCACCTCAACACCGCCGCCGCTCACCCCCCAAGATTGGAGTCGGTGTTTATGCATAATTTATTTCGATAACGTGTATCTTTTCTTTCTTTATCAACACGTTTAAGATGTTACGCTGTAAAACAGCAGTGCACGTCTCGAGGCACGTGGGAAAGAGGCTCAGGAGAGTCTGTTTGCAAATATTGGTTCACGTCAACCCCTTCTGTGCTGTACTTAAAGATCAGGAGGTGCTTGCTAAAATTAGTCGAAGAATGTGTTGTATAGAAAATGTCGGATTGCGTTCATGTTTTAATTGCAGCTTTATCAAGCACTGGGTGTGTGTTATTGGACAAATAAAAGCTTATCACAATTGCCATGATGTCCTAGGTTCAGAGTCACCATTACTCCATTTATTAGCTGGTTCATTTTCCAGCCTCATGAAACAATAAGTGAACAAAAGCAGTATTTAAACCTCACTTCACTTCAGAATTGGCACTTATTAATTATGACAAGGTTTAAATACTGCTTTTGTTCACTTATTGTTCAGCTTTGTTCATCTGTGTGGTTTAAAAATCTAGCATGATTTAAAGTTGCTGTTTTCTATAGCATGGTTTTGAAGCTCACTAATCCATCAGCCAATGTCCTCTTTCCTTATTTAGGAGATGAGGCACTTTCCATCCAGCAAGCTGTTGTTTTCATTGAGGATGCCATACAGGTATCCTTTTTGTCATTTTTTTATTTCTTGTTTTGATATTTTGATCTAGTACCACCATACACCACCTCCACCACCACCACTACTACTACTACTACTACTACTACTACTACTACTTTCAATAATAATGATAGCAGTCATGGTAGTATGTGTGTACAATAAGAATTATAAAATATCATCAGTGGCCAGCATTAGGTACACCTGTGTAGAATGGGGTAGGATCCCCATTTGCTTCCAGAATAGCTTGCATTCTTTGTGGCAGAGATTCAACGAGGTGCTGGTCAGTAGCGTCACATCATTTCTCTGCCCACACATTCATGCCGTAAACCTCCTGTCCTGTTCCACCTCATTCATGAACACTGTCATGTTCGTGGTACCAGCTTGAGATAATGTGTATTTGTGACATGGCACATTATCCTGTGGGAAATATCTGTTTGAAAAAAAAGTAGACTAGTCATAAAGGGGAGCACATTGTCACCAACAATGCTTAGGTAATGAGTGGAATTTTAATTATGCTCACTTGAAATTAAGGGGCTTAATGTGTGCCAAGAAAACATTCTTTTTGCCACACCATTACACCACCTGCAGCCTGCACTGTGGACACATTGCAGGATGGATCTATGGATTCATGTTGTTTGTATAAAATTCTGACCCTACCATATTGGATGTTGCAGCAGAAATTGAGATTCATAATTCCAGGTGTGTTGTTTTGTTGCACCATTGTCTGTAAACTCTAAAGACTGTAGTGTGTAAAAACCGCAGGAGGGCAGCTGTCTCTGACATTCTGCAACTAACACGTGTGTCACCAACGATTATACCACGTTCAGTGTGGCTAAGGGGATGCATCTTGCCCATGCCCATCTTGCCCAATGTGTGGTCGAACAAAAACGAAACCACTTCACCATGTCTGCATGCTTTATGTATTAAGTTGCAGCCACATGATTCACTGTTTGGAAGAGGAGGTTATTGACGTTAATGAGCAGGTGTACCCATTGAAGTGGCCACTGAGTGTATGTAACCATATGCATAGTGGATACATTGAATATATCAAGACTTTTTAATGCTCCCCCCATAGTATCGTTCGATCAATCATCGAGTGGATTCAAGATCCCTCTGGCTTTACAGATGGTACTACTCCAGGATCTACCAATGGTAAGCTGCAAAAGTCGACAATCTTGCATCTGTCTTTCAACCAACCTTTTCACTATTTTGTAATAAATAACGGCTGCCTACTATTCTTTTTATACAAGATGAAGTGTAAAGCTTCCACAGAATCCATGTATGACATTTGAATCGGTGGCCATTGCATCCAAACAGAAACACGAGTCTTACATTGTAATAATGGAAAAGACATGGTTTGCAATTTTGCCTGCACTATCTAGCTCTAAGTTCAGCCTGCTCTTTTTACACAACTGTAAAATGTTGTGTAAGTCACTCTGGATAAGAGCGTCTGCTAAATGACTGTAATGTAATAGTCTTGAACACTCTGCGTGACCTGGCGAGACATTGCATAAATGAAACCATTCCCTGAAAAATCTGTTCCTTGTAGATGTGACATTGACCCAAATTTGTTCCCTCCATTTGGCAAGGATACATATTTCAGGTACATAAATAAATAACTGCCCTTGTATCGCAGTGGCTGTCTTTTGGCCATAAATTTGAGGAAGGTGGTTGTTCTTCATTTCCAGGGGCCTGGGTGCAGTTATCGCCCTCATCCTGGCCTTAGCCTTCATCGAGAAGCCCTCTTCACTGACTGCCACGTCTGACCCCCGCTACAAACTGCCCCACTGGGAGCCTCCATGTGGCCTGACCGAGAGCATTGAGATGGTGTGCTTCATGGTCTTCGCCCTTGACCTCACTCTGAAGGTGCCCATCACAACCCAACACCCCATAACTTTGCATTGCATTCTGATGCTAGTTAAGTGTTGAATTTGCTGTAAAATGCCAGCAAAAATTACTGTGCTTTAGCTACGTGATGTTTGCTGAATGACTGAAACTACAGTCCAAAGGAAACAATTCTGTCAGTTTTCTTTCTTTTTTAAAAAGGTTTTAGCGTTACATGCAGTGGTGATTCAGTGATCTAAATAACCAATTCTCTGGTGCAGATTTATTTGATTGGCTGGGATGAGTTCCGAAAGAACAAATGGCTGATTGGCTACATGGTGGTCCTTGCAGGAAGTGTCATTGATTGGACCTTGTCACTGAGCATGTTTTGCGAAGAGGTGAGCGGGATATTCTCATTTTTTAACTGCATGAGAACAGAAATAGAATGACGTGATGGTACAATTTAAACGGATTCAGGCAAGGTTACATTCTTTACAGTAAATGAATGAATCGGAAATATTGTACATATGGTGTGTTTTATGAGAGCAATTCCCCACGATTTACTGTGCTTTGCAGTGTATTTATTACTGTTTATGACTGCAGAGATAAGCTGTGTTTGTAATAGGATTGTTTTAGCCACTGTGCTCTTAAAATTGTATTGCAACAATGTTTGCCATTTTCAGCATTTGAGAATCAGACGACTTCTTCGTCCCTTCTTTCTCCTTCAAAATTCATCATTGATGAAGAAAACCTTGAAATGCATCAAAAGGACATTGCCAGAAATTGCAAGGTAGTCCCTCTCAAAGTATTTTTTTTTTACTATCAGCGTGTGTATCTATGAATGGTTCTAAAACTTAAAATGGCTTTATGGAATCTGTGTTAGACATGCTATTTTGAATTGTGATAGACATTGCTATGGAAATGGAATCCTTCTTTGGTAGAATGTCCTTTCATTTCTTAAGAAATATTTTTATGAGGCTTTGTAGTTGTACTTCCTCAGTAGTCCTAAAACAGGCTCTAATTTGAGATTTACAATTTTTCTTGGAGAGAAGTCACCTTGGAAAGGCACTTCTTTCTTATAAAGGAGTGCTGTGCATTCCACGAAGTTAGCCTCTTTGTTGTTAATCTGATATTCTCTGTGCCTGACAAGGTTCTTTCATTGTGCTGTGTCTTATTGAATCTCTCTCTTTCCTAGTGTTATCCTCCTCCTGGCCCTGCACTTGTGTCTCTTCACCATGTTTGGCATGCTACTTTTCTCCAAGGGAGAGGTGATGTCATTCTTCTGTTATGACTGTAGTAACCCATGTGAAAAAATAGTATGCTTGCTGCAGTGTAGTTTAAGTTTTCTATTTTATGCTTCAGCATATTTGAAATGTAATTAAATTTCATGCACTTTAAGTATTCTAAAGTATATGATTTTTCACATGGGTAAACAGCCATTGGCTGCTATTATAAATGAGCTATGAGCAGTAGTTCATGCAAATTTTTGCACATAAATAAAATGTGTGTGTTATTATTGAGGTGCCCTCTTGTGGTGAATGTGGTACCGTGATTTTGCAGCACTATGGCACAGCTTCTGTAATAATGTAGACAAATTTTGGTCGGGTATTTACAGGTGGACTAAGGATTTTCCATTTTAGGTCTCAATAAATTGCTAATCTAAGTTTGTGTCTAAAAGTAGTGGAATCAAATTACAAACTCAATGGCATCAAGTTCTCTTTTTTCACCTTTTTTAGGATCCAGAAAAGAATGAAGAATGGAGGATCTATTTCAGAAACTTCCCTCAGTCTCTGACATCTTTACTTGTGCTTCTAACCACTGCAAATAATCCTGATGGCAAGTACACTTCATTTGGGTTTCATAAGTGTGGTTTTCATCTTGAAACTCTATCACACTGTGAAGCTCTCTCTTATGGTTTTAATTCGAAGCTTTTAACCATTGCATCACATAAGTGTTTTCTTCTTGGTCTGTGAACAGTGATGATACCAGCCTACTCTTTAAACAGAGGGTATTCCATCTTCTTCATCCTCTTCAGTGGCTTTGGTAAGCACTATGACCTGCACCTTTCTCATTCATTGCTTCATTATATGTTAAGTGGGTCTGACGTACTATTGTTCACAATAGCATAATAAGTGCATTACAATTTTATGTTATATAGGGGACTTGTAGCAGTTGGATATAACGCTTAATACATGTTTACTTCATACATCAGTTGGTTACACCTATGGTCAGCTGTTATAAGCTGGGCATAATGTCTGTGTATGGTCATGAAAATGGTTATGGCCCTTATTTAGAACTAATAAAGGAATTGTGATGACCCTCTTAATGTAGTTGTTCAAAATTAGCCTGAACCTTTTGTGAAATCTAAGACAGGTGGTGCACATTATTATTATTACTATTATTATTGGGTAAAATGTGTGGAATTATCATTTCTGCTCTTTTCTATCTTTGTACTGTAGTAGTTTCAATGATTTTTGAAGTAATTGTTTTTCTCCTAGGAACCTATTTTTTAATGAACCTGCTGACTGCAATCATATACAACCAATTCAGGGGATACTTACTGGTGAGTTGGTGATACTTACTTTATGAGTGTGTTCTCCCATGTCCATCACACAGTCGTTGCAATTTTCATTGAATGATAATATGCATGAAGAAACTTTCTAATTAGTGACATCTGAATATATTTGACATTTGAAATTTAATTTACGAAAAACTAAAATAATGCATTTCGTTATGGGTTCATATGATGTGAATTGGTCTGAAACCAAACAAATTCATAAATAAAGAAATAAATTCAAGGTAATCTGCTGAGCGTATTTTCCAGAATCCATGCATGAAATGATAAGCATAAATGACGAGTATGTGTTTACATACAAGTAAGGAATGGCCCATTTATGTGGTTCCCCCATCAGTGTCTCCCTCCATCTCCAGTGATGAGGCTGTATCCCCAATATAGGCCAGACGTTCATGGGGGGGTTAGCTCCTCTGTCCCCTGACCACTTGCAGTGGCACTTAAGCTTTGCTGGTGTGCAGAACCGCCCTCTTTTCCTTCCCCTTTAATATCCGACTACTTCTTTTTTTTAATGTTTTTTTTTGGGGGGCTTTTTCAGCTTTATTTGACAGATCATTGTAGAGTGACAGGAAAAACTAGGAGGAGAGAGGGGGAGAGACATGCGACAAAGGTCGGCGGTCGGACTCGAACCGACGACGTCGCAGCTCGCAATGAGCATATGGAAAGCGCTCTACGGGCTGTGCCACACGAGACACCCCCCGACGACTTCTTTTTAATTTCCGAAATGGCTGGTAGCGTTTTCAGCTGCAGTGACGTGCCACCACTCCACAAATGTTCATTTATTTGGGGTTACGCCAGATCGGTGACACAGCAGTGGCGGTGCTTGAGGAAAATCTCCCCTCCATAACAGTGAAGGGCTTTGAGTGAGAGGAAAAGTTCCATATAAATTCAATGAGGATGAGGAATGAGCAATCACATGAGGATTCCAACGACCATTTATGGTTAATTGTGGGTGTTGACCAGCCAGAATACTAGGTTTGTGAACGTCTACGATATTTCAAGTTGATTGTGAGAAACCTGCATGCTGGTGAGTGTACGGATGGCTTTATAAATTAGGATATTTTCGACTGTACGCAGTTCTCTTTTGTTCACCATGAACTTTTGGTGTAGAACTTCCACAAAGTTTTATAAATAAGGCCCCAGGACTCGGAAACACAAAAGCTGCAAGTTTTTGTTTTCAAATTCCAGGTGTGGCCCTGGTGTTGGACGTAGGATTTACTGTTCATATCCAGCTTTGTGCGTGGGTGTTGCTGTCTGTGAAAATAATAAGATAACCAACAAAAACAGAAAAACAGGTAGCCAAGGAGTTTTGACGAAAAGCCTCACGGATTCTGAGGCAGTATGTATGCACTTTACCAATACCCACCTCCTCTCCCTTGTCCTCCAGATGTCCGTCCAGACGTCCATCTTGAGGAGGAGGCTGGGGATCCGGGCGGCCTTTGAGGTGCTGTGTTCCTCAGCTCAGGGAGCGTCCTGCTCTGCAGAGAACGAGTAAGACTGTCCTACAGACTCCTTCACTGAGACAGCTTTTCATCGTCATTCAAACTGTATGCAGAGTGAAAGCACTGCAGCTCTCAAATTTATTGAAATCTTATTGAAATCTTCAACCCACAGAAGAGGGTTGGTAAAACAAAATGTCGTAACAAAGTGCTAACCTGATTACAGTGGCCATTGGAGTGATAGTGGGTGGGGGAAGGACAGTGTGTTTCTCTATGAACCCCAGCAGTGATTGTGGTGTCCTTGCTCTCTTGTATGGGCAGGACGGGTGTGAAGGTGGAGACGGTCCTGCAGGTGATGCGCTTGGTGCAGATGAAGTCCTACTACAGACGGGCTGTTGTCACGGTGAGCAGGGCCCTGAAGTCTCAACCTAAACGAATTCCCTGGAAATCCTAGCTGTGTCCTCGTGTCACCTCACCTCTCATTGCACTCTCTCTCTCGGCTCCAGAAAGCCCAGCAGCTCTCTGGAGGCTCCATCACCAGGGAGGCCTTTCAGATACTGTTTGATGA
The DNA here is from genome assembly GCF_018555375.3 of Anguilla rostrata. Classification (NCBI taxonomy): domain Eukaryota; kingdom Metazoa; phylum Chordata; class Actinopteri; order Anguilliformes; family Anguillidae; genus Anguilla; species Anguilla rostrata. Next base: position 41,704,158 of record NC_057937.1, on the reverse strand, counting down.
GCTGGACAAGGACAGGATTGAAGAGGTGCGGCCCTGCGTCTGCCTTGCATTTCGTTAGCGTGTTTCTCGCTGAGCCTCGCCGTCTCCTTCTCATCGCTCTCTGTCTCACAGTTCATCACCACGGCTGTCTGACTGTTTATTACTTCCTGTCTCGCACTTCGTCACTGTTTCACTTTCTATCTTTCTCTTTATCGCTGATTTAAGCTGAACTAAATGGAGGATTTTCTGAATACAAGTGAACATTAGAGCAAACACTGATTAAGCCTGTATCCTGAGGATTGAGATTCCTTTGGAGGTTGGTATACAAGAAAGCATGGTATAATAACCATTTAAATATTACTGTAAATATTGTATAGATATTCCATATCTCTTTCCCATGTCATACATAATGAAAGTTGGTAAACCACAGTGAAATGGAATATATGCAATACAGATAATTTATATTTTTAATGTTCTTCTCCAGCATCCTCCACTGCCAGAGTACAGCTCTCCTTTCCTGCAGAAACTCCAGTTCATCTTTAGCCATTACTATGTGACCGTGGTGGGGAACCTCATTGCCCTGGCCAACATGCTGTGCATTTGTGTAAGGTAACCCGTGCAAGACAGATTTTAGTTTTGGCAGGCATTCATGTGACCACATGGTCATGGACATGAAGCATTTTATAACCAGAGCCCTTCAGCTGTCATGAAAGCCTCAGTTAAATTCAGGTGTACAGTGACACCTAGTGGTCAGCAGGTCATATTGGTGACAAACAAAGCAGATGTGCAGAAGTTGAAAGTCTACTGCACAGCTGTCATGTTTTTAGTCAAACTCCCCCAAAGGAGTAGCCCTCCTCCCACTGGCGGAAAAAATACTGCTGGAAATTACCCTTCCCCAACAACATAACCACGCCATAAACCTTTTGGAAGGCGAGATTCAGTTTCACTGCTCCTTACAGATACTGACAGCTTTGCTAAATAACTGTGATACCAAGTCCTACTCTTTTACACCCTGCTGTCACAGCACCTTACTGTACTGTCACAATGCCCTGCTGTCACAACACCTTTCAGTACTGCTGTAAATACCTTACCGTTTCAACCCTGCGGCACAGGCACAATAACCTACTGCTGCTGTCAGAGCGCAACACACCACAGCCATTTGTAAAAATCACTCTTCCAGACTGATGAAACAAATTGTGTTCCGTAAGTGCATTCAAATAGGTTAATTGGAGGCACAGTAACTGCAGAAAAAGGTACTTAATTCTGAGCCTTTAACAATGCAATAGTAAGTACTGTTAGTCAGATAAAATAAATTGTACTGCTTGCAGTTGAATTCAATTTTTTTGGCTCAGTCAGGTTTTTTAAAAATGGCTAACTCCTCTTGGAAGCATGACTTTTACTATACTGATTGATATTTGTGCAGAATTTTTTTTTTTTTTTTTACCAGAGCACCATTATCACATTCTTACACTGTAGTCGGAGAGCTTCTTTGTACTTCCCTGAAATCAGAGTTGGAAATGCGCATGTAAGAGCAAAATTTGCCACATGGCAAATACTTTAAACCTATCATGGTCCACTATGCAAAGATGTGCAAATTACAGGAAAGCGATGTGGTAAACATAAACGTAGCTCACAGAAACCTGACTAGTTAGCGACATTGTTGTGACAGTTGGAGTGTTGAACATGGCAGACCACATTGTTTCAGGATGCAATCCCGTGGTAGGGACTTTGTTCCATTCGTCAACAACGGATCCCATTCTAAAACAAAAATGGGTGGAATTTGTTAATAAAACTCATGTGGATGTATCTGACAGCATAGAGGGAATCTGTGTTTGTAGCGCACATTTTACAGATGACTATCTGCTTCCAAAACCTCATGTAGAAGTCGATGGGTTTCATAAAGAAATATATTTTGAATCTGGTTGCCGCGCCACCTATATATCCCTGAACCACAGCAGCAAGCGTTGTCAATTTGCATATTCATAGATTCTGGAATTCTCAGTGAGGGTAAAGGTGTACAGATGCTACTAAGCCATTTTCAGTAGTTTATTTAACTACTTATTCAATGTGGAATATATTTTCTCCATATATAAAATCTCCAGGTGCATACTCCTGACCTTCACCAGGTTGTTAGCAAGCTGCAGTTCAGGGTATTTATGTGTACAGTCTTTGTTGTGCTGTCTTTCAGGTCTTACTCTTGGTGGAGTCAGATAAGCCTGTCTCAGAAAGGGATGACTATGTGTTTGAGGTAAATACAGACTTCTGGAATGCTACGTCCCAATTTCCCTACTGGGCACAATATCTTTTTAATGATGAAAGTACCTCGGCCAACCGGAATGCTTTCCAGGAACTACACCAGTTTGAATATTAAGTAAATAATGACAACACCATTTGGAAGGACATGTACTTTCAGGCTCATAACAATGTATATTGTAAAAACGGTCTTGTGCTTTGCTTAGCCTCCCAGTCTGCCTAAAGTTAAAAGAAGCATTAATTCTGCAATTGAACCAACTCCGATTATGTTTGCTCGATTAATCTTTCTTCATGTTCAGATTTTGTTTTTTTTTCTTAATGATATTAAAGGTTTGAATTTTGATTTGTATGCAGGTCGTCAACTGTTTCTTCATTGTACTGTATCTGCTTGAGATGCTACTGAAGATATTTGCATTCGGATGGAGGGGCTACGTTTCATACAGAAATAATATATTTGATGGCTTGATGACAATCATCCTTCTGGTACGTGATGTGGAATGATGAGATCAAGTTTAAGATGATCCGCACACACACGCACACACATACAGTGTGTGAGGAGGGGCACTTATATTAACTGTTTTACTTGGGTGACTGATAATGATGAAATACATTGCTTGAGCCACTTTCATGCCATTTTTAAATAATGGCATAATTTTACTTAAGTGGAAGTGTCATACTTAGAAATACCATTTGACCATTTTATATTTGTGGTTTAATGTAATAGTTATATTTCATTAGGTTTTTCAATATTCTCTTTCTTTGAACCTAAAGGTTCTCCAGATATCCATATTTGCCACATACAAATATCCATATCCTCACTGGTAAGTTATTTTGGTTATTTTGCTTTTGTTTATTTAATCTATTATGTGATCGCTACCTTGCCGGACGTTATTAGGAATGTGATTGTATGGAAGCACTGTATGCAGCTGTTGCACCTGCTTGATGTGTGCCCTGTGCCGTAGGCTTTCGCTGTGGGAAATGGTTCGCCTGGTCAACATGCTCATCATCTTTCGCTTCCTCAGGGTCATCCCCACCATCAAGGTGCTCTCAGACACATTCGCACATATTCACATTCTTCTGATTATAACTCTTCTTTCTCCCGGATAATTCATCTCCCACATCAGACCCCCTAGTTCTCTGATGGGCTCCTCGCTACATTATGAAAGTATTCTGCCAGTTCTGTTCCATGGAAAATTGTGTAATTTAAAATGGGTTAACTTAGGTTTAGTTTCTGAGATGTCTTTGTGTTTGGCGCCATCCAGTGGCGAAAACTTACTTTGAGGTCTCTCTTTCATTGCCGTGACATAAGATCACCCATTTAAAAGTGTTAAGTGTTTAAGATTTTTGTTTTGGAAGACACTTCAAATAGATATCTCACTTCTCATTTCAAGTCTGTGTATTGTTGTACTTAAAAATGTACGCTTTTTTTCTATAGCTGATGTCCCTCGTTGCCAGCACTCTGGTGGATCTGGTGAAAAACCTCAGAGCTTTTGCCGGAATTTTAGTGGTGAGCAATTCCACAGCCATCCAAGTCATGTAAAAAGATTTACTCACAAAAGCCACCAAGCCTTGTATTTTAAAAAAAAGATATGTCGAGCACTTTAGAGCTTTGGGATTAAGTCTACATTACTCCTCATCCAATATCCTTCCAACATTCCTCTTCCCTTGTGTGTGAAGGTGGTGTACTACATCTTTGCTGTCCTTGGAATCTGGCTATTCGAGGGAGCAATCCCAGCTCCAGGGAACGCGAGGTACATCTCTCTCTAATCTACCATTGCACATAATAAATGTGTGGAACATAAAATTCCAGCGTGTTTTCAAATGCAAAACGTAATTGAGTTTCTCATGCATGCCATCAGAATTCTCCTCTATCTGCACTTAAGAGTGCGTATTATGAGCACGTTAGAAACTTTTAATTTGAAACTTAGACGAAAGGATTCTGTGGCAGATGCATCAGGGGTAGGAGGTACTGTCATATATATTTTCATGATAGGTGGTGAGTTATATCTGAGATCCTACAGTGCTTGTGTTGGAATAAACGTGTAGCTACAGAATTAAAAGGAAGGTCAGTCTTAATTAAAATACAGATAAAATCGCAATGGTACATTTGCACTTCTAAATGTTTAGCATGGGCTGAACCGGGTTGTAATGTGACCTAGCAGTCTCTCATTGACCCACACAAGAGCATGGATAAAACACTGTCTTGCTGGCCTCTGCTTTTTGGTTTTGTGGTCCCATTTTAAAACAGAGTAACTGATTGCCCGTCAGTGAGCTGAGTGCACTTGAGATTTATGAGTGCGGTGTATCTGTAAGCTCGTTCAATGTGGAATCTATATCACTTTATGCAGGGGCCACAAATAAGTGCCCTTCTTAACAGGGAACCTTATTCATGGCAATTTGTATATCGTCCTCCAAATATATTCTTCTCCACACAATTTGTCCCAATGTGCTTCATGCATAGATACAGTAGCGACTAGGACTGCCATTGATTTTGGTTTATCTTTTTATCAGCACTGAAAGATGATGGGAAAACTCATCAGTAAGCTTTAAACATATTTAAAATAACAATGTTTGTTAATTCAGGCTCCTGTTTGTCTACCTGTAGCCTGATCACCAATTCCAGCACTGCCAACTTCAGCATGGAGTGTGGAACATACGAGCAACTAGGCTACTGGCCTAACAACTTTGATGACTTTGCTGTGAGTACCAACAAATCACACTCCTGACCGGTGAAGCTCCAAAGAAGCTCATCAGAAGAATCTGCTGTTTGGGAGCTGTTTCCTCTCACATGTATTTCTAATAATTGATAATTAATAATTCTCTTAGGTTATACCTTGGCTTATTTAATCAGTTTGTTAATGCATAAACAAACCTGGAAGAAAGAAGGAAAAGGCCTAGTCTTTTGTACACTAAGAGTGTGCTCTGCACTGTACCCAATTACAGATGCATTTAAATAGCCGAACCTCAGTGGTACTCAGGATTGTACTTGGATTGTACTTTGGCCCCAAATGCAAAATTGAGGTTTCGTAATTTAAGGTGAACACTTCATAATAACCTTAATTGTGACCCTTAACCTTAATGATAAAGTACCTGGTATAACATTGCGTTATATAAATAGGTTGCATATGAACTATTAGCAATGTAAAGTCAGTTCAAGTTAGTAAAACATGTGAGGTAATAAACCGGTAATGTACAATGTATTTAAAAGTCACAAAGAGTGCCATTCTGAAGCAGTTACATAACAGGGAGCTTCTAGTGTGAATACAGATGAAAGAACTAGAAAATAAATCTCGGGAAATGTTTATCGTCCATGTCCAAGACTGATACTGTATATGAAGGTTTACTTCTGCCTGTTTAACATTAACACTTTTGTGTGCCATCTCCTCCATGTGTACACCTAGTCCACACTGGTGCTTCTCTACAACATCATGGTAGTGAACAACTGGCAGGTATTCATAGACGCCTACTCCAGATACACTACCAGGTAAGCTGAAGGAGGAGCCAAGATTGCAGATTTGTGTGTCAAATGATTTTATGAAGTATGGACATACGTTTTACAGTGTTTTGCCGTTTCATTATCATGGAGATACTTTTGGAAATGTAGCGTGTGTGGACACCTGAATGTCACTCCTATATGTACTTGTTGCACATTTCATTCCAAAACAATGGGCATTAATATGAAGGTGGACCCCCGCCTCCTGGGTGCTGTAACAGCCTCTGCTGGAAGGTTTTCCAGTAGATTGTGGAACATGGCTGCAGGGATTAACTTCCAATCAGCCTCAAGAGCATTAGTGAGGTTGGGCGCTGCTGTTGGACATAAGGTCTGGCTTGCAGTCTGCATTACAATTCATCCCAAAGGTGTTTCGTGGGGTAGAGGTCAGGGCTCTGTGTGGGCCAGTCAAGTTCTTCCCCACCAGACACAGCAAACCATTACTTTATGGACCTTGCTTTAAGCACGCAGGTATTATCATGCTGAAACAGGAGAGAGCCTTCTCCAAACTGTTGCCACAGATTTGGAAGTGCAGTTCTCTAGAATGTGTTTGTATGCTGTAGCTTTAAGATTTCCCTTCACTGGAACTAAAGGGCGTAGCCCAAACCATGAAAAGCAGCCCCAAAACATTATTCCTCCTCCACCAAATTTTACAGTTGTCACTATTCTGGCCAGTAATGTTGGCACTATGCATTCCACCAAACCCAGATTTGTCTGTCAGACTGCCAGATTGTGAAGCATGATTCATCACTCCAGAGAACACATTTCCAGAGCTCCAGAGTCCTGTGGTGATGTGCTTTACACCACTCCAGCCCATGCTTGTCATTGTGCACGATGATCGTATGCTTGTCGTGTACGGCTGCCCGGCCAAGGAAACTCATTTCATGAGGCTCTTGATGAACAGTTCTTATGCTGACATCGTTTTCAGAGGTAGTTGCAACTACCTCTGCAACCGAGGACAGATGATTTTTACGCGCTACACACTTCAGCACTCGACGGTCCCACTCTGTGAGCTTGTGTGGCCTACCGGTTCGCAGCTGATGTTGTTCCTCCTATATGTTTTCACTTCATAATAACAACACTTCCAGTAAACTGGGGCAGCTCTAGCTAGGCAGAAATTTGACAAACTGACTTGTTGGAAAGGCCACGTTGAAAGTCACTGAGCTCGTCTCTACAACCCGTTCTACTGCCAGTGTTTGTCAATGGAGATTGCATGGTTGTATGCTTGAATTTATGCTCCTTTTAGAAGTGGGTGTGGCTGAAATAGCTGAAACCACTAATTAGAAGGGGTGTCCACATACTTTTGGAAATGGAGTCTATCTTGTTTTAAGTGAGGGATGTATAATGGTTGAGGATTCCAAAAGGAACCTGTTGTTTTTTCCCACGGCGCGCAGGAACTGCCGCCGTGGGCTATGCATGGCAAATTGTGGTCACTTACTCACTCATGGATGACCTGAGAGGGACGTTTGGTGGGACGCATGTGCAGGTGGTGATTCGTTCAGTAGGACGCATGCGCAAGTGCATCTCTCGAAATCACCACTTCGAATGGCACAAGATTTTTAAATACAGCTTTATCGCCTAACGTTACTCTAGCTAACCCTAACATGTTAGCGTTTCGCCTACTTTAGTTAACGTACTTTAGCGCGTACCACCGATACAGATGTATGGACACACGGAGGACAACAAATAATGCTACAGAGGTGAGGTCATGCCATGGCTAGCTAGCTATATAGTTAGCCAAGTTTTACTCATGACACTTTGTGCTGGTGCGCTGTGGGTCTGCACGGTTTCATGCTTGTTTTATAGCCATTTGTTGCTCTAGTTATTGTGCTGACAAGTCTTAATAGGGACTTGTGCACAGCCGGGTAATTAGAGTAAGGAACTGTAATCCGCCCACACAGTTAATTCAGGTTTATTGTTTGTTTTATGAAAACCATTGAATGTATGTTGTAAAAATACATAGGCATCTCAAAAGGCAATGTATGAATAGACTGTAGAAAGAGCATCAGTCGTACCACAGCAGCAACCATTTGAGAGATAGAACAAAGACATTTGTAGCATGTTCAGTGCAAAACAGAACGCCCTAGAAGGATATGTCTGCACTGATGCGTGTAGTTTACATCTAGGTGGGCTGCCATTTTCATGGTCATGGTTTTTTCATTGTTTTAACAGTTAGTTTTTATTGTTATTTCAGCTTGATCTTGCTAGTTTAGACACCATCCAATGATTAAATGCAGCAACACATTTAAATGCTTTACAATAGTTCTTATATTGTAGTGTTGTTTTATGTACTTTCATTCAATTACCATTGTTCAAGTATTATTCTTGTGGGGTGACACTAGGGAGCACTGCAGTACTCATGTATAGTGTTTCTTAACATATAAAACTGCTGTCAGTCAATATGCAGAGTCTCAGAACTGGATTGGCTTGTTACAGTACAGCCGTTTAAAGACAGTATTCAGGTGATAATGGAAAGTGCTGAGGTTCACCAGAACCTGTTGACTTTGTTTTTGCCCAAGACTGGGATGTCCTGTTTTAAGGTACACGGCCAACAACAGATTAATGTATTTGTTTGGTCCTCTAGAGGTCGCACTTGTTATCAAAGTATTTGGTGCTTCAGTTATGGAGGGAAACTTAATCTGCTGAATGATCCTTGTTTTTAACTTCTAAGTTAAATACGCTTTTAAATTGAGTTGTAATTACTCAATTTAAAAGTTTCACAGTGCGTACATGTGTTTGTGTGTGTACGTGTGTGTGCATGTGTGTGTTTAGCGATGCTAAAGAAACAACTTCTGTGAAACTAAGAAGTATGATTCCATAGCAGTGAAATCAATATTTAGAATACATTTCCATTCTTAATGTAAATGTCATTCATGTGTTAATTTCCTGCTCTCTAGGTGGTCAATGCTCTACTTCGTGTCCTGGTGGCTTACCTCATCAGTCATGTGGGTGAACCTGTTTGTGGCTTTAATCTTGGAGGTATGTTCAGAGCCTGAAAACCCTGGTCTAGAGAGAAAAAAAGAGTCTGTGTTCTTGATGAAGCCCAATGGGCACCTCTGGAAAAATGTGAAATACAGTGTCTTCCTCTCTCCTAACACAGAGCTTCATCTATAAGTGGGACCGGAGCCATACCAGTTCTGCCTCGGAGATGGAGAACACGAGGTTGCAGACGACAGTCCAGCTAATGTTCAGGTAGAAGAATGTACCTGTATTTGAATAGGCTGACTTGGCTTTGCATCTGCATTTGGATTTGAATTTGGATTTGGCCACGCTTCTTGCTTTGCTTATTTACCCAATCAATAATCACTTCAGAGATACTGTGCAGTTTCTCTGGCCTTTGGCTTACATTTGCATTTGCACTTGACTTCGAGTTTTGCTTCGGGTTTTGCAGCGCCAGCAGTAGCGATGTTACTGACTCAAGTCCGATTAACTTTCCTGTTTAGATACGTTGCCGTGGCTTTTGTTTCTGTCCTGTGTTCCTTATGGTGGTTCTTGTTCCTCTTCTTCATGATGTTTCTTCTTAATAGATTCTCACACTACTGCAAACTGCATGCACTTGTGTTGCTGAAATCACACGAATACTCAAGTGTGGTGTTGGCCTGCAATGGTTTCCATGGGATTGTTTGATTTCTGGGATGGTTAACACAAGCAAAGGTCCATACAAACACACTAAATGTTTCTTATGCTCTGTCTGTGCCATTTGTCAGAGAACACATACAAGAGCCCACAGAGGAGGAACTAATGTCCCAGCTACACCAACACCCCCACCTAAATATTAACCAGTGACAACAATCTGCACCTCATCTCACCACCAAAACGCGCTCCATCTCTGCTCCACACTGCTCTCCCACGCAAAATGGAAAGCGCATTTTGTGTAATGGTGAGAGGTACAGTATCAAACGGCTCATGACTGCAATCACCAGTCATGTGTCATGAACACCAGTCCTGAGTCGCCACATGTGGCCTCCTAAGCCGAGTGGTTATGTGAACTAGTTTAAAATTTATTTGCTGTACTATAGTGCACTTTATTCTGTTTTATTTTTTAATCAAATGTTGACAAATGACATGTGTATGCCTATTTGATAACATTATATTTACCTGTGCCATGAACCAAAGCCTCAGGTGCAAACTGTATTTAAGAAATGTGCTTTGATATGCATAAACGGCCTACTCAGTTTCGGCTTCTGTCAACATTTGTCTTTTACTTTGACTTACAAGTAAAACGCATGACACTTTTTCTTCAATCTCAGCTGGATGACTTAGTTTTAATGATTACTGAACTTGCTTGCTGTGATGAAAAAAAAATTAATGGTTACAGTCAAGGACACATTTTGATTGAATCCCAGCTATAGTTTGTCATGTGATAATATAGCCACCAATCCACATAGTTCCCTAATGTTTAAATGTCAGACTGGCTTAATACAGAATGTTTTATTTTGCTTGCTATGGTTTTATTTGCAATATTGTTTTATTGGACGTGGATTTTACAACAATGTTAAGCCTTTCTTTTTGTGATGATGACGCACTGTTTAAAGAAGGGAAGTCTTTTAAGAGTGAAGTTTCAAAAGAAGCAAGATGCACAAGTTCTAGGGTATTAATTTCATTTGACTACATTTGAATTCATTCTTTCTTACTTCTGATGGTTGAGTGAGTTCCAGAGTTTTCAGTGTGGTAAAAGGTACTCATGTTGACTGCATTATCTGTTATCTGTTGTGTTGTTTGTCTGTTGTGAATACTGCTTTTCCTGGATGTATATGTATATGCTTTTTTTTGTAGAAAGCATTGTGGTGGTTCCCTAGGTATCTGTTCAAAAATGATTTTATATTAACTGTTTACCTAAGTTGAATTGTTTTTTTCTGTTCCATATGTTCATTTTTTGTTTGACAGAGCTTGAATGTTCTGTGTGTGCGTGTGTGTGTGTACATGGGTGGTGGTGGAAGGGGTGAGGACGGGGGGTGGGGGGGGGTGGAAGACATAGTACTAAGGTTTAATCACATACCTGCCTCCCACAGCTGAGAAAATGGCTGGAATGAGAACAGTGGGTGAAACACATTTATCTCTGATGGAAAGACTGACAGCTCATTGTGATGAACAGCGATGCCATGTATGTGTCAGGTGACAAAGCAGACTTTTCATAATGGCTCAGTCTCATGCGTTGTCAGTCATAAAATTACTATCTCCGAAGGGCTGAAGTACAATAGCAATGCCAATGGCTTCAGTCAGCCGATACCATCACCTGTCAGTTTCAGTGGAAACCAACTTGAACCAGAAGCTTTCGTCAAAAGAAGCCATCAGTTAAAGCTATGACGCTACATGTTATATTCTGCAGTTGCACACTATATATAAGTTCCAGAAAGCACAGAAGGTGGGTAGTGGAATCCAGATAACATTTTGATACATTATGTCAAAAATAATTAAATAAATAATAACAGTGACTACACATTTTTAGTTAGTCGATACAGTACTGTTCTAGAATGAGTTTTATTAATTCTGTTAAAACCACTGTGATGAATCCTGTCAAGGATACTTCTCAAAACTGTATTCCTCTACCAAGATTACATCATGCATGCGGCTTTAATCGTGACAATTGGAAACTGGTTGCAAAATCCAATAATTCCATCACTGGAATGTTATATCTATGGATGGATCACCATTTAATTTTCCTACCAGAACAGGTTGAACAGCATTCATGGACATTGTTAACTGTGCTCAATGTGCCCTTCACCTTCTGAGAGAGCACAATTCATCCCCCACACTTTTTAAGGGCAAAAATTATTGGATGGCATCCTTTTCCCCATCCACTAGGCAGTAATTCTCCCGCACATAGACAGACGCATGCAGATGCTCGTACTTCTGAGAAGATATAAGACATAAGCTGTTGTTAGTACTGTACATACTGTAAGTGGCTTCTTTTTCACTGTAGGATGTGTCTGGGTGAAGTGAACAATTGTGATTCTCTTTCTGTGTTAGCGCAGAAAGTTGGTCTCAATTTCACATACGTCTGGATGTTTGGCCATAGAGGGGGGGTGTGGGGAGGGGGGTTGGTGGTCAGAGTTCTCACTGGGGTGTTGATTCAGCAGACTGGGCAAACAAACACAGCAGCTGCAAGGAGCTCATTCACACAAAACAGGCTCAGCACAAACTAGGCACTGAGGGTCATGCTTGAAAGTGACGGCTGTCTTCCGCTGTTTGTTTGCCCTTCAATCTGGGGAACGCCACTCCCAGTGCAGGCCAAGTTAGGCTCCGCCCACCACAGCACACGCGAGCCACTTTAGGCCTTGGTGAGGTCTGTGTTTCTGTCAAACCACTAATCTGCTGAGGTTCAAATTAAATACCAAGATCCCATTGACTGGCTAAAAATGCTCAGTCTGTTTTCAGTTTTGGAACAGATCAACAGCTTTCATAAAAGGGACTTATGACAGATTTCTCACTTTTTATTCACAAAAATATCTAGAAGAATTTGCCTCAGTTGGGCCCAGATAACAATGGCTCAGGGACATCTACTGGATGGCCAAAGTGAGTCACAACATTAACCCATAGCAAGCAAACCAAATTTACTGGCACATTTGTTATATAAGTTGTATCTTTGTTCATTAGTTTCAGTTAGCGTGGGATGAGTCAGATGTTTGTGCAGACTTTTAAATTTATAGTCCAGCACTACCTGATATAACCGTCAATATTGCTCATCTCTTGGCTGGATTATTAACTTATCTTCTCTGCCAGAGAGACTTGTTTGAGACGTGTTTGTAACCATGGCTGGTTCAATTGAATTAGTTGCGTACTGGTTAGCATAGCCTACCACTGTTTTCTGTGTTGGTCATTTTGGCTTTGAGTGACACTGATGGGAACAAAGGATGTGAAAGGACAAAATATGGCGAAAGTGGGCTCTGTTGATTGACTCTTCCCATATTACCCGCATGGCTGAGTGATGTCACTTCACACCTTTAGGACTCCACCGTGCCACCGCTGCTAGCCGGAATGCCAAAAATGACAGTGATGGCGATGATGTCAACACATCTGTGGCATGATAGCAATGCGGCAGCTTAAACGCAGGCCAGCCCAGTGCATAATCATCCTTGTGCTCGATCTGTCAGACCGTCCTTGATGAGACCTGAAACTCCCCCTCGCATGTTCTGTGAAAGAGGATGAAATAAAGTGAGGAATTCACAGGCCATTGCAGAGAGCATCTGAGGTATTAGCCACCCACGGAATTCTTGTCGCGCCTGGGAAGTTCTCCTTTTTTGCTCCATTGTGAGGAGGCCAATTGTTTCTTCAACTTCTGGGGGAGCCGTACCCCCTGATTTTGCGTTTTTCTTTAAATTATTTAGAGCACTTGTGCGAAACCATCCTCCTGGCACGTTAGGTAGCATTGAACCATTGTGTTATGAGCATTGACTGTAAAACTGAAGGAGACTTGTCGGTCTTTCCTGAGCGATAAACGGTCTACAGACCTAACAACGCGAAACGTAAAGGCTGAAATTTAACGTTGGCTGGGTATTTTTCTCCAATGCGTATGTGACTTAATCGTCGGCCGGGCCGGAGGGGGTGGGTTTGACAAATCTCAGTAGACAGGTGAGCCGGCATACCTGTGCGTCCCTCAACCGCCGTGGAGATCTGTGGAGTCATGTGCTCCGCTCTGCCGTTGACCCAGCTGAAGCGCAGCTGTCTTGTTTCCCCTGGCAACGGGTTGGGCTTGGAATCTTCCCCTCTGGCTCTGGCTTATCAGTTATTGCCGGGGTAAGGTATGCCGCACTTGCAAAGCAGCTGCTGCCATAACTCTGCGGTGTGTACACAGAGGGACAGCTGAAAGGCTGGCATTTCTCAATCTTTTACACTTCTCCCCTTCCTCTTTCTGCATAGTGTGAGAGCCAGATAATGTCTGAAGTGAGGCGTCACACGCGTGACCTTTCGCCTATGGGCCTCTTAAATCTGGGGGGTTTCGTTGGGCCTGCTTTCTTGACATTCTGTACATGTTTGATTTTGCATATAGTTCTGTTCTGTTATTGCCCTTTTACAGTAGTCAGATTAAACTGTCTCGATTAATAGATATGTATCAATATGCCGTCAATATCTGAGCAATGTGTGACGAGTCGCACGGTTTTTTTCAAGGAGGCGTGAGAGTTCTGGACTCTAAATTTACATATACATTTCAGTACTTAGGAGGTGCTTTTACCCGTAGTACATTTTTACATACCATCCATTTATATAGCTGGATATTTTACTGAAGCAATTCAAGTTATGTATCTTGCTCAAGGGTACAACGGCAGCACCCTGGCTGGGAAGAAAACCTGCAACCTTTGAGTTCCCTAACCATTACACTGCCCTGCCTCCCCAGCTCTCGTTGTGCTGTCTTTCTGAGCCTGTCTTCCTCAAGTTTAAATACAGCAGTATCCTGAGCTAAACCTAAAGTTCATGATTACAGGCTGATGGTGCAATAATTGGGCATCAGACATGCCCGTTGTGATAATATTCCATTGAACTTACCTATCAAGTTCAACCCAAATTGTTATGACTTTGCTTCCGTGACGCATTAGGGGTTTAACGTACATAATGTCACACATTATATGCATCACTAGTGTGTATAATTTGGGGATGCTATAGTTTTGTACAGTTGGCGCACTTGGGGTTATCCCTGCACGGCTCTTGGTATATGTGAATCAAGACAAAATGCATGGATTATCTCAATGCACTTTGCGGTCCCTCCCCATTCAAATGTACGGTTCTCTTGATGAGATCTGTCCATATTGCCTTGGCCCTGTGTCCACCATGCAAATGCCGGGCTGTTTCTTTTCTCCGCTGCCCCTTTGAAACCGCCGAATCGCAGCCGGATCTTAAGTTTCAGCCTCGGAATATCAGGATTTGAGTTGCAGATAATTAGAGGGCCCGGGCGTAAATGACACCTTGCAGTGCGGGGGGAAAACGATCACGTCGGGTTCCGAAGGTGGGAGTCAGGACCCGGGCTCTCCGGCAGAGGCGGAGAAGAAAGGAAAAGGTGGGGGGGGGAAGGTGTGACGGACCGACATAAGGATGCCGGAGAATGGGAGGCCCCTCTGCTGCCCCCGCCCCGCTTCTTCTCGGGCCCTCGGCCCCGCCGCCCTGGCTGTAATTACGCTCCCTGCCCCTCCAGCCTCCGCTCTTTCGAGCGGGGTAATTCAATCGCCGGGCTGGAGGCCCCAGCCCCGTCACACGAACCAGCACCTGTCCGCCGGGCCCGGCCCTTTTTCGCCTGCTGTAAAAAAAAAGGGGGGAGGGGGGGTGTGAGGATTGCGAGCCGTGCCGTTAATCCGTAAGCCGCGGACCCGGCCGTACTTCCCCCAGCACCTGTCGGCCAGGTGGGGCTTTATCAGAGTCACGGCCCTCTCCGTTTGTTGGTTTTGTTCGGAGGTGTCAGGATAAGGACACTGGGTACACCCCACCCACCTGCACTCTCCTGCTTCTCTTTGTGAGCAGCAGCAGGAGCAGCTACCCTGTGCATCAGGAAGCAGGGCGTGAGAGGCCAGTGCACTGAGGAGAGACTGGCCATAACAGGGCAGAGGGGTTAAGGCGGGTAACAGGACAGTTTTGGTCAAGTGAGTGACAGGGCAGTAGGGTTAGGGTAAGTGGGTAACAGAGCAGTATGGTTAGGGTAAGGGAGTGACAGGGCAGTAGGGTTAGGTTAAGTGAGTGACAGGGCAGTAGGGTTAGGGTAAGGGGGTAACAGGGCAGTAGGGTTAGGGTAAGTGAGTGACAGTGCAGTAGGGTTAGGGTAAGGGGGTAACAGAGCAGTAAGGTTAGGTTAAGTGAGTGACAGGGCAGTAGGGTTAGGGTACAAGGTTAACAGGGCAGTAGGGTTAGGGTAAGTGAGTGACAGGGCAGTAGGGTTAGGGTAAGGGGGTAACAGGGCAGTAAGGTTAGGGTAAGGGAGTAACAGAGCAGTAAGGTTAGGGTAAGTGAGTGACAGGGCAGTAGGGTTAGGGTACAAGGGTAACGGCAGTAGGGTTAGGGTAAGTGAGTGACAGGGCAGTAGGGTTAGGGTAAGGGGGTAACAGGGCAGTAGGGTTAGGGTAAGGGGGTAACTGGCCAGTAGGGTTAGGGTACACGGGTGACAGGGAATTAGGGTTAGGGTAAGGTGCTAACAGGGCAGTAGGGTTAGGGTAAGGGGGTGACAAGGCAGTGGGGTTTGGGTAAGGGGGTGTCAGGGCACAATGGTTAAGCTAAGGGGTAACAAACAGGACAGCAGGGTTAGGGTAACAGGAATTAGGGTTAGCATTTACTGATATTAGTATCGTTGATGCTAAGGCATAGGTATTTTTTATTATAGGCTCATTTCACAATGTTAACTTGGTTTAGAAGTTTGTGATAATGAACTTTGTATTGCTGGCGGAAGTCGTGCTCAGGACACAGCTATTGTGCTTTTGAATCATAAGGTCATTACAATTAACCAGAGTAAAATATATGGTAAACATTCATACTGTATATTACACTATTTTTGTCATATAACCCTCAGATATAAATGAATTATAAGTGACATTAAGTATACATAAACAGGTTATGGAATTTCTTATGCCATACTAGCTTTGGTTACTAATTAGCAGTTTTTACAAATAGGAAACTTTATGTACAACAGAATAGCATCTGAAATGCAGGTTAGCGTTCATCTGTTTCCATAAACAGATTCTCTTTAATATAAAATGTTAGCTATTTCACTAATATGAAAACAGTGAGAATTTACTAAAATGAACAGCTCACCAGACTTTTCATGAAGCGAAAGTTTCATATTAGCTTTTAGTCACTGTAGAACAAAAGAATTTAAAGGTTTACCAACTCTTATCAAAAATATTTATAAAAATGGGTAATTCAAGGCTAAGCCTTTTACATATTGTTTTCTAAAAGATCACTGGTCCCTCTTTATAAAAATGTATTGTGTTTAATGGTGAAACATACATTTGAATTTTTGGTATTCAGCTCTGTCTCGGTGGTCTCAAGAATACGTCCACTTTCACAAACAAGGGAACTCGAGCCAATGGAAGCCCTGGTCAATGCTGAATGATTTCGGGGAAAAGCGGCAGTTCAAAGAACTTGGAGCCGGGTGTGCGAATGAAAGGGATCTTTAACAAATGTCCTCAAAAACCACCCCGGTCTCCAGTAAAAATTAACTTGTGGCCAAAGTACAATAAATGGTCTGTGGATAGGAAGCCCTAATAACGTCCCAGTTCCAGTAACCGCACCCCTCCCAGATTAATAAGTCTAAGAATGAGCAATTTGCATACAGGTGAGAAGAAGAAAGAGAGGGAACCAGAACTGGATAGAATGTAGAGTGTGTGTGAGGGGGCGGAGGGGAGGGGGGTAGCTTTGAGAATGAGTGTTGGTGTAGGAGGTGAAGTGAGTTTTTCAAAAGGTTCAGGTCAATATTGGTATTTGAAGACCTCCCAGCAGCTGTCCCAGTCTCTCTGTAATTACCTGAAAGGGAAGGATTAGTCCTTGTCCTCGCATTGGTCAAGTTTACCATGCAGGCTGGGACTGGAGGGTCCACCAGATGGCAGTAGTATATCCTTTTTGCAATTCATGGAAGTGTGTGCAAGTTATGTTCAATATGTGGGGAGGATGAATGGGGGGGGGGCACAGAGTGGATGATGGGAGGTATTCTTAGAGTGAAGTAGATGTTGAGTGGTTTTCCTTTTATTTTTTCTTTATTTATCCAGATAATTATTATGATAAAAAATGTATTTTTCAAAGTATAGAAAAAGATTTTTAGACATTTTTATGCTTAATTTTTCTGCATCTTAATTGTTTCCTTCTACCTCTTTATACCATGTCGCTGAAGAGTTGACTGATCTTACATATCATTTTTTTTTATAAATCTGTGTTATGCTATTTTGAGTTCAGATACCCTTTCTATTTCTGTTCCCATTTTTTTTAAATAGATTTAGTTTGTATCAATTTATATAATTACATGGAGGAACTGCTTTGCCTTCCATTTTGTGTATTTGTTAGAAGGTTGTACATGAAATATGTAACCCTCATTATCATTTAGTATTGCCACAATTATGGGATGGGTATCTAATGTACTCTTTCCTCCCCATTCATGGTATATAGCTTCACACAACCATCAAGTGTCTCCACTCCACAATTCTTTATCTTCTCTATGGTTGCAAGTTCAAATCTAGGCATTGTCATTATGCGACTAGGCCCGTGAGCCCGCAGTCGTGGGACAAAGCCATTCGATAGGGGGTAAGCTAGATGTAAGTTGGCTCGACTCCAGTGGTGACTCGAGGGGCACAGTTTTACGGTCCAAATTTAAGAATAAAAATGGCAAAACTTGTTTTAAAAAAGGAGACAATGCTTGTCTTGTTAATGCATCTCGACTTTATCTCCAGCCAAATCTGACTGTGACAGGAATTTGTTTATGTGGGCAGTGTCAAAGTATTGGATTTTATGTCAGGGCCTGGGCCTCACAACAAAGCCTGTAGGAGGTGATGCCGTGCCCCTGCAAGTTTCTCCTCCTCTTCCCTGCCACTCCTTTTTTTAAATAAGAGGCCGGTGTTCGTCTTTCGCTGATATCACTCTGGCAGAGAGCAACGCTTCAACCAAGTCATCTTTGATGGCGGGGCACGGATTTGTACATATTTCTGCTAAAGCAACAAAAGTGAGACGTGTCACTGATACTGCATCTTAAGTTTCCTAGTAATCGCTCTTGAAGGAAGTATTCAGACTTTCCCACAGCACCGGGACAATGCATCCAGTCTTGGACCATTGAACACAGTTACCTGTAGTTTAAAAAAAAAAACCTTTCGGATTTGATGGTGATCCAACATATTTTCTCCTGTCACATGACTGGTCTTGCTCTCAACATGGAAGTGGTGCTGCTTGGCTTGGTCGATATGTGAGATTTGTGTTGATGGGAAGTGTGGGCGTAAATGCAATAATTGCCTTTTGTCTGAGTAAATCAAAAATGTACTCCCCCCCCCAATATAATTGCCTGTTACCTACAATAACAGCCTGAGCTTGATTGATATAACATACCTGACACCGCTTTTTTTTTTTTGCTGCGGACTGCTGTTTTTCTGATAAGCACGACTGTGTGCTTTTGTCAGAAGAAATCAGGTTGAATTTATTCTACGTTTTCCCTTCTCACAGAATCTGCGGCGTTCTCATGAACATTCCTAGCATATCCATTTCCCTTGTGTGTATTCCTAATCTCTTTCCCACTGAGGGTTTTAGCGATTGCGTGAAGGGCATGTTCTCCGACAATGCCGTTTCTCGCCCTTGGCTGAGACCGCAGCGCTGTACACGCTTCTACATTTTACACTCCATCAAAGGGCAGCGTTAGCGGAAGCCAGGTCCGATATCAGGCACACAAAGGCCCGGAGCCTGAGCCCTGAAAGCCGCAGCCGGCTACGGTAACGGAGTCCGCCGGCAGACACGGTGGAACCGGACGGGTGATCCGCACGCTCGGGCCCCGGTTCACACGCTGGAGCGGAGCCCGGGGGGCGTAGCTGGCACGCGGGTGGAGCCGGTGGTGATGGTTTGGGCTCAGGGATTTGGGGAACTCTCCTTCCCTCAGTCAGCTGGGTGGAGCGCGTCCCCTTGGAGGTGCACCACGCACACTGGGGAGGGGGGCGCCATGGGACAGACCTTCACATGTATCGTTAGCCGTGCGCCCTCTCCATCCCATCCTAAATCCCGCCAATTTGACCAATTTATCAATTAATTAATTGTCTTCAATTTCTTTTGGGCTCAATAAGTATTTCATTAGGTTTGTACAGAAGGTATGAGCTGTAATCCTGGGATCATTCATTCACATCTGGGTTACATGTTGTATCAGTTCATATGAGTTATATTTCAGCTATGCATTTTCCCTAATAATGAACATCAGGAAGTACAAGGGGCGACATAGCTCAGGAGGTAAGACCGATTGTCTGGCAGTCGGAGGGTTGCGGTTCAACCGCCTGGCCAATGTCCTTGAGCAAGCACCTAACCAACCCTAACTGCTCTGGCGAGTGAGAGGCATCAATTGTAAAGCAGTCCATTTACCATTACAATTGCTACACAGTATGGGAATTTTACCTGGGTCTCCATTTGTAATTAGTTTGCCTGATTTTATCCCTTTGGTGCCTTTATAAATATGAACTGTGCAGGGTAAATATAATGTGTGGTGCTAGATGTTTTTTGAAATAACGGTATTTCAAATCCAGATCTTGCAAATTTGCTCAGATTTAAATTTTGAATAATCAGTTAATAATCATTACTGTGAAGTCTGAAAGTGCTACCAGTTGCATTTCTGTCAAAATTACTTACTACTCAAAAGCTCAAATGATTCATACCATATTTTTGTGATTTGCAATGGGCTTGTTTACAACAGCCAATGAACACTGCATTTAGAGCCATGGAATGTACAATAACACCATTTAGGCCCAATTGGCGTATCATGCCTATCAACCATAATATATTAAGTTTACCCTGATGTGGTATGTTATTGAGAGTAAAACAAAGTCTATGTTTTAATTTGTTGATTATTGACACATTCAAAGCACCCAGTAAGTGTAAATAAGTCTTCTTTTTGAACATTTCAACATTTGAATATTCATGTGTTCATGCTGTCCCATGGTATAGCTAGCTTTTAGTTAGTAGCTTATTGACTGCATATGACATAGCCTTCATCCTGACAGAGAACTCATTTAAACAGACCTGTGAAGCAGTGGAAATCAGAGACCCCTTTGGTGCCTGCTGTGTGTAGGGGCTTCCTCCGTCTGCCCTGAGGGGATGGACGGAGCCATCTCCATGTGCTCCCCCTCCTGGAGCCCGGAGGTACTGCGGCCCCCCTGCGTTAATGTGAGGCGCGTGGGACCGTCCTGTGTTCGGCGGCCTCCCGAGCCCCTGCGAAAACCTCGCATTCCTCTGGCACGGCCTGAATCCGACACGCAGGTGCTGGCCAAGGTCACGGCTCGGGGGAGGGCGTCGGGGAGGGCAGCATAAAATGCGCATGGCAGCTCTTTGAGCCCCGTCCCTTTGAAAGTTAGCCCAGGCTGAAACGTACAAGGAGAGCCGGAAGGCACGGCCTTGGCTCCGGCCCCAAGTCCTCCGAACGTCCCCGGGAGTCGGAGCATAGCATCCTGTCTGAGGAGGGATCTGGATGCGGTTTTGTGGAAGCATGGTGGCATGTTTTTGAGTGGATGAATAAAATTATGCTTAGGAAATAAAATAGCCAAAAAATCATGAAGGGTAAAAAAAACAAAAAACCTTGCACAGTGTTACAAAGGAATGACACGGGGGGGGGGGGGGAGAGTGAGGTTTGGGAAAGTGATTTTTTTCCCCTCACTCGATTAACGCTACCAGTATTTTTGTGCCTCAAAACCCGCACCTCGCACGGTTGCCATCGTCAACAACCTGTCAAGCGCTCTCTTGTGCTGCGCCGCGCTGCCTTTGTGCCGGGGTGGCCAGCGGGCCTTGCAGCTGTCGCGAGGCCCGCCCTGGCAGCCTCTGATCAGCCAGGCATGAAATCTGCCCTGAACACCTCCGCATTCACCGCTTCAATGGGCCCTCGCGCTCCCCCCCTCCCCACCAAAACCCCCCCTCCGTCCCTGGCACTAAATCTTCCCCAGGCATGTGGGGATCGCCAGCCGCTGGCGCCAGATATTCCTTGCCCCTTTCCATCGACACCCCCCTCCCCCCCACCACCCCACCCCACCGTCGCCCCCCCCTCTTCCCCATTCCTTGGTCTCATCCCTCGTCCTGAATTCATCCGGAACCCCATTTTCAGCCTCCAAACAAAGTGAAAATACATATCTAATGACAAGTAATTTGAATACATTTTTTTACTGTTCATGTTTACTGTCAGTCAGAGGAAATTAATTGACGTATTTGACTTATTAATGTGGTTTTCTCACTCCCTATCAAAACATTTTTCAGTATATATGCCCAGTATGTTTTCAAAAGTGTATCTCTTGATTGAATTGAATATAAAATAAATATGACAAAAGCGCTATTGTTTTAATTTAGTCTGTTTAACTTTAAATGCATGTTTATCTCCCCAGGTAAAGTGCACAGGAACCACACTGAGGCACTTGCTTGTGGTGCAGTGATGTGCCCTGTGGTTCAGACTGAATCTGGAAACATGGCAGTGCCAGTGTGGCTGGGAGCCCTGTGGGTAGAGACATGATCAGCCACAGAATCCCCCAGGATGGGTGGGTTTCAAGCGATAGAGCTCCTCTCGTCTGATCGCTCAGTAGCTCTTCGGCTGCTCACCTACCTGTGATAGTCCTGAACCAACTGCATCAGATGCAGCCCTTCAGTAGACTGAGGTGCGGGGATGAAGTGGTCAGCTGATGTCAATCATTTTGCAGGACATCCATGGTAGTGTAGCCCTCAAGAAACAATGTAACATGCTGTAGAGATGGTGAAAGGGCCAATTCTGCATCTGGGTATTCCGTACTAAGGAGAAAAACTGATCACGTTAAAACCCCTTTTGGAGAACTAAAACAAGTGCCGTTGCACAATGAGGAATTTAAGAGGTCTTTATGAAAATCATTTCATTGGGCCGTTTAGAAAACGAACCACTATGACATAGTAAATAAAGGGACGTACGGCCGGGGGAAATTTACTGTAAGCCTGAAAAGAAAATGGGCTATTTGCTTAATAGAATGGATGGCAGATGATCAGCGACGTCTGAACTTCCTGTTCTCACATGGAAGGGAGAAACCCAGCTACTGCATGGGGAACTCGGGGTCTTTCCCAAATGGAGCCAGCGAAAACTGGCTCGTTGTCTTACACAGCCATAAAGGGTGATGAACAACATCCACTTATTAACTGCCAGTAATGGTCACAATGATAGCGATTCATGGATTATATGGTTCTGGATTACATTTTAATGAATTGTTCCCGAAAACTGAGGGTATGTAATGTTGTCAGTCTACTTCAGATTTTCTCAACAATGTGTTTTCATTCAGTCTGCTTCTTAAAGATAATATATGAAGCACTTAATCACTTTATTATCGTAATTTAATTATCCGATTTCACATACTTCATTTCACATACTGTATATTCACAAACAATGTTACTATGTATTCTAAAAGCATCCAAAACCATGATAATTATGATCATATCAATATTTGTCCTTCAGAATTAGATTTCATCCTGCATTATCATTGTATCAGCTCATATAAATAAGGGCTATCATAAGAAAACAATGCTGTTATACATCCTAAAATATAGGATATTAAGAACAATATTATATCTGAGAGGTGCAACATGTTGATGGATGCATGCAGATAATGTCTTCCTTTGTAAATATAGATATCCTAATTTTATTAGCTCAGTGCCATATTAACTGGTGACAAACTTGCACCAGCTCTGGGCCTGTGTTACCTATTGTTTGAGGGACCCAAGGATGCGCATTGTGATCAAAGCATGTGTCTCAGTTCCTCTGTGCGAGTTTGAATTGTTTTTGGAGACAAAGACGTAGCAACTGCCCATAAAGGACTGTACTGTGATGGAAGGCTTTATGATGAGGCAGAGTGTATCAGAAATAATGCCCGCGACTTGATAATGAAGGGCGAATAATGACATCACGCCCTCCCTTTGTGTTGGATGTCACTTGTTGTCACGTTGCATTGTCCGTGAGGATAAGCCTGACCCAGCCGATGATGTATATGTGGTCCCGTGTGTGTGGCCAGCCGCCCTGCAGAATTGTGGGAACTGATTTGTGCGCTGTCCTCGATTTGAACGCTTATGACAGACTGTAGCAGCGTATTGATGATCCCGGTGGGAAAGGAGGATCCCGAGGACTGGCCGGAGGGCTCCTGGGTAGCGTGGCTAATCGGGACGCTCCAGAATCTCCTCTGCCATCGCTCTGCCACCGCTAGAATGACAGGTCGGTGTTGCTATGGCGATGGTTTTGGAAATGAAGGTGAGCTGAAGACACATGGGAACATGTAGAAAGAGACCAGTTTGTTTCCTATTTTTATTGCAAATATGAGACTTTAATAGCAATTATACTTGAAACATTTAGTATTGAAAGGCATTTGTAGGCTACGTTTTATTACCTTGCCCTTCTAAACATGCTAATATACATATTTATATATAAAGTTAAATTCTAAACTTTTGATGCAGTGACCCAATTTTTTTGATGTTTTGGCTCCAGCACATTGGATTTGAAATAAAACAAAGAATATATCAAAAAATCAGACTGTCAGCTTTAATTTCACAGTATTTGCGTCCATATTGAAGACATCCATGTAGGAATTGCTGCCTTACACCCTTTTCATACATAGAACCCCTATTTTAGGGAAGCAAAAGTAATAGGACAAATTAACATAATCTGAAATAAAGTATTTGGTACCTGGTTCTTTGTGTTTGATCACTGCCCATACCAGACACTGGTGATGATCTGCCAGGCCTGTACTGCAGCAATATTCAGTTCCTGTTTGTTTCTGGCATGCTTTGCCTTCAGTCTTGTATTCAGCAAGTGAAACTCAATTGAATGTTCAATTGAATTCAGAACAGGTCATTGACTTTTAAGCCAGTTAAGAACGTTGCACACATTGCACATAATACTTTTGCATTGAGAAGTGAGATATTATACAACAGATACTCCCAAACTAAGTGTGATGAAATACTGATTATCACTGCCACTGACTGAAGTCTAGGGAGGTAAATTGGATGTAAGGTGTGGTGTTATGGGAAACAGACAGAGTGGCTTAATCATTCCAATCTTCTCAGGTTCTGAAGTCTGCAAGGTACAAGATCTAATCGTTCTCTCCAGGTATGAACGTCAATCCAGATGGCTGGCTGTTTTTCTGCTTTTGCAATGGAGGCTCCCACGGCTCACATACTGCACACTCTGCTAAAACAAGTATGTGTGTGCCTAAAGGCTTTATAGCTTCATTTTCAGTCATTTCCTCTTATTTTTCTCTTATCGGTACATGATTTCATCAGTAACATGTAGCATAATTCATAAGATAAACATTGTTTCATGAAAATGGCTATTATGCTTTACATTGTTCTTTTGCCCATTTCAAGACCCTCAAGGGTTAAATGATGATTTCACCCATAGCCCAACAGGGAAACAAATCTCGCAAGTCCTTTGCAAGTAATGCTGTAGGGTTTATGATTATGTTTTGCTTTGTAACATGTAAAGGGCTTAAAGTAACACTAATGTTATATGTTGTGAACAGAACAGGATCTGTTTTTTTTTTATTGAATTCCTTCCTTGACTGCTATGATCATCAGAGAGGCTGTCCCACCACCAATTTAAATGGACATCAAGAACGTGTAGGCAAATGGTGGCGTTTAGTCAAAGGCCATGTGCCTGTTGCTTTCCTGGCAGCTCCAGTCTCACCTTTTATTTGTGTGCTGCGATTCCTGAATTCCGAGCCTATCCATCCACAGCGACTGCCCTTGTAGATAAAGCTCCGCTGTAGCTGTCACCACCACTGCCAGACACGGCCGTCCGCTGCGGTATCAGGGCAGTGCGTTGTCAATCTGTCGCTGATATAGCCTGAGAGAGTAGCCTGCGCAACGGTGCAGGGGGTTGTGGGAAAAAATGAGCCAGCATTGACCGAGCAAGCCGTGGCAGGAATGATATCCCTGCTTCTTGTTCCTCGAGGCTTACTCACCATTTTTTGACCCTATTTTGCATCCCAAAAAATTCCTCGTAGCAACCGTAGGCCCATTCCATCGCTGCAACGTCCTGACAGTTTGGGAGGGCTGTGCACAAGAATGTGCTTCTCTCAAAACCACTTCTTTTCACAGCTACGATGACTACTGTCCAGTAATACTGCACAGTTGATTCAGTTGGGCTGGCAGACTGGAGGAAATTGACCAGACTGTCCCTTTCAGGTGATGAGGCAGCGAATACAATGCCCACTGAAAAATAATCAAATCTGTGCTCCATTAATCCCATTAAACAGGACTCATGGCTACAGTCGTACTGGCACAGTCTAGATTAAGCTTGGGCCATGAAGTGCACACAAGTCCACACTATTGCTGAGGTGGGTACTCGAGAGCAGGGCCGCCGACACGGGGGGAACACCGGGTCAGTTGTCCCAGGCCCTGGGTCAAGGGGTGGCCCAATATGTATTTTTTCCCATGTAAATCTGACGTGAAATCTCGTGAAATCTATATCCATGGACAACTTAAAAGTATTAAAGTTGGGAATGATAGCATGTCTCAGTTTGTTGCTGTATTTCATCTTTTGCACACGTGTGGGGGGGCTTTTGAGATCATCTTGTCCCAGGCACGAGCAAGACACACGGTGGGCCTGCTCGAGAGCCTTCACATATGATTTTGTAAGCTACCACAAGCTCTTCACAAATGACCTGGCCTAAACTGGGGCAGAATGAGATGCTAGAGCAAACGGCAAACATGTGTATCTGCAGGTCAAGACAGTCAGTCCAAAGAAGGGTGACCACAGGGAGGAGTGGGTGATGCTGAGGAATCCAAGAAATCTGATTAAGAAGCGTCCCCGAGATATTCTCCCCTCCATACCTGGTCTGTGTTAAATGGGAGACTTTTGAACATTTCTTTTGGAGATTTTTTTCGGGAGGATTTAACTGAACAGGAAAATCTCCATTCCCTTGACTGAACAAAAATATGCGGTTCTAAAATGAGATGAAAGTAGACTCATATGGGATTGTTTCATTGCTGTATCCCAAGGACATAGAAACAAAATATATTGAATTATTGAATGTTTGATAACAAGAACAGGCTGTTCAGGCCATCTCGTTTCCACATTTTGATTGTGTCAAGCCATGTCTTAAACACCCCAAGGGTCTGGACTTCTACAACTCAACCTGGAGAGTTGTTTGATGTATTAGGAAGCTCCTGGTGTGAAAATAGTCCTGACATTAGCGTGAATGTACCTTTGAATAATTTTGTACTGATATCTGGATGTATTCTATACAGGCAGTCCACAGTCACAAAGAACAAAGTCAGTCACTCCCTGGATCTGCCTGTCTATAACATCTGTGATGGTAGAGTGAGGCTTTATGAACCATACAATTAGTGAAGGTACAATGTGCTGTCAATCATAGATGTATTGGGCCCAATCGAGTGATTTTTCTGTTCATAGCAGAACACAGTAGCTGATTGCAGAGCAACAGCATGCCATCCGCATGGTCGAAAAAAAATTGTATATTCAAAAATGATATTTTTTACAAATTGAGAACTTTCATTTTACTTTGACAAATTTTACATTAGACAAATTTTAGTAACCTAGTATTTTGAATGATGTTATTTTTAAACTGAGAGCCACAGAATATTGACAGCGCATAAAGGATGGTGCAAGCTTTCTATTTATGTATAAAACTGAAACAATGGCAAAAAATATGATGCCAATAGCGTGGTGGGTCCACCCATTTTTTTTTGTGTTGTGAGGCCTCATTCTCGAATCACAACCTGCAGGTCATTAACTAGAGAAACAAAAAGGGCTTGATTTACTCCAGCTTCAAAGAAAACCAGGATTTAACTTACTTCTGGTTGCCCTTAACTTCACATTCTGTAATTCCCATGGTAGATTACCTTTACTTGGGGGGTGAGGAATAAAGTGAGTGTTCCATCGCTGACCCCAGGCCAGACCTTTAGCGCTCTCAATGCTCCGGCGCCTGATCTCGTAGCTCTGGTCCAGGAAAGCCGACCCCAGGTTGCCAGAGACCCCGAATGAACGGGGGGGACCGCCGCTATGCTATTTATTTATTATCAACTTCCACCCCCACGTCTTGGCAAAATCCACTTCCTGCCCCTTGGCCAGGAGAGCTCTATTTCTTCTCTGTCAACGGCCCAGATCCCAGGCTTACTCTTTCCAACACGGGAGAACAGGCTGCCTGTGTGAGAACGTGTGGCTCACCCCGTGCAGACTGAGGTCAAATGAGCGCGGAGGAATGCTGGGACTCGTGGTCATTCCTAGATTTGCTGAGAGATACAATGAGTGTATGAGATAAATAACATAAAGAAAGAGTGTCCCATTACATTATTTATTTGCTTGGAATCAGGGACCCATAACAAGGCTATCCTACGTTTACCCATTTCAAATGAAACAGTCTTTGTGTCGGTGTCCAGGGGTCCCTCAAGGGCCAGAGTACGGAGATTTCACAGGGAAAGTGGATCAAACTTAAAGCATAAATATATACTGCTGTGATGTATGTGTAATCCTACATGTATATGCATATGTATTTTTTTGTTTGTTTTGTCAGTACATCTTTATGATTGCTATTGCGTTGTCCCTGAACATTCAGTGCTACTGTATATATTAATGCTTCAGTGACAACAAACACCATCCATTACATTACTGGCATTTAGCAGACACTCTCATCCAAAGTGACTTACGCAACTTTTTTTTTTAAAACATAGTAACGCCCATCCCCACCTACAAAATTGACATCCTTTCCTGTTTCAGGCAAGCGGTCTAGCCGGCCGCATTTTTATCTCTATTCAGCTGTAACAGACACAAGCCCTTTTCCGGTAGGCCAAAAGAGCAGACTAGCTAAATAGCTAGCTATTGAACATAGATCCACAAATTTGTTCACAGGAGTGGTATATAATTAATATTTTATTGCTGGTAATAACAACTATTAACAAACAGTTCAGTTTTTAGTCATTTGAAATGACTGACAATGCTCTGTGTATTTCAAAGCTGTGTTTTTTATTATTATTATTATTATTATTATTATTATTATTATTATTATATATAGCAAATATATAGATCTTTAGAAAATCTAACTGACCCTCACATGTTTAACTGGTTTAAGCCACATGCTTGAGAAGAGACCTTTGTAGAGCAGTTTCCAGGAGCTGGGCCTCAGTGTCAGTTCTTATCTGTTCCCTGCACTGGTCAAAATACAGACATTTTACAATGAAAAAAAATATCTGCTTCTTCCAATGAAAACTCATCCATTGCATCTCGTACAGTGCCTGCCCTTTGTATTGAGTTGAAGGCCTATAATGAGAGAGAGAGAAAAAAAGAGTGAGAGAGAAGGAGGGCAATTTTGGGAACAGCTGCTCCTGTGGCTGCTTTTGGATTACGTCACTGCTGTGGAAGAAAGAGAAGGGAGTGAGAGAGAGAGAGAGCGAGCGCACACACTCCACAGATTGGGCCAGGGTTTATGGACTTTCTTCCTTCTGAAGTGCTTTTCACAAAGCTGTCATTGTTAACAGGCTGGAGTGCGTGAGCTGGGCCTGAATAAAGAACCCCCCTCCACACGGCACTGTACACGGCCCAGGTCTGTCAGCTGTGGACTGCGGATCACATCCTGCCCCATAGCCCAGCCCCTTACAGTCCCAAAACTACCAGCTGCCCAGGCTGCGTAAGGGGCACAGACAAGGGAGAGTGAAATACTTTCTTTGTAAAAAAGGAGTCCTTTAAAATATGCTCTTCTTAATTTTGGCACAATCACCAATGCTCTGCTCGTGAGGCAGGCTGTATTTGTTTGTTGATGTGCCCATACAATAGGTAAGCTTATGAATGTGGGTCTCAAAGTGATAGAATTACAGTGAGCAATCAGGGCTACCTGAAATTGGTCGGCAGATTTCACTGTTGTCCAGGGCAGCTAAGGGCTATTATCTCTTTTTTTGTATGTCCCTTAAACAGGGCAGTTGAAAGACAAGTTATACCCTACGGATGTGTTCCTCCAAGTCCAAGTGTATCGATCAGACCTAGTGGGCTCCAACCACATTTATTTAAAGTCTAAGTTTTCTTCTAACTGGTGAACCGGCATGATGAACCGGCATGATGATGTGTGTACATTTCCTTATTCTGACCACAAATGGCAATATTCAGACTGAAGTGCTTTATTCAGTTTGACAATGTGTTTTCTTTACCTACATGGTACTATGTTGCCAAAAGTAAGAATGAAAATGCTGGATTAGCAGTTACCCTGTGAGTACTGCTCCAGCTCTGCCAAAATGTAATTTAAAATGTTAATGCAAATCGTTGTGTGTGGGCAGGGGTTTCCAGAGGAAGTATTGGTAAATTGCCAGATTTTTTTAATATAGTTTTTTCCCTAATTGTAGGTGAATTGTTTTATTGTAAATGTGTATGTAAATGCGAAAGGTTTTTATTTGCATCATGACTGTATTGTACTGTAAGACGTTGAAGAAAAAGAAATGTTAAACGATTTATAGCGTTTTCATTTACATTTTGTCAGACATCATGATGCATATTGTGATCTGAAATAATACGTTTTGAATTACATTTTGGCACGACACTTGCACACGATAAGGAAATTAAATAGCAAAAGATTCAGTTTACATTAACATTTACATTTTGGCAGGTTTATGCTTCCGTGTTTATTTAGTAGTTTTCCCGCTAAAAAAAAGGGTTTGTTTTAGTCCACAGGTATCCAAAACATGAAGGCCCTGTCCTTTGGTTAGTGAATGGGTCTGGTCTGAATGTACAGCTTGGACCCGAGATTTTCAATCTAGCAGATGTGACGACCTTCTGTTCCGACCCAGCAATCCCATGCCCTCCTGGAATCCTTGGGTTGTCTTGTTTGTGGTTGCCATTTGTTTTATTGCCCCCCAAAGTCAAGGCCTACTGCCTAAGTACCCCCAGGGGGCAAAATACCCCAGCATCACAAATAGGGAAGGAGGGGAGAGGTGTTGGCACAGAGGATTGAAAAAATAAATGGACACGTTTCATCTGGGTTGTAAGAACTGGAGGCCAAGATATCCATTTGTTTATAAACACAAGCTGGGGCAGCAAGGGAAGGCCCATTAATTACCCCCTCCCCCCCACCGGAGGTCATTGTTTTTCCCACCTTCTGTCTCTCAGAGTGCAGGAACTTCCTCTTAGCCTACAGCCACTGGCACTTTGTGCTCTGTTTAGACGTGACATGACAGGTGATCGATGTGTGCACAGACTAGGCCTTGATTTGTGCCTGTGACCCCTCAGAAAATGTTAACCCATCCTGATAAGTCAGTTCCTCAAGGAAGAAATGTTTTAGGATTGTTCAAACATGTACACATGATTCCACTTATGTTGCACTGGGTCTGACACATTCATACAGTATATCCGGCTTTACCTTTTTAAATAAATTATATATCCAATTAAGGATGTTGTTTTGTGATCACACAAGTCAAGTGTACCAGCCATGGTCTAGTGTAGGAGCTGTGATGTAACAAGCAAACCTATTCGTTATGCCACTGTTTTACAGTTAATCGGGCTATTATTTTCAACTATTCATTAACTTGTATGTGTCCATTATAATCATAATTATTTAAGCCCAGGTGTACGAAGACACCAGAACAAGTTTAAATTCCTGAGATGTGAATGGGGGATATTTATTCTTCATAGCATATGCTACTGTTTCTGAAATATTGTGATCTTAAGTGTAAATCATCTGTCAGTGGTCATTAAGTGTTTAATTAAGAATCATTAACAGCTCATTACTCTTCAGAGGTCACAATTATGGTAGCATGCATAGTGGGTCCAGGTTTGAGTATGAAAGCCCCTGTTATAGACTATACCAGTACCCATCAAACACCCCAGGTTTGAGTATGAAAACCCCTGTTATAGACTATACCAGTACCCATCAAGTTGCTGTCCTTGCAATGGATGTGGCAGCCTAAACCTTAACCTTTTCCCACAGTGGGCCAACTGTGCCGGATGCCGTGTAGGGTCTGACTGAAGTCCCCGACCGAGGTCTCCTCCCTCCTCCCTGGTGTTTGGAATTCCAGAGGCGTGTGGACGTGATGGAGTGCAGCTGTCAGCCGAGTGTCACTCATCCTGTTTACAGAGTTCTGCATCTCCACAGACTAAGGTGAGGGACCGGGGGTGGTGGTCTTTAGGCCTGGCCAACGTCCTCATGCCATTGGAGACCGGCCTCATTCATCATGGCTGTCAAAATAGCTTTCACAAAGAGGTTACTATGAGAATAGTGAGAGCACAGATGATGGTATTCCTATCCATTAAGGAGCATGAAAGAGAAATGAATGCAAACAGATCAGTGCAATAAGCAGAGCCACATATGGCAACCCCTTGTGATAACAAATGGCACATTGTCTCTTGTTGGATTGTCTTATAACCAGGATACTACATTGAAGGCCATGTTTAGGTTTAAAGTTGGAGGCATTTTACATGCTTCGATTCCACTAATGGAATGTGCAAAAAATACGCATCACTTTTCATTTCTGTATTTCATACACGTATACAAATATAATTCATAATGTGATGTTTAAGTAACGTATTAATGACCAAATTTCATATGTGAATAATCAGCCACTGATTTGGCATTGGTTAAATACAGCTGTGCTCCAAGTTGCTCCAAAGTGCTCAGTGTTAACGGATGTACCTTGGATTTAACTCTTTATGTAATCTGTTCCTGACAAGGAGTTTTTTCCTTCCTTATTTATACTTCCTCTTTTCTCTCTGAAAACCTGTTTTTACGTGTAAAGCATTGGGCAGCTATGTCACACTTCCTGCACGTTTACGTTTGAGACGTGCTTGGCTACGCATAGGCCTGGATACTGATACTGTCTCGAGCTAGCAGGCTAGGTGAAGAGGTCAAGGAATGTGATGGGGGCAGATGCCACATTAAAAGCTTGAAACCTCGAACAGAGAAAGGGGGGGCCTTAATGAATGTTGTGTGTCTTTGAAAGACAGGTGACGATTATGAGGCCCTTCAACACTAATGGCCCTTACAACTGGTCGTAGATAAGGGTGATGTCCCAGGGAGAGACTGCTTGCTGTGTGGCTTAAGCTGTATTCCAGGCATCCTACAAAACTCTAGGGGTGCAGACTCTTTCCCACCCCCCACGCCAAATAAAGGAACAGCTTCCAACCTTGTAAAATTAACTGGCCTGGATAAAACAGCTTGATTGGTGTGTGATTTCTGGTATGGCATGAATTTGAATGGGTGATTAATGCACTATAGACACGTAAGCAGGAGGCTTTGTCTTTCTATGGGAATTTTAGCCACCTAGTCTCACATACTTGTTAGATATGCATGCGAAAGGCATCTTCAATAAATGTTCTGTTTGCGTAGCTATTGAGACATACATAGTAATGGAATTTATTGCGTGGTTATGATTCATGTACGTTTCTGGAAAGAACAAAATTGAATGCATAAAATGAACTGAATTTGTTTTTTTTTTCCATGTGTGATATAACTGCTGAAGTTGCTGCTATCTGTATTTCCCAGAATATTGAGAAATCTAAAAACCTCAGAAAATATATCTCTTCCTGACCACTTTTTCTTCATTGGCAAAACCTGTTCATGACCCTAGCTTTTGACCAGGTCAGAGTCAAGAGGTTAACTGGCCTCATTGACATATTGCTGCTCAATGAAAGTTGAAGATATGAATTATTGTGGATCGACATGGCCTAAAATTGAAAACTAAAAATGAGGTGACTTTCTAATAACCTGTGACAAGAGGTTGCCTTCCTTACCCAGTCTTTGGATTACGGGAAGCAGGGCAAAAGTTTCACGATGGTTCTTTTAGACTCGATTGAAAATGTAAATGGAAACTTGCCATTACATGACATTAGGGGCACCAATGTCACTCAATTCCACTGTGTTACGGCTACATGTGTATCAGCAACCCATTCAAAGCCAGAAATTCATGCCATAATGGGTGTTTATCCTCTGCATTGCTCATGTCACCCAGGACAGCTGTTTTTTTTAGTTTTTTTTTTTGGTGATAACAACCTCATTCCTGGGAGCTCATTATTGATTCTACAGCAGGGGTTTATCTCAAGCGCTTGATTGATTATTTGGAGTCAGAGAAGAATATCCAGAGGCTGAATGGTGAAGCAGCAGTATACCTCTAGCACATGGTCACATGTGTTCATTAGGCCTTCTAATTAGTCCACTTATGCAAAAACCAGGAACAACTCTGGCACTTCAGGACTTGAATCACCTATCCCTGTTCTATAGTGTATCATTTCCTTGAACTTGTCATGATGTGTTGGTTCTAATTTCAGGATATTCCCTGAGCTTCAAATGTTTAGTTATCTGATCGTGCTACACACTTATCCATAAATTGATAAACTGCCCATTGTTGACTGAATACTGCTTAATATATGGCCCATTTTTAAGATATCTGCAGTGATAAAAGCTATGGTTGTTAAATTGTGCGCAACTGATTAATAGAATCAATTGCTTTCCAGAGGAAAAAAAAATCCACTAAAAAATTTTTAATTTGGTATGTCCCATCTTAATTTGTGATCTGTATTTCATCTATGAAAACCAAATCTTTCATCTATCGCTGCATAAGAACATGTGAATTTATAATGTTTAAAAAATTTTATGTAAGACAGAGAAGAATATCCAGAGTGCTTCAATGGACATGGCCATCATCTCTAGAGCAGCTGACCGATCTCTCCCGCATGCTCCTCATTGCCTCCGACTCCTTGAACCTCAGCTTGAAACCATGTTTTGTCACCTCGTTTGCCCGTAAAAAAAAGTTCCCCATGTTTAATGCCAGCCCAAGATTTGCGGAACAGATGCTCTGAGACGCCTGAGGGGGAGGGTAGCGATGGGTAGATTCCTCACTGTAATGAGTCTGTATCCAGCCGTGCTTAAAGGAAGCCACCGTGATGGTATGACTGTCTCCAGCCAAGGGTTAAGCTCCAGGTCAAGCAGGATACCAAGGCCTTTAAAAACACCAATAAAACTTACAGCCCCTAATGGGACCACCAGTACAATCAGTTACAAGAAATGACCTGTAGTCTGGGCCCCTCCCTCCACTCTTACTCTTAGTCAGGGAAAGCTTTGGAATGTTAAATTCTCCACTGATCTATGTTGAAAGGGCGAGTGATGATGAGGTTGTTCTGTTGGTCAGGCTGTTACAGCATTCAGGTTTTCTTAAAAGCCAATTAATTTCAATTGTTTTTTTGTTTTTTTCAAAAAGTGCTCATACTGTATCCTGTATACTGTATTTCACTCATACTGTATCCTGACTATTATGGTTTATTATTATTATTATTATTATTATTGTTATTATTATTATTATTATTATCTGTACCCGCTTATCCTGGTCAGGGTGGTGGGGGGCGCTGGAGCCTATCCCAGTGTGCATTGGGCGAGAGCCAGGAATACACCCTGGACAGGTCCCTTGTCCATCGTATTATTATGATTATAACTTTCATATTTGAAATTATTAATTATTATTTTCATGAAGTGACCCCCCCCCCCCCCAAGGGGTCTCTTTCAGTTTACCCTTGCTTAGATGCAGCCAGCATGCCTCAGGCATGCCGTCTCCCTCTAGGCCTCTGAATAATGTCACACCTCTGAAATGTGGTGATATAGAGAGAGCCACATGGCTAAAGAGCCAGCGCAGCAGAGCCACCACCTCAGCGTCTTCTGCCCGTGTCACCTCGTCCCAATCAGCCGGCGAGTGCCCGAATACTCGGCCTATCAAGGCTTCAAAGAGCCACTTCTGCGGCCGCGAATGACCCTGTGTCAAATCAAAGAGCTGGTATCAGGGGGGTGATTCTCCGGAGGGGGCTCGGGGAGGTGTCTGTGAGACGCTGGGGGTGGGGTGGGGTTGGGTGGGCTGGGGTGGGCACGGCTTTTAGCCTTTAATGGGACGAATGATGTATCGCTGTGTGGGGGAATGCACTGTAGGCTCCGCCGTGGCTCGGGTCATCCCTTCACACCGTCTCTGGGCTGCGTTAGGCTGCTGGAGACACGGCAGGACATGAGAGGCTAACTTATGCGCATCTTTCTTGCGATGCTTCTGCAGTGATGTTGGGGTGCTCGTGGTGCCCGTGGTTGTGATCATAGGATTGGTCTAGCTCTGTCTCAAATGTCCATTTCTATCTCACGTGCTTTCTGTATGTGGGGGAATACTTTATTTTCATGGTCTGAAATAAATAGTTGTGTGTGCTTGTGCCCTGTTTCTGTCATGTATAGCTACGTGAGCCCCACACAGAGCTTGTATATTGGCATGACAGAAAAATCCTGCAGAATGTGGTTAAAGGGAGAATCCATATTGTTCATTGGCTCTCTGATTTTGTTTGGGATTTGTATGCTACAGAAAACATGATGATTTACAGATTTACTGTAGCAAAAAGGCATTATTATAAATGTAATTAATATCTCATAAAAAACACGTTTTCAACGTACAAAAATGCCAAGTTACTAAAAAGTATTGATATCAAAATGACGCCAAGTTACGATACTACAAACAATATAGGCTATCTTGCCTCACCGAAATGACATAAGATGTATCTCAAAGCAATGCTACCCAATATTTCCTCAGTTCTTTCAAGTCACTTGGCCCTGTGTATAAGCATGCACTACATGAACAGGCCAAATATATGTGTGGATGGCTCTCTCACAGTCAAGATTGATTGAATAGGTGTGTGTATGTCCAATTTGTATTGGTATGTAGGCCTATGTATTTCGCTGCCCAGGCTTTCTGTTGCGTGAATGATAGTATGTTTCTTGGTACAAGTGTGTTCGTGAATGTGAATGTAAGATGCTGCCAGGGAAATGTCCCCATGCGGATAAAGAAGTTCTCTATGTATGTATGTACAATATGTGTTTTACATGCAGTATTTATTGTACGTAGCAAATATACAATAACTTGCAGATGTACTCAAATTCAGTTCAGAAGCAAGTATAAACATGTTTTCTGGAGAAATGTGCTTCCTGTCGTTGCTCAGCAGCAGTTCTGTACATTAATGAATTTATACATTAATTTCAATGTACAATGTTCAATGTGTTCCATGAGGCAATTCGAAATATTTGTCTCTTTGATCTGACAGAAAGTTTGCATGATATTGTGAAATGGTAAGATTAGAAAACACAGGGCCAAGTGACTTGAAAGAACTGAGGAAATATTGGGTAGCATTGCTTTGAGATACATCTTATGTCATTTCGGTGAGGCAAGATAGCCTATATTGTTTGTAGTATCGTAACTTGGCGTCATTTTGATATCAATACTTTTTAGTAACTTGGCATTTTTGTACGTTGAAAACGTGTTTTTTATGAGATATCAGTTCTTTTTGCAAAGCGTTTTATTATGAGAGTGAGAAATGCGACCCTGCAAGAAACGGTTGTGGATTATGGCTATCGTTGTGTGAATCTGTACAGTCTGATGAGCGTGTACCGTTCAGCAGTTTCGGTTTGCTATATATGTAAAACAGTGTGTGTGAGAAAGGATGCAATGGCGTAAGCGTAAACGCATCAGAAACGCAGATGGAATATGGTATGTACTCACGGATTTGACGTCCATCCAACGAGCCTTGACTGACAAAAAAATCAACACGCCCGTAGAATTATAACTCCCTAGGTCGCAACTTGTGTAGCCTTCTGTCCTGCTCCGTTGTCTGTTATTTCGTGGAGATGCACTATTAGTGTTTGTAAGGTTTATCCTTCTGTCCTGCTCCATTGTCTGTTATTTCGTGGAGATGCACTTTTAGTGTTTGTAAGGTTTATAAGGCATTTTGATAGGCTAATCTGCAGGTAGGAATCCTCTTCGCCGTTTTGCTAAACTAGAACCGGAAAACATGATAGTGGAGAATAGGAGCAGACGCATATGTCCCAGCAGGCTTTGCATATGAGAGAATAACAACAGTGTGGGAGAAATTAAAATGAAATTACGAAATTCCGTAGTTGAAACAATATGTTTTTAGCAGAATGGGCATGTAGGTGAAGGTTGACATGATCACGGAGTATAGTGCGAAGTAAATGGAGTGACCATGAGCGAGCTTATATTCCTTATCAAATGGTATATATAACAGTCGGTATTGAACATTGGTTGTTGAAGTGGAGGGTCAAATAACATTGCACACATTATTTACCTGTAATGTAATCTATTGCACGAATGTGTTTTTCTCATGTTCAGTGCTAGTAGTTATACTTATGAGTGAATCATGATTTTAAATGTAATGTTTTAATGCGGAGTTGCAGAACGTACATACGTAGTAATTGTGTGTAGCCTATGTGGCTAGATAGAGAACAGGGCGAGATAACATGGATGTAGAAACGTGGCGTTTGCTGATATTAAGGTTTTGTACAGTAGCCAAGTGAAGAAATATAGTTAGTAGAAATGGCACAGTGGTGAACCGGTGTAACTTTTAAATAAAAGGAATACATTTGCGTCATGAAATGCATATGGGTGGCCGTGAGTGAGTGAGGTTTACCAGTCTGTGACTTCGTTAGCTAATGCCATAGCTATGCAATGCGTGAAATATCATTAGCGAACCTGCCGGTAGTTTTAAAGAAGAACACAAGCCAGTAAGCACAGAAGAGCTTCAGTTGAATCCATATGGCTTAGCAATATTGTAGCCGGTCAATAACTGAACGTACAGACGGTAAGTCATAATGCATATATCTTAGCAATATTGTAGCCGGTTAACAACTGAACGGTGAACGGCGGGTAGATATGGTGCAAAAGCAATAATTAAGAAGTAGTAGACAATTATTAGTGAGGGTCGAAGCAAGTTAAAGAAACGTGTTCCAAGCTGGGCTTGAACATACGACCCAGTGTTCCCAAGCCTGTAACCTTACCCACTAGGCCACAGACGGATTAGCTGTTCAACCTGCGGAGTTGCGGAATGTACATAAGTACTAATTGTTTGTAGCGTATGTGGGTAGATAGAGAACAGGGCGAGGTAACAGGAATGTAGAAACGTGGCGTTTGCTGATATTAAGGTTTTGTACGGTAGCCAAGTGAAGAAATATAGTTAGTAGAAATGGCACAGTGGTGAACTGGTGTAACTTTTAAATAAAAGTAATACATTTGCGTCATGAAATGCATATGGGTGGCCGTGAGTGAGTGAGGTTTACCAGTGTGTGACTTCGTTAGCTAATGCCATAGCTATGCAATGCGTGAAATATCATTAGCAAACCTGCCGGTGGTTTTAAAGAACACAGGCCAGTAAGCACAGAAGAGCTCCCGTTGAATCCATGTGGCTTAGCAATATTGTAGCCGGTCAATAACCCAACGTACAGACGGTAAGTCATAATGCATATATCTTAGCAATATTGTAGCCGTTTAATAACTGAACGGTCAACGGCGGGTAGAAATGGTGCAAAAGCAATAATTAAGAAGTAGTAGACAATTATTAGTGAGGATCGAAGCAGGTTAAAGAAACGTGTTTCAAGCTGGGCTTGAACATACGACCCAGTGTTATCAAGCCTGTAACCTTACCCACTAGGCCACGGATGGATTGGCTGTTCAAATTGCGGAGTTGCAGAATGTACACAAGTAGTAATTGTTTGTAGCGTATGTGGCTATAGATAGAGAACAGAGCGAGGTAACATGAATGTAGAAATAGAAGCGTGGCGTTTGCTTATATGAAAGTTTTGTACGGTAGCCAAGTGAAGAAATATAGTTAATAGAAATGGCACAGTGGTGAACTGGTGTAACTTTTTAATGAAAGGAATACATTTGCCGTGACTTCGTTAGCTAATGCCATAGCTATGCAATGCGTGAAATATCATTAGCAAACCTGCCGGTGGTTTTAAAGAACACAGGCCAGTAAGCACAGAAGAGCTCCCGTTGAATCCATGTGGCTTAGCAATATTGTAGCGGTTAATAACTGAACGGTGAACGGCGGGTAAATATGGTGCAAAAGCAATAATTGATAAGTAGGCTAGTAGACAATTATTAGTGAGGGTTGAAGCAGGTTAAAGAAATGTGTTCTAAGCTGGGCTTGAACCTCCGACCCCATGTTCCCAAGACTGTAACCTTACCCACTAGGCCACAGGTGGACTAGCTGTTTAAACGGGAAATGTTTCAGAATACAAATGTATGGGTATTTTGCGTGTGTATGCGCGTTTTTGATTGGGTCGTGTAGGGCAGATTTGGCTGGTGTTAGTGAAATGTCCAATGGGGAGACATGTTGTTAGTGGGATAGGCGGCAGGAAAAATAAGAATGAGAAGAAGAAGAAGAAGAAGAAGAAGAAGAAGAAGAAGAAGAAGGAGAAAACGCAAAATCCCCTTAGTTTGGGGCTTTATTGTGTGGACATGTGAAGTTGTTTATGAATTCTGTCTGTTGAAATGGGGTCAGAATGTACAGAATTTAATGTTTTTAAGGGCTGAGTGTCTGTGGCTGTTGTGGTTATTTCTGTGGGGAACCCTGAAAAGTGCCAAACTCTCGGTGCTGTATAGGTATGGGGGCATGCCCCCGCCAAGGCGTAACTTGGCGGGATGGCATACCTGCCATCCCAATATTATCAGATGACAGCAAATACATTCTAAATGCTGGGGATTTAGGTCCAAAATTAGTGGAAGTTATTCTTTTTCAAATTCGCACTTACTCTCCTTTATCTGACAGACATTGTCTGGCATCATGTCTCCCCTGTAACGATATTCTTTCTTTAAAGTTTACCCTCAATTACAGTCCCAGCTGTTATAAGCTGCTATGATTTGTAAAGCTCAGCACCTGTGTTCCAGTGTATTTTCCCTGTGCTGGACTCCACCTCCACCCACAGATCAGTGAGTCAAACCGAAACAATGTGCAACCCCGGCCAAGTCATTCCAGTGTCAGGCTGTTAAATGTTAATGAAGTATAAAAGAGAAAGGAAGAAACCACTAATCCCAGGTAGTCCAAGGCCTAATGCTGTGACTGTAGCACTGACCCCATCGGGCAATAGGTATCAGTGACACAGAACAGGGAAGTGTTTGGCATTCCTGCTTAGGAACCGGAACACAGAGAGGAGGGGGGGTGTGGGGGTGTGGGTGTTTGTGTTTCTGTGACTTCAGGTTCCTGGGAAATTCAGGGTAGTGTATGTCACCCTCACACACACGCACACTTACAGGCATACGCAGACACGCACACGCACACTAGTTTCCTTTTTTTTCCAAGTTAACCATGAATGCTGATTTCCAGACCTCGATTGCTCTGCCGACATGTGGGCCTTTTGTTTTCCTGACACACAGGACCTGCAGCTTTCAGCAGATTGTCAAAGCAGCGGCCTGCGAGGCCGGCGCGGCCCTGTTTTATTATGGAAGTCGGGCCGCGTGAGGTCAGCGCACAAAAGTGGTTGAAACAAAAGCGGCGGGTGTGCGGGAGCGACTGTCGCAGAAATGCCCGGTCGTTCGGTGACGAGAACCATGAATGCAATTAGGGCAGTGTCTGCGGGTACGCCGTGCCCCTCTCCCTTTCACTGCGACTGGTCTTTATTTTTTCACTGGTAGGAAACGATGTTAGCTTTTATAGCGGCGCTGGGACTCGGGAAGAGATCGGGTTTCAGTGTTTGCTTGTTCATAACCGAGATCATGTGGGAAAGGCACGAGAGGGAACCTCTCTGTTCTAGCCGTATATTTTTATGAATGAGGATTCCTTTCCTGGGGATATAAAGAAGTTCCCTTTTATGCAGGAGACCCATGCTGAAGTAGGGAAGAAGTGTTTATTTTACCTGAACCACTTCCTGCTCCAGTTGTCAGTTTGCTTAAAGGTTAGTGCTTTTGCTCAGGGGTTTGGCTCTCCAAATCACTTCCACGTGGCTGCACCTGCGAGTTTCAGTCCATTTACTAGAGTTACAAAAGAGTTTCATGCACTTTTGTACAGCCTTCAGTAAAGAGACAAACTCTGACCTGCAAACTGACAAGCTTGTGTAAATCTTTAGGTAGCTCTGAAAAGTTTATCACTTGTTAGTGGGCAGTAATGAACAGCTACCCAGCCACACAAAACAGTAATGAAATTCCTACAATGTTAAAAAGCACTCAAAGAATGTGCCAAGAGGCATAGCAGATCTGAATTTTAATATGTATGAGCTACTGTGTGAAAACGAGTAGACCACAATGGAAAATGCTTAATAGAAATAGTAATACATTTCATGGTCACATTATCAAATGCTGGCCTTACAGTCATATACAGTGTTAAAAATTAAACTGCAAACAGACTCGCCTTTACAGTTTGATAGGACTAGAGTAACTGGAGGTGGGGTACCCTGTTTCGAGGATTCCCAGCATTCATGTGCTGTAAAACCATGCAGCTGAGCTGTGTTAAGAACACCAAATGATTCTCTGACTGTGGATGTGTCGCATGGCTGGAGAAGGAGGAGGAGGAGCAAATTCAAGGACTGAAAACTCAGAGAGAAATGAGATTCCTCTGAACTATTAACATACAATTTTTGGGTCATGCATTTGATGATCAACATTAGATTTACAGAGTTGTTGAACACCAAAGACTTGAAGAGACACCCCCCAGACAGCTCTGTGAGCGCTTGCATTAAAGAACCCTGGGCGAGAGGTGTCGGTGTGGAAACGAAACTGGACCCTGCGGCCTGCTGTTTTGGATTAGCATGAGGACAAGGAGGAGCGTAAACCGAGGGAGGCTAGCCACTGAGATCCAGAGAGAGGCTCGGAGGAAGCCATTAGGACTGCCTCACCAACCCCCCAACCATGCCTTCTTCCTTCCTCCACTTGTTCTTTTAATAGCACCTCTGCCGCCTTTGAGGTCACCCCAGATCAGTGCACAATGACAAAGTGGAGTGTTTATTTTTATTGTTTTATTTGTTTCTTGGAGTTACTCCACCCCTGCCAAGGAGCAACTGCTATATTCATGCTAACAACCTTCCCCTTACCGCACTATCTGAAGATCTTATTCTGTTTGCTACAGGAATAGAAAAGGACAGTGATATCAAAATGCATATTTTTAAGGCACAATGCAGACACAGGGAAGTTCAGGTATGGCATTAGTTAAGGCAATGTGCTGATCTTCTGTAAAACATTAACACTACAAAGACACACTAAAAGCCATTAATGAATTAGTATCTTTATCAATATCATTTTTGAAGGAGTCATATTTCAGGTATCTTGCCATCAGTGATTAGATAACTGTCTGTTTTTACAGAGTTCTTTAAAGCAAGCATATTTTGGACCCATTGTTTGTCTGCCTCTCCCACTCTCTTCTGTCATATTTCCGCCCAGCAACAGCCTCACTGCAGTTGCAAAATGGAGGCTCACACGCAAAAGCCGCCACCATTGCGGTTCTGCAGCCATCCACAGCATGTTCTCGCACCGGCAGGGGTCAGACAGCATGTCCCCTGTACACTGGGCCTGTTGTTCTCCACAGGAGAAATTCAATTTGCCATGAAAATGTATTAAGTGGACTTCCTTCTGACACCGGCGGCCATTATTGAAAGATGACTAAGAGTCCAGTTATTCCTGTCAATATAACGTCTTTTGGAATGAAAGAGAAAACGGGATGTAATTGAATTTCACATTGAGGAACCATGAGCAGGGATCGCACCACCTCCACCCCCTCCTTGTGAAATATGGTATTCAGGGGGCCCCGCAAATGAAGTGCTTGAGGCCGTCGTTTTGAATTTAACTGCCACTTCCATTTAGTTATGTAATACAGGCATGGCAAGTATCAAATCTGCATGCCAATTGTGAGGTGCAATTACCTGAATGTCTTTCGGACTTTCCCTCACAGAAGCATCAAACCCATAATTAAAGGGAAAACGACATACAGGTGGAGGTTACAGCTCTTTTGTCCGAGGCAGCTATAAGAGGTTATTTAACCAGTAATAACATTTTTCTTCCCTTCCTCTGTGATTCCTCCACTAC
This sequence comes from Anguilla rostrata, assembly GCF_018555375.3. NCBI lineage: Eukaryota > Metazoa > Chordata > Actinopteri > Anguilliformes > Anguillidae > Anguilla > Anguilla rostrata. The sequence goes on along the minus strand of NC_057937.1, from coordinate 41,660,993 downwards.
TGAAAGAGAAGCACTTCTCCTTTTCAGTGCAGAACAAAAGCCAATTGTCACATTGCAAGGCTATAGTAAATATAGGCACTACTTTCCCTTCTTAGCACTGACCTTTCAAAGTATCAAAGGCTCTGAACCAGTGTATCTGTCTGGACTGTCTATTTTGCCTAATTCTCACCCATTCAACAAGTACACAGGACAGCGCTATGATCGGCTGTAGGAGGGTGGGTGCAGATCACATACTTGTGCAAATAGACCTCTGAGTCTATCCCAGCCTATTTAGGGGTTTAAAGCCTGTATTTTTTGCATATACATTTAGATGCTTGCATTTTGTGAATAAGTAATGGCGGTGCATTGTGCGTCGGCTTTCGTATACTGATTGCCTGTCCACTTGGATTAGGGTAACTCAATTGTTTAGGCTTCTTTCTGTTAGCTGTGTTTTAACCATGCAGTGCTTGCCCTGTGTTTTTTTCTCCTTTCACAGGGTGGTTGTCATTGGTTTTGTAGCGTTACAGTATTGTCCTGCATTCAAGTGCTAGAAAAGAAAGCATGGAGGTTTACATAAGCAGAGGCTTTCTCTTAAAAGCGTGTATGGGTCCCCTACTATAGCACTCATTACTTTTTCATATTGGAATAGCGTATACTAATTGTGTAACCTTAGAACCGAAACCACTTTAAGACGCTATTATATGGAAAAGTATGCACTACCTGAAATATGCATGACATGAACAAGAAATATGCAATACATGAAGAACAAGCTTAATTGATCATGAAGTCTTGCTTTATAATGCTTTCCTTTGAAGAAGTAAAAAAAAAACATGGCTCATCCATTACCAAATAATTTATGCACAAACTACCTTTTATAATGTTTGATTTTGTGAACACTTGATTTTATGTTAAACGTTTATTATTTGCAATAACTATTTCCCTGAGTACAAAATAGTTTTTGAGAATGCTCAAGGGTTGGTGGAAGGAATACCCTTGCTGCCATTGGATGGCGCTAGTTCACAAATGAATACTCCCCTCTGCAGCTGCCTCAGGCTTGTCTCTCATGCTTCCTTTCTCCCTGTTAATTATTTAAATTTTATTTCAGTTTAAGTTTTTGGCTTGCCCTTTATTACTATCACAGTGACCTTAGCAATGTCATTTCCAGCAATTGTACGATTTCAAGAAAAACAGAGGCTCCTAAAGTCAAACTTTAAAGAAAGGACCAGAAAAGAGCACTAATGTTTTATCTCACAGGAACTGAATTTATTTGCTGATGTTTGTAACTTTCACTCATGTGACAGAGTGAAACTCTGGGTCACACATACCACTGAAATGGTGCATATTAGCACACATACCTCATTGTGTTACAGCGTGCCTCCACAACACACAACACTTAGACAAAGCTGATCAGACATCAGCTTACAAATCTCCCTAAAATACACATACAGCACACACGCGTGCACACACGCACATACACACACATATCATATATATATTTTTATTTTATTTTTATTTATTTTTGGGGGGGGGGATTTCTGTTTTGATAGCAGGAGGCTTTATGTTAGCTTTCTTTGGAGTACATCAACCTTTTTTTAGCTCACAATTGCCAAGCACGTTGGAGGCCTCATCAAAGCTGCTGTGTATGATTGTGTTTAGCGTGCCTTCCAAAACAAATACGCACTCCAAAGAGATGGCTCTGCTCCCAACAGCAAACTCAAACTGGCAGCCGTCTGTTTTGTGGGTGGGAGTGGGTGTCTTGTCTGTTTTTGGTATACATGGAGCACAGTGACCCCGCTCCCCCACTCCCACCCCCCAGCCCCCGAGCCGCCAAGCTGCCTCTGTGTGGCTGCCCGTTATCAGCTGGGTCACCGCACGTCCGCTGTCCTGCACTCAACCGTCACACTGACCAGGGGCTTGAGGCACGTGTGACAGAAAGAGCACTTTGACCACCAGTGCTCTGGGCTTTCACAGTGTATCCCTCAGCCCGTTCAGCCAGTCAGTGTTCTGTGTTTCATAACGTGCTACCTGGTATCTGTTTGCTCTGTGGTGATTCAGGGAATAAATTATACTGCTATACTTTCACTTGGCTATTTAGTGCAATTTTACTTTTTGCTCTGCCTACTGCGTCAAAAAGAATGCACACATAAAAACCCCTCTATTGGTTTAGCTCATTTGGTGTTGCCAATGAAATACTTTTTTATTGAATATATGTCTATATGACAAGTACATGCTCAACAACATGGCGTTTTTTAAAAAGTTATTCTATTGTAAACTAAATGACAAAGACTAGGGCTCTGCATTAAATGTACAGTATGTGTACGAAACAAGTTGCTCCACAATGGGGAGCAGGCATTTTGTGGATTCTTACAGCGTTGGTCATCGTGTTAAATTGCTCAATGATTTCCCTGGCAACCAAATAGCTACAGGCTTAGACCGGAGCGTAGTCCATGCCGACGTCGTGACGGCGCATGTGAATACAAGAACAAGCCGAGTTCTTCCCTGCGGCTCGAGCACAGTCTCAGCGCCTGCCCTTTTCTTGCGTTATGAGGGTTTGGCTCCGATTTAGAGTTTGTGAAGTTTCCCACCGGGCCCAGTTTGGGCTTTAAACACCAGTCTAAGGGAACTGAAAGACCAGGCTCGGAGTAAAGAATACCTCTTTTCCACCAACGCGAACCTAGTTCTGGTTCTGGGCTGGTGCTAGTGCCGGTTCGCTGTTGGTTCAACTTGCGAACCTTCTAAGAACCGGTTTGCTTTTCCACGGGTTAGAGAGCCACGTCATTACGTCACTGTATACGTCTGTATATGTCTCCGCTTTCCCAGCAACATCATTACCTATTAAAATGTATGTCCTGTAAAAATACAGATAATAAACTGTCTAAATGTAAAAAACCAACTTCATACATATACATTTAGTTATATTATTACAGCCTTATTTAGTCCCTCCAGTTTTTCGCTATTTGGAATTTTCGGAATTCAACACAACGTCAAAATGCTACATTTTCCCCAACGCTGCATAATTCGTAAAAATAATTCGCCGTTTTACAAATTAAACCAAGGTTCTTTTGCTGTCGAAATCGGAAGAACTGGTTCGCGATTAGGCACCGTCTCCGAACCGGCCCTCGAAATGCCTTGGTGGAAAAGGGGCAGAAGAGGAGCGTCTGAAGAGCCAGGCCTCGGTGTGTTATCAGGAATTCAAACGCGCAGTTACTGTGAGCGTGACACCCCCGGATCCTCTCTTTCGCTCGTTGCTCGGGGCCCAGGCAGCTGCTCGGCGCGCAGAGCGAGATTTCCCCGATGGCGGGAATCGCCCTCGTCGCGCAGCGCGCCTCCAATCTGATTAAGGCGGAACGCCCGAGCGCTCCGAAAAGGGGCCGATCGCGGTATTTTAGAAATGCGGGGTATGGCTTCGGCCTGTTAAAAGCAGGTCGTAAACGTACGAGTTTCTGATCCTCTAGAATAATTGTGATCCTTTTACAATTCTCTGCAGATACCGAACGGCGGCTGATTTATGTGCACACGTGTACGGAGGAAATCCACCGGATTAGCTGCCGTTTACAGAAGTAGTCATTGTTGTTAATAATAGTGCTGTATGAAAAGCTCGTTGTGCGAGAAACTGAATTATTTTAGCCGGGCGGCGACTAGCCTCGCTAGAGCAAATTTACCGGTCTCGAAGGGAAATAATCTGTCAGCGCGTTCTGATTAAATTTAGATTGAAAAAAAAGTGAAAAGGAATACATTTCAGTAGTGTATCTAACAGAAGTGCTTTCAGAGGCAAACACAGCACAGCTGTCAGTTATGCGCTTATGTCAAACACTGCTCCATCTGTCTCTTTCCGCATGCTGTCAGACTTGGCACGGGCTACAGAAAATGACACCTGTACGCTCCCCTCAAAATGAAAAAGAAGTGTGACCCCTCTGTCCCGGGCGAAATAATGAACACTCTTGCGAGCCCTCGTTGGCAGATTGTGGCTACGTAGCCGCGTACTGCCAGAGAGTGACCCCACGGAGGACGGGCACAGTTTGTTACTGTCCTCCATGCTTGTTACCAGAACGGGACGGGGAGGGTGGTGAATGGACGTATGTGCGTGGGTGGAGGAGGGCGATGAGACAGGGGCTCGGGGGACTCTTTTGCCGCGCACAAAGCGGAGCAGATGTAAAACCGTGTGCCTCGACGTCCTGCCAGTATGACCCAGGGTGTGCGGTGAACCCCAGGGGAATGAGTCTCTCTCTGTGCGATTTGGGGGTGGGTGGGGGCGAGGGGGGGGAGGGGGGGGGAATTAACAACGGGTGCCTTGTGGCCGGCGCGTGGCATGGCAAAGCAGGAGCTGTGGCTAAATTTATCGTGGAGTGTGTTGGGGGAGTGGGGGGGAGTGGGGGGTTCGGTAGTGCGGGGGGACAGTGTATCTGGCAGGTGTTTCTTTTGTCTCTCAGCAAATGGTCGCAGACAATGACTGCCCTGACGAGTCCCATCACTGAGTTTTTTTCTTTTTTTTTTTTGGGGAGGATGGGGGGCAGTAACGGTGCAGACGTGCGATGGCAGACAGAAGGGGTCAACGTGGGCGTCTGGCTGGACAGGGGCATCGTGGAGTTGGACTTAACCCCTTTTTGAACCCCGCTTGCTGCACCTTGCCATTGGAAACTGCCCTTGGTCGCTCAGGGTCCCAGTGACGGGCCAGTGGAGTGCTGTTAGCGCCAGTTAGCGCCCGTTTCCAGAGTCCACTGGGTCTGCTGGATTTCAGCCTGATGCTGTTTCAGAAGAGCTGTGGGAAAAGGCTGGGAGTGATGCCTGATGTGTGGGGAGGAAACATACACAATGACTTTTAGCCACCGTTGTCATAATTGTCTTTTTGTTTTACAGAGTGTTAAAAGCACAAGAGTGTTACGCTCTGCTTTGTCCACTTATTGCTTTTTACACAGGGTGGAACAATATAACCATTTATACAGTTCAGTAGGGGAACAACTATTGCAGAGCTCCTGATTTGCACCATAAAAAGGCGCTTTGGCCTCGTCAGGTCCATGTCCTTTCAAGGTATCAGCAGAAGGCTAGCTGTTCACTCTTGTGAACCTTTCCTTGACTGTTGAGAAAAAAGGCCCATTGGAATTAAGTGCTGTAAGCTTATAAACCTACGAAAGATAATGGCTCTTTTGTAGTTTGACGGATTTTTGGACAGAAAGTGTGCGTGTTTGTGTGTGAACATTATTCAATTTGCCAAATGACTTTCATAAATATGCTTTTAAATATTGATTTGTGAGAGTAGCATTTCCTCTTATTTATTTATTACTTTACTGTACTTCACCCACCCATCTCCCCATCCACCCCCAACTATTTATTACTATTCTGTGATGCTCACTTTGGTCAACATCCTTGTCTGCATATGTAGGCCCAAACCCTCTGACTTTGAGCCACAGGCAAATTTAACTGCACCAGCTTTACAGATTTCCTGTTAAAACAAATTCTTGCAATACTGAAATACCTATCATTCTCCTGAAATCATAGCACAGTATAGTCAATTGAATACTTTTCATTTATTTACACTGTTTGCCTTGTCATACCTTAGTCGAAAAATTCTGTAGCCGTGTACAGTAATTTGATTATTTAAAACAGAGCAACAACTAATCTATTGAGACTTCAGAAAAGAATGTGGCTTTGATTTTATACACCTAAGCACATTTGCCAAGATGATCTGCACTTGCGACTATTTGGAAGCCATAAGTCTGTTTCAACATCAAAGACTTACCTTGAAGCACAAACCTGTCAAATTGATCTACACATTGTTCACTTGGTTGCGAAGCGTGCACTAACTGTATCCCCTGTCACCAGGTAGAAATTTCTCCACTCTCCCGCAATTTGTGTTCGTAACCTGGGGGAACCGCGCCGCAATTTGTTAGTTAAATTCAATTATTTGAGAGTGATTTTCAAATAATTCATACGCAGTCACTTTTATTGCGTGCTATGTGAACCCATACCTTGGCCTCTGTTTATTGCCCTTCAAATTTGGAAAGGCACTGTGAACCTCAGACATGCCATTTTTTTCTCTCTTTGTTATCTCAACTTTTTCATGTTTGTGCCGTGCAGAAATTCATTATGTTCTAATGAATTGCAACCATCTGGTGATTTTTAGTGATTGTACTCATACAATATGCTCCTAACTGTATCTGTAAATGGGGCATGTACAGTAAGTTGGCATCAGTCTGTCCCAAATTTGACCACAAGACTCTTATTGGGCCTGGTATTGTTCAAATTGTGCTTTTAATATGTACCTTTTTGCTCTCATTTGGGAATTTCAGTTAACAAGCCTCTTTTTCCCACAAGCAGCCCAACTCACTGTCTGCGAGGGCGGTCTCTCCCTCTAGGGTATCTAACTGGTTTACCATATTGCTCTCCCATTGTGCCCCCAGCCTGAGCAAGGACCTTCTATACAATTGGACAGACATGAGGAGACAACCAAAAAAAAAAAAAAAAGTTAAATTAAGAGAAGCTGTATCTGTGGCTTCTGATGAGGAACAACCCCTCTCTCCCTCCCTCCTCCTATGCCCCCCCCCCCTGCCCCCCCCCCCCTCCCCGCACCCTTCCTTGACCTGCACTCTTGACAAGTTTGCTTTCCAGTAGATATGACAGACAGCAGTGGGGGTCTCTGGCTCTACCTCCCGGTTCTGGTGCGTGCTCAGTCTGAGGCAGCAGCCTGTTAAAGGGGCCCTCAATAGAGTCCATTATTCCGCTGTGTTACGACCTCAATTTCCTTCCTATATGAGGCATTCATCAGCCGCTTCTTACCCGCCTCAGCTACCACAGCTGTACAGAAAATGAAGTTTGGGCCGAAGGAAAAGAACAGGGGAAGGGGGTGGGGGGGATGGGGGGGGTGGTTATACATCAACTGCCTTTGTTACGTTTCGTCATCAGCCGGCCCCTGCACGTCTCGGAGGAGACGCGAGGGATTGTTAGGGATGGCCCCCCGTCGCTGTTTTTCTGTGTCCACGTGCGTCCGATGCAGCCCAGAGCAGAGCAGCTAAAACAATAAACAAGCGGGATTCGTTTCATATGGAAATACATCTCCGAAGCTCAATGAACTCGTCTGGCCCTCGACCCGCGTACGATAGGGTGGTGCAGCCGCCACTGAAGTTTGCAAAACAGGTCTCTACATCAGAGATGGGAGCTATTGATTCTGCGTGAAAGATGGCCACTATCTCGGCCCTTGAGTTGGCCAGCCTAGATATGGATTTAAATATAAAGACAAACATTCTTGCTTTTGCATTATTTGTGAACACATTTGTGACTTTTGGAGGAAAAAATGCGATGTTCTTCCTGTACATCAACATTCACTTTCAGATTGTATGCTTTAGCATTTCAGGGTGTTTCTTGGAGTTGCTCCAAGTCAGAATGGTCACAAATTCAGTGTCCATTTGCAATTTTATAGTCCAAAAATGCATTTGTGAAGCTTCAACACAGTCTAACAATATAGAGAAGAATGACAGGGCAGCTTGTCCATTAAGGCCATCCTTGCAGGTTCTTTGTCACCGATTAGGCTGTTTTGATAGCACAGACTACGGGGCCAACCAAAGGGCATTATTTCATATTTTGTCTACTGTAACACCCAGACTAGGTTTACTAATACAGCTTAGCTTCCCTCTGAGACTTTATAGAGCAAAGTAGCAACCATAAAATTTTGTCCCTGTGACCTATCATGTACTGGTTTGGTTAATGTGATGTGTAGCTGGCTCTGAATCTGTAAGTTTAGATCTACTTCAGCACTGTAGGTGTGTAATATTTATACCTAAACTTATCATTGGGTAGCACTGTCGCAAAGAAGTTTGTGGGTTTGAATCTTATCTTGGGCCTTTCTGTGTGGAGTTTGCATATTCTCCCCGTGTTTCCGTGGATTTCCTCTGGCTACTCCAGTTTCCTCCCACTGTTCAAAGACGGGCTAATTGGAGACTCTAAATTGCCAATAGGTATGGGTGTGTGAGTTAATGTTGTGTGTGCCCTGCGACAGATTGGCGGCCTGTCCAGGGTGTAATGCTGCCTCTCGCCCAATGCACGCTGGGATAGGCTCCAGCACGCCCCGCGACCCTGCCCAGGATAAGCAGGTATAGATAATGGATGGATGGATGGACGCTTAAAAAGTACCCAAAGCAAGAATAAAAATGTTTTTGTACATTTTCTTTTGTTAAGCTTAGCAGTGTGATGTGGTTTCTTAAAGCCTGGTATTGCAATAGAAAAATAGGCCAATCTAGTAAACTAGACCCAGCAAGGGTAGAGTAGGGTGCGGTTAAGCCAAATTGTCTCGACACTAAAGGGGCACTGTATCAGCACACACAAAAACACGACCCTCCCCACCCAGTCTTCATATTTGAGAGGCTCAGCTTCGCTTAAGTTATAATAACCACTACATTTGCCTGCAGTGGATTTTACACTGTCTAGCCGTGCCTCCTACATGTACATTCCTGAGTCTTATGCCCTTTTTATGCAAACGCATTTTTCAGTTTGATCTTGTCTTGTGGTGAGTTTCTCAATGTTTCACACTGTTGCAGCATTTTAACCATTTTAACTGAATAGTGGTTGTCTGGAGAAGTCAGGTTGTCTTAAGTTTTTGGTGCATTCATTTTATATTTAAATTAATATCTTTTGCAAATAATAATGATCTATTTTGGTTTGCATCTGTTGGAAATTCCTCCTTCCACTGTACAGACATATATGCTGAGATTCCTTTTGGGAATCATCTGGTTTTTAAGACAATTTGTTGTACTTTATTAGGCATATGGAAGCCAAAATGAGAACCTACCCTGCTGTTGTCTGACCACTGATGGTCATTACTGTCAACAACAAGCAAAATAATCACAAGATAGCTGTCATTTGCTCTCTCAGTGTGGTTAGCACCAGTCATAGCCTTTGGGCTCTTCACTAAAGAGGTTATTATGTAAGAACAGCTTTAGTGGAAGGCCAAGACAATAGTAAAACAAAGACATCCTTCTAAATGTCAAGAGCAGGGTACATATGCTCCAGTCAAGCTGGTGAAGTAGCATGGTGCACACAAACAAACGCACCCCCCACTGCCCCCATCCCAGCCCCACCTTCAAATAAAGGTTACAAGGACCTCTTTATGCCATAACAATTGTCTGCCTGCTGTACAGTTAAGGCCAACAATGGGAATCAAAGCCGGTGTGGACAAATGCTGATGAGGTTTTGGCAGAGTAGGTGGGAAGTGGAGCATGTCACAGTGGGGCGAAACAGATGGGAGATGGGGCAAGGTGCCGCGGACGTCGGCCCCGGCCAACGCCCCCGTGGTCGCAGAGGACAGGCAGGCATTTGGAGGGGGAGGGGGGGTGGGGGGCAGTGGATCAAACCCAATTTCTCAAGATATTGTCATGGAAGCATCCATAAAATCACTGTCCCTGCAGGAACAGATGCCGCGATGCTAAGGTTCCGCGGAGTTAATAAGGGGCACGCGCACCTCGCATGTCCACACGTGGAGACTTTCAAACCTGCATTATTTGTAGTTATTCAATTAGTCTGATGTCCATCTGCCTATGGTGTTGGACCCCTGGCCTGGACACCAGCACCCTTGTAGTACTGAGCAATCATGGTGCTAAATAGGGATGTCAGTTGAGATTTTATTGGAGAGCATTTGTTTTATTACTGCGCTTGATGTGCCAGGCTCGCTGGGATTCAGCCATGAAACAGTTTCTTCTTCACAGCACTTTCATTGAGTGCCAAAAATACCTGTCTTGAAGTTATACAAGTGTGTGTCTCCTTAATTAAACTTTACAAAAAAGGCAAACGTTCTCAAAGGAATTTGTTACTTTCATTTTTACGAATAGCTGCTTTCAGATTAATAAATATTTTTTTTGGGATTCGTTTTGGGATTATCAGTGTTTTGTCAGAAATCTGTCTCAGAATCAGTCATTTTGGAATTGTGGCTGCAATGTTCACTTAAGAAAGGATTAATTTGAGTGGCTTCAACCACCAATTTCCTATAGTCCAAAGTTTTGGGAGTCTGGTTGAGGAACCTTCTCTTAGGATCAGTTTATAACAGGTGAAGATTGAACTCTCTACCCTCAAGGAAAATGACTGGAGCCCACATCAAGCTGTGATGTAGTCCTAGCCCGAGTCAATATTTACACCTTTCCATAAAATTCATAAAGTAGAACAAACATCTGAAAGGATGTATGATTAAGCATAGTAGCCTCAAGGCTCATTTTTATTAAGGCATGGAGAGAACGGGTTGGGGCTTTAATTATTTAGAGTTTCTGAATATTTACTTTGTATGCGCTCCCATTGAAGCTTTTTATTGTCAGTGCTTTGAAAAGAGAAAAGCAGAATTTGATATTGTGGAGACATACTACATCACAAGAAGCGAAAAAAGAAGTCAGCATCTACAGTATGAACGATAAAAGATAGTAAAATACTTGTTTGAATATAGCTACGTTGTACAAATGCTCATTCCCTCCCCCAAAGAGACGACCCATTGAGTATCAAACAATGAAATTCCTCAGCTCCTTTATCCTGCATAAGCTGTAAACCTCACCCCACGTATTGTTTTTCTCAACAGCCTTTTTCTATTCCTTTTCTTTTTCAAGTCTCGACATAGACTCGGTTGTTGGACTTTTGTCTGGCCTTTATCAAGAAGCCTGGTTAGAGACCAGAGAAGAAGAAAAAAAAAAAAGTTCCGTTGGCCCCACTTCTCGGTCTCACCCCAAACCAAAGCCCGGACTTGGGGCGCCCCGCGCTCCCACCCTCGTCACAGATGCGTACGTGGACACAGAGCATTGTCCCGCTGCAAGCCGGGCCGTAATCATTTTGACAGCCCTTTATTGAGCGAGCGGGCCCAGCCACCAACAGATCGCCATTGTTCATTAATATCTGTCTGTTCTGTATTGTTTGAGACATCTGAGGTGCATGTGGCCCAATCGATGCCTGCATCTGCACAGAGAGCCGAGCGGGCCCTTTCCATAGGTCAGCGGGAGCGAATGCATGCCAGGCGGGATGCTCGCCGTGATTAAACGCATCGTTTTTCGGGACCATAATGTATGCACGGGCTATAATGAAGGGATACCTCCTAACGGGCACACACAGCCCCATTAATTATAGTCAGTGGGATTAGAAGTAATAAACTGTGATACGTTCTTCCAAAACCGAAGCGGCAGGTTTCACTTCTGCCGCGCGCGCGGGAAGCACTGTCACTTGATTGTCCTCTCAGACTAGCCACTGAAAGCAGCTGGAACAGAGTGGGGGGGGGGGGGGCACAGTTAGCTTGCTTCTTCATTATGTGGTGTTTTACATATTGAATTTATAGACTTACTGCCATCAAACTATTAAGTTACAGTAGTAATAGTAGGTAAAATGTGTTCTGTGGTTAGTATCTTGATTCGTCAGGCCCGTTTAACAACTTATTACATTTCATTGCATTACATTTATTTGGCAGACACTTTTATCCAAAGTGACGTACAATAAGTGCATATCAAAGGTCATTGGAACAACAGCTTTTTGAATTTGGGCAATTCGCTACATGTTGGCTGATACTAAATTGCACAAAGCCACCTGCTGAAGTATTATTTAAGCTTCACAAGCGGCTGTGATTGATGTAACCATGTTCTTGAAATATTTGAGTTCATGCTCACATTTTGTACAGTAGCGATGGGCATGCCTTTGAAAAGTGGTTATGTCAGGTTCACAGGACAGAGAGGAACTTAAAAAGAAACCGTTTTCAAGGGGTTTTTTCAGTGATGACACTTTGTTAGCACTTCTGTTATGCAAGTACCGTACATCCGCTCCCTATGCAAAGTTAACATCCACACAAAGCAAACCATAATGGTAAATGCACCTGAGAATGCCCCCCTTTTCCAAACTGCAATGTGTGTTAAAACATAAGTAAACTTCCTCCTGTATGCAAAAAGGCTTAAGATTGCCCGCAATGTGTACTCTACATGGTGTCTAAATAACCGGTACAGCTGGATTTGAATTAATAACTTCCTTTCATAGAGATATCAACCAGCTGTGATACTGCAAACAGGTGAAGCGTCAGTTGTGTGGTGAGTACACTGAACGCACTGTGAAAATATTAAGATACCTCCTACGCATGGCTTAGGGCCAGGACCTGCCAGTGGAAAAAAAGTTGTTTAATAATGCAAACATATTTTCTTTTAATCGTGCGCCATTTATCAGGTTTGACAGGCTGTCTCTGATGTGAGAGATAGATAAGCAGACATACCAATCAAATCAATACCTTCAGTTGGGAGCACTTCCTCTTTGTATTTGGTTTTTTGAGTGTTTGGACTTTATGTGCGTTGGGTCATATCTCCTGCGATTATCCCTGACCCCTCTCAATGGCTTTCCTCATGCATTTCAGCCTAAACGAGGGAGGATGCCCTGCTCCATCTGGCGATGATATTATATATGGCCAAGACAATGTTCTGCTTTCATGGCACAAGATGCGGGGTCAGACAAATTTCACTTGTTTTTCCTGGGACAGTCCGGGTCAAGTTGAGGGCCTCCGTTACCTGGGGCCCCAAGCTCCTCTGGGGCCCATAGCTCTCTGTCAGCATGCCTTCTACAGCAGTCGTTCGTCTCATTTTGATGGACAACTTTGGACAGCTGAGACCATTTTGCAGATACTGATGCGTTTCATTGCATTTCTCCCCTTGGGGAAATGGACAATCCAGTACATGTTAAGCTTGCATATCTGTCATCAGAAGGCATGTAATATGAAGTCTCTGCTGAGTATTTTTTATTCGGCAATATTTATGAGTCAGAACCCAGCTTAAATTAAGATAATTCATTGAAATTGTTAATTACTCCATGTTCGAATGATCTGAAGAAAAATTGATGTTTCAAGCTGCCTTTTGATTGAGAAACAAAGTCAGAATTCAAAAACAAAATAGGGTGCCTTATTCTACTAAGCATTTTTTATTTTCATTTTAATGAAGATTGATCAATCTCATTGGCTTTCCCACACGTGATCTCAAAGAGAACAAGCTTTCTGGTCGTTATTTAGATTTTGAAACCTACAAGCTTTATGGTACGATAGACGACCATAGTCGTGCGAACGTGCAGAAGGCTGCCTCCCCCTCGTTACATTACTATAATCAGAGGGAAGTGTAAAATTCCAGAGGTGATGCGATCAGAGAGCAGTTCTAAAGTTGGAATTTGCAGGAAACACATTAAGCAGCCCACCACAGAGGAAGCCCATCCCTCACAGACAGGCTGCAAAAAAAGTGAAAGATCCAGGCCCTTCCTGTCTGGCTGCATCATCACATTGTGGCCCATGCTGAGGCATGCTTTTAAAAATATTTTGTTATTGTAAACCAAGGACACTGTCACTTATTTTGTGTATGCGATATGACATATTCTTCCCTTTGTCAAGGAGTTTTATTTTTAGCATTCTTCCTGGTTTTCTTTCGCGGTTTATGCTTCTACAGTAACAGTTAGTAACAGGCTAATAATAGCACTACATTTTTGTTAGCCTTAGATCAAGGTTTTTTTGGGCTGGCCTTTATTTTTGTATTTATTTATACTGACCTTATTCAGTTATTCTCATTTTTCCCAACAATAATTAACAATTAACACTGCCTACCAATGCAAGGCATGTGGTACCTTATTCAAATGCCAACATTGTGGTTCATAGAATGGCCAGTTTAGATTTTTAATTAATGTTAAAGGCAGGGGAACATTCATTAATAAACATTTGCTGTTGAATTCAGGTTTGAATTTGAGGACATGTGCATTAAGTTGCAGTGCACAGCATAAGGCTAAAAAGCTGTTCTGCTGTGGTGTGTGTTCTGCCTTACCAGAATGTGCTTTGTCCTTAACTTTGTGGAAAAAATGCTGTATTGTAATCTTCGGGTCTGCGACTTCTGTTTTTTGTTTTGCTGTTATCTTTATAACTGCCAACCTTATATGCTCACATGTGTAAGCCTTTTCAGACATGGGTGTGTTTGTAGCGCTTGACTACTGTGCCTGAGCAATTAGTGTCAAGCAGAAGAAATGATAAAAGGGAAAGGGTGTGAGTGGCACCTGATTAAGCCAAAAATTGGCTCTTGTTTCCTCCTCCATATTTCTCTCAACATTTTATCTATCACAGCCTGCTCTGCATTGAACAGGCACACCTCACAGCTCCTGCCCATCCCAGTCACATCAAGGGAGTGTTCTTCAAAATACCCTGAAGTCTTTTTAAAAAAATATCTGGCTCTGAAGAATTATATAATGCTGTATTTGGGTTGCCAGCAAAGGTTTATGGTTTTTTTTTTTTTGGGTTTTTTTTTTTTTTTGAGAAGGCGAACATTCCTTTATTTAAAGAGTTTTAAATAATCGCTTTCCTAATTGGCCTTTTTGTTAACCTTTTGATTACCTAGCTGTCCAGCAATCACATTGTTCCTTTGCAATTGTTGCTAATCACTATTGAATCCGTCAAGCTTTAAGGCATGAAAAGCCTTAATATAGCAAGAGTGAATTACATTGTAAATTTGTTTAATTAAAAAACAGTTTTATGTGTCCCTTATTCAACCACATCCTTTATTCAACCACATCAATTGAGAAATATGTTATCATTTTTCAATTAAGGATCAGGTTTGTCAGTGAGTGTAAAAATGATTGTGCAGGCAATCTGTAATTCATATTCCGAATAATAGATCTCTTTATGCTTCTGGCATTAAACAAAATTGCATTTGCTCAGAGGTTTAGCGCTGTGTCAGTTTTGTTTAATCTCTTACAGCCTGTATGAAGGTATGAAGGAAACAGGCCTTTAACTGCAGTCGTGGGACAGAAGAGTAGATGCGTGTGAGTTGCCCTTCCTTCTCTGAATTGGTCTGCTCCACTTTCGACAAAATATATGCAGGTTATGGTGTCCAAGGCATAAGGATTCATACTCTGAGTCTGGATTATTACACATTGTACTCAATGCAACATATTACAAACGGTTAACCAAATTTGCAGCCAAGTAGGCTTCTGGGTGGCTCACTAGGTTAAAAGCGCCACTTACGGTGCATTAGGGAGCACCACGGTCTCGGATAGAATCTAACCCATGCCAGTGCCGACTGTGGCCAGATGCCCCATAACTGGCTTTGCGTCGCTCAGGAAAATAGGAGAGACACATGATCCGTATGATGAGCATGCTTATACATAGGACACTGGACATTAAGCTGGGACTGGAGATGCCAGATTTATTTATTTCTTTTATTTATTTATTTATTTATTTTTTTTAAACAATTAAAAAAAAATATGCAGCCAGATGAAACATACTTACGAGGAGTTGAATGGATCCTGCTGTTTGGAGAAGGATCTCATTCATATATTGCTTGTGTTTGCAGAATAAAATCTGTTAAATTCAATTCTATTTTCCATATTTCGTTTAGCGATAAGGACTATTCCAGTTCTCACAACCAGTTTTCAAGGGAATTAATGTTCTTTTGGATTTCCAGTATAAGGTGTAATGCGGAATGTATGCAAGTGGTCGTTATTACATTTCATTGCTCATCAATTGTAATTTCGTTTTTTTTGATTTTCCCTTAAACCTGCCAGTTATTTTCTGTCAAGTCGATACATCTATAGACTCTAGACGTTTTCCTTCCTCTGTGTCTGCCAGGCCCATACTCTCATGTTATGTGGTGAATTGGGAGTGTTGATAAGGTCATTATCTTCTAGTTACAGCTTATGCCCCAGGTCCTCCACCTACATCAGAGGTCTAAGCCAGCTGGAGACCAAGTCACAAGATAGGCTGAGCAATTGATAACCAGCCCTGACAAACAGAAGGAAGAGGCGGCGGTTGATTGCAAGACATTAACCCCCGATCCTGTTATCGTGCAGACACGTCTTCAGAACCCTATCTGTGTTTGTACTGACAGAGAGGTGACCTCTCATACACTCGGGTGAGATTTGAGGCTAAGAGGCAAATTTGTTTAGTCATTTGTTGTTCAGTGGCTAAAGGAGCTCGGAAAATAATAGGTGAACACTTGTACGTTTGTACTTGTCCTCACTCCTTGTGTGTGTGTGTGCATGAGTGTGTGTGTGTGTGTTTCCTGTTATATATATGTTAATGTCTGGATGTGTCATGCTTTTCTGTCTTCATTTTATGATCCACGTGAATTCAGTTACAGGTGCAAGTGCTTGCAATTTATAAATCCGGTTTACATTTCTACTGAGAATGTCATTCCGACACAGATTCCGACCAAACGTGGTGATCGGAATTCTCTCCTAGAATGCTTGGCTGAGTACCACATGACATTCTCTTTTTTCCCACCCTGACAGACTTCGACTTCGACCCGGCATTCAGTCAGGTGCTTACCCAGCTATTAAAACGTTAATTTTCAATCCTAAAAAAAGGGGAAATGACCCATATCAAACTTAGGCAAAAAAAAAAAAATGTGGGAAAATTTCTGTCAGCGGAGAGCATTCACAATGGTGCCAAAGAAACTCGCGCAGGACATATTTTCAGAAATGAAAGTGCGAGAGACGCTGGGTGAACACCTCAGCTCTGCCTCCTCCTGCCTTGGCGGCCGAGCCGGTGAGAGCCCGAGCTCTGCGAGGGTCGTGTAACCGCAGTCGCCGGCTGCCTTTTAATCATTCACCACAGGAATGTCTTCCCGGCCCGAGTCCCCGATGCTGGCCGGTTCCCAGCCTCTCAGGCCCGCACACTGCCTCTTTCTCTTTTTCACCTGGAGAGTGAATTCCTGGCTGAGCAAATAAGGGCAGCGCTTTCTCTTTGAGCCCTGGGAGCCGGCTGCTCTTTTATCAGTCTCCCGTGTCTGCTGCTCTCCTTCGTGTGGAATCTTGGTTTGTTGATGTTGTATATTAAGTTGGCATTTAGTCCTCGCTGAAGTTGGCACCGACCCTTTCATCTCGCGGCGTATACCGGCTCCTTCCTTTTTTTCGTTCCGTGGGAAACGTGGTCATGTGTCTGATAACCGTGTCAGGTGATGCTTGATATGAGCTATAGTCCTTTTTTCGGTCAAAACCTTGGACAGGGGTAGAATGCAGTACAGCTGTGAGATTCTGCTATGTGATGTCAACGGCTTTGGAGACTGTTGCAAAAAGAGCGGTATGTCTTCAGAGGGTCTTATGCTAGATATAAAAACTCTGCTGGTGCACAAACGCTACACCTGAATTACTCCTATGAAGTTAATGTAGCCTCTAGTGAAGTAGCAAATTGTAAAAACAAGACATCGGAAGGACACGTTGATGTCACAATTATATGCCTCTTTTCTTGCATGCAATCCCAGTGAACGGCCTCTGGGTTTGCTGCCCCTCTGCCCACGGTCTGAACCTGCTGACTCACAAGTCCTCTGTGAACAATTGAGTCAGAGCTGAACTGGCGATTTGAAATCTGTAAATATGTCTGTTCTCTAGTGGACGCCAAGGTTGACTGCAGCTGCTTGGAGCCGATGGCACTTCAGTCTGCACTCACTCAGACGAAGCTCAACCGCACAACATGCCAGGGCTGACCATGCAGCAGAACTGTCGGAATGGCACGTAGAGTTGAAAGTGCCCTTTTTTCCATAGTGCCCTTGCTATGTTTGCCTGAATCGGGTCATATCTTGAGAACGGACTCTTTCTCAGGCTCAAAACAAACAGGAGTTATTTAAACACTCACCATCGGTATTTTGAGCCGAAAAAAACAAATCCCCTATTCAGCTTGTGCTTTGTGTTCCATTGTTTGAATTCCTGCATGAGTCACAAAGGAAGGTGCTAATGTGTTATTGGTCGCAGAAATGAATCATGTTTTTAATTAGAATATGTTTTCGTTATATATATATATATATATATATATATATATATATATATATATATATATACAGTTAAAAGCAAAGAATTGGGACAATGACATAATTTTTGTTGTGTTCACTCTATACTCCAGCACATTTGAAATGAAACAATGAATATGAGGTTAATGTGCAGACTGTCAGCTTTAATTTCATGGTGTCTACATCCTTATCGAGTGATCTGTGCAGGAAATATGGCCCTTGTACATAGTCCCCCCATTTTATGTGAACAAAAGTAATGGGACAGATGAACATAATCTGAAATAAAGTTGTCATGTTTAGTACTTGTTTGCAAATCCTTTGATTGCCTGTAGAATGCAACCGACAGACGTCACCAGACGCTGGGTATCTCCCCTGGTGATGTTCTGCCAGGCCTGTACATATTTTTTATTTTATGTATTTTATTTACACAGGTTCCAGGGTAGGTGGTGAGCCCTGTATCTTTTTACAGCATGACATTAACACATCACAGGGTCTTTCTATCAGTACAGTGGAAAAATGCATTCAGTGTGGTTGACAGAACTGTGTTGTGTTGGTCTGTTTTCGTTTAGTTTTTTTGTTCTTTTTGTGTGAATGAGCAAATTCTTACTAAATGACAGTTAGATCCTTGTAAATGTATTTTAAATGTCCTTGTTTGTACCATGCCTGGTAATATAATCTGAAGAAAAATCTTGGTTATTTATCTCAACCTGAAAAATTAGTTCTCAAAAGATTTGTGTTTATTTATACTTGTATTTATTTGCTTAGTTCTTTGTTTTTTTCCCCCTGACTGTGACTTTTCACTTACATTACCATTATCGCAGAAACAGGTTGGGACAGATTAACATCTACTTTCTATGAATATGTAGATATGGTGATATTAAAATGCATTTATTAAACTAATGTTGGCTGCCAAAATAGGGGGTCTGTACAGTTTATTCACCTACAATGGACTGTGGCCTGTGTCATTGCATGAATGGCATGAATGGAACAATGTGAATGGAAAATGGCTTGTGTAACATCCGGTACACTCACCCAGAGATAGGATATCTTACTTTTTGTTTCAATATTATACCTCTAATCCTCTAGCAGGCTGACACCTCAGCTACCCCACTTGTTGCCATGCCTGAAGACTTGCCTTTTATGTAAGGGCAATTTCCAGACTCTTTTTTCGATATCTGTCAGCTGTTAAGATTAACTTATCTCTCTATAAATACCTTTGAAGTTTTTTTATGCGTTTAGAGGTCGTGTTTGTGAAATGATTAACTGATGTGTTGTTAAGCTGAAAGTGTAATTGATTGACAAGTGGGCGCTGGAAAAAAGAAACAGGTGAGGCTTTACCATCCGGTCAGTCACTGGCATTTGCAGTTTGAAGTTGAAATTGTTGTATCCATACTGTAAGGCTGCAGAGATACTACAAATACATGATTATAGCATGCAACATATGATGTGTATGCAGTTTATATCATATAATATACAATGTAATATTAAATTATATATTATAACGTCATCGTTTACATATGCTGCAGATCACAGAGTCTCTGAGCTGGACGGTCAAGCTAATATGTTATAGACGCTTACCAATCCTACATCAGAGGCCAGGCACTTCCACTGAGATGGATGTATGCACTTTTGCTAATGGACCGTATCAATCACCAAAAGGTGAATACCACACTGAGTGAGTTTGTTGCATGCTTTCCGCGCTGTGTGTTGTTAGCTTCACACGGCTGCCCTTTAGCCCGAGCCTGATAGCCGCTGCCTTTCATCCTCCCACTCACAGATACTGTGACCCTGCTTTTCGTACTTTGAGGCCCTTCCAACACACAGGTGACTCTGCAAAAGTCAGTGTCTCTCAAACAGAACAATGAGGAGAGAGGCAATAACCTTTACTCAATGAACTCCTGTCTCCCATCAAAATACGATGAGGCAAGTAAACTGAAAGCTCTTTCCAGCTGACCAAGAGCAAAGGTCTAAGTTACGTCCTCTCTCCTGCCTGCTCTCTGCTGTAATATCGATTTGGCAGAGATGTGCCACCAAATGCAGTAAATTATGTATGCCTTGGCTTGTTTTTTATTTATTATTATTATTTTTTGTTATTGTTGTTTTGTTTTTTTGGTTGGGGGGGGGGGGGGTGAAAATAATTAATTGTTCAAACTGCCTGTTAGTTGAATGCATGTATCCACTTGGAATTTGATATTTGTTTGAAAAGATCGTCAAAGTTTTTTTACTTCATGAACTTAGACACAAGCTATCAAATTCAAGTGCAGTTGATCCGAATTATAAGGAATAGCCAGGCTTCATCATTTAAATACTGAATGCTGGTGCTTGGTGATTGAGATGCCATTTAATGCATCACTGCCTCTGGAGAAGCTGAGACCTGCAGCCAGGAAGTGCCTGTGTGTCTACGGCGGCAGAGCATTCCTGCAGGTGTTTTCTGTTAAGCGGAGAAGCCAGAGAGACAAGGGGGAAGTGACAAAACTGACAGGCTGGGTGGGCTGAGACTTGAGACAGAGCCAAACACCCCACCCCCAATCTAGCTCGGGGGGTGGTGAGGATCAAGGGGGCCCAGGACGTATTGGAGGTCAACGCTAAAACACCCTGTCTTACATGGCAACCCCCTAGGAATGTTCTCACGAAACACAGAGGGGAAGTGTGGAGGCCTGGACTATTGGTGGAGAGTTAATATTGGCCTTCCGGGTCAAAGGTTAAATGTGGGGAGGTCAGTGAGGAGTGCTGGAATGAGCTGGTCTGCTGAGACAGTGCTTCAGGTTTTTTTATGACCTCAGTCTCTGTTCTTGGTAGAGAGGCTTTAGTGATGAATGAAAAAGGTACAGCACTGAGCAGGACCTGGCTATGGGCCTGGATTCACCCTCACATAGTCTTGCAAGTGCAGTGATGTGTACACGTGCAGTAGCAGTTGTAGAACTATACTTTTTCCTGTCTTGTTGTGAATATTAAGGAGACTAATATTAAATATAGTAACTACTGTTTGAATTTCAATAGGATTAGAAGTGAAGGTTCCATTCACTAATTTGCTAATTCTTTCATCCATTCATTTGTTCATTCATATACTGATATTCATTCATTCATTCAATCACTGATAGCCATAGCCCTTAGAGAGTATCAGGCAACTGAGAGTCTTTAACTCTGGTGATGCGTGGTCATAATTCTGGAGCACTGCACAAACAGACTGTGCAACTTTCCAATAAACTGTACTATAAACAAACAGACAGACAATGAACAATCAATGTGCTTTAGCACAATGCCTGCACTATACTTACTCAGCACTCAGGTCCATGAAATATGTTATATAAATGCTAGTCGCTATCAGTATATTCTTATCATCAATAGTCGGGAATAGCGATCGTTGTTCCTTAGAGAGCACCGGAATGTGTGGACATGAATGGAGAACCAGCTCACCTAGGAGGTGCCTTGTCCCTATCAAAGACTTGTTCATTCACAAATATTTATGCAAAAGTCACCTGACCTCGGCGATGGGCAGCTGAGGCTCCACTGTTCAAACAGAGGTGGAAACTCAGCCAGGCAAGCCATGACATTCAGACGCATGACCATTATCAATATTGACTCATGGATCATATGTTGGCCAGATTAACATTCAAGTTAGTCATCATGTGCAACTTTGCTTTTTGTCTGACAAGCACAAGCATTTTGTGCTTGGTGTGTTGTGCTAATACCTCTATACATGATCTGTATTGCCCCCAAAAAAACAATAACCAGAAAAGTTGTTTTCTCTGCAATTGGTTGGGGATAATGCCCTCAGGGCAGGGCATTCCACAGTTTGAATGCCCAACATGAAGATAGTAAATGTCCCACATTCAAACTGTGTAATGCCCAGACTTCAGGTCATTATCCCACTTATACAACAGCTTACCAACAAAAAGCATTATTACAATCAAGACATGCATTTCTCTGCAATAGAAATGTGTATTTCTAATTTCTAATTAATGTTACTTAAATATTCCAGCAAATATCCCACATATTAGTTAAAAATATAAATATTGTACCACTTAGCAACAAACTTGTCTTTCTAGTCCCTCTCTCAACTGGATTAGATAGCAAGCTGGCTTTATTGTAGGTTCACCATCACTCACATTACCAAATGTTAAAATTCAGTTTGCTTTTAAGTCAAATGCTCACACAGCTCAAAACCATCTTGTCCATGTCTATCTAGTCAGACTGTTGATACGCATAAATTTAGAATGGTGATTAAACTTTTGCTAGCGCTACCAAATTTTCAGAGTAGCTTCCCCAACAGTAGCTATCTTACAGTAGCCTAGTAGCCAAATCGTGATACACTGACAACATATGTAGCTTATTCCACAGAGTTCTTACCAATCAAGGAATAGAGATGCAACAGATAATTCAACAGATATTGCTGAATTTATTGGTTTGAATTTATTTCATTTTCTTCAGTAGGCATGCTTCTCAGCTATACTCACACATTTTATGTGCAATTTGTAGCGCAGGCTAATGTTAGGCTTGTTAATTTATCAGCTATGTTCTGGCCCAGAAATTTGTGACCTGAACATTTTTTGCCACAAGGCCAAACTTAGTTCTCGGCCTCTGATGTATATTGTGAAGAGCAAACGGCTAAGCATAGACCCTTGAGGTACCTTATATTTTACATGGGATCTTGTTGAAATAAAATGTTGCCCAGTAGCAAGATAAGCCATCATGTGCCTGTGCAAGCCCAGTGATATCAAGACTGTCTTGTTACTGTATTAAAATCATGTGTCTAATGGTATTAAAGGCAGCGTTCAAATAAAGCTGACAAACCAATCAGGTGGTCATTGGTTTCTTCATCAGGCTGTTGACTAACCTTCTTCATCTTGGGTATTCACCTGTTAAAACACTTTTTCTACGCTCAGTTTTGCCAAAATAATAGTTTATGAGACAGAATTAAGATGAGAATGCATGATTATACAATATCCATGCATGTAATGATGTTCATCTTTCAAGTGCCTGAGAAAATTTAGCAGGTACCTGTATCAGAATTTATTTTTCATTTCTATTGCTGTTATGTCTACTGTACACATATACGTGCACTTATTTCAAGTCCATGCTTGTTAGGGATTTTGCAACTAAACTTTCTAAAAACAAGATTTTATTTATTTCCTGAACAATGGGCTTTTTGTGAGAAGGAATGTTTTACTTTTGGGTGTGTTCACATAGCCTCATTTAATTATCCACCTTAAGTGACAGTCCACCTCCTAAGTCAACTTTAAGCAGCAGTAGATGAAAACGCAATCCTTTTTGCATTTCCGTAGCCTGACAAGACAGTGGTTTCTTTCACTTCCATAATAAAGATATTGTGTTTCACAAAGAGGATTCGTATCTTCAGAACAAGTAGCCCTGTTGGAAGCAACAGGAAGCTGGTTCTGTCCACCTGACGAGAAAAATGTTTTCAGCACTGAAAGTGTGTACACAGATAAGTCAGGCTCTCAGCTGGACAAACACAGGCAAGAACTCCTATGACCTGTGAGTATAGTTTCAAATGCAAGAAGGTTTTCTGCTGGTCCATACATAAGTAAAAATTGTGCTAGAGAACAGAATCAGCTAAAAGGTACCTCGCCTATCTGTCCTGTTGAGGTAACCTGTCTAACCTGAGTGCCCCCCCACCTTCCATTTTCATCTTCCTGAACAATGCGGGTAATAGCAACTGGTGGCTCATGACTGAGGCCCACCCACACCCTGCTCCCTCCCCCAGCCAAGATGATGGCTTTTGATAGCCTCCACCCACCCCACTTCACCCAGCATGCACCCCACACACCCTGCGCACACTCCACCTCCCCGCCCCCATCACAGTGGAAAGCAGCCCAAACTACTGGCCAATCTCCATGTGCCATGTAACAAAATCAGGGTGCAAGCCAGCACCGTGTGGCACTCGCCTCCCTCGCCCCCTTTCAGGAGTTCAGTCTCCAACAGGAAAGACTTTGTTACATTATTGCAGGCAGCGGTAAACAGTAAATCAAACCCACTCCTGTCTGCTGAAACGTGGAGACCCGCCCCTCCAAGGGGATCTGCTGGAGCCTTTGGTAACATTTTCCATCATTTATAAAAACCTGGGCAAAGGCACTCATATATTTATGAATTTGCTGAAAGTCATTTAGAGAAAGGACCCTGCCCTTGAGTCATTATCTGGCAGCTTTGGTGTGTGCCACTGGGATCAGTATATGAAGAGTTCTAATAGAAAGTGGCCCCAGGAATTTGAGCCGTAATGAAATTACTGCTAATACAAGCAAATGGTGAATCAATATGGGGTTGGAGTCTACATAAAACTAGGGAATTTCTTTTAGATAAAGACAAGGAGGGACTTGTATCCAGGGAATGCAATATAATCATTATCTCTTCTTTAAGACAATAAAGAAGGTCCTGGGAACAACAGTAGCAACAAAAACTAAATAGATGTTATGTCAAAAATTCTGACGTTGTTTCATTCAGCAAGAATGACACAGTTAAAGCTTGATATACTTCTATATTTCACTTCACTTCTATAATTTTAACATAAATTGTTTCAGAGGACAATTCCCATCCTATTGAGTTTAACAAACAGACAGATTTCTCACATGAAGTCCTTCAGAATGAGATGTAGCAGAAGCAGTTTTATCACCCTGATTGCAAAGTAATATATACTTTTGCTTTTAATGTAGAATTCTGGGTTATTTTGCTTTTCTTTTGAAAACAGTGCTCATTCTGTCCCCTTCTACCAATATAAATGCAATAGACCCATGAAAACACTTCTTGGACACAGATAATGCTGCATAAGCTTTCTATTTCTCTTTTTTGTAATTGCATATGGGCTAAGGAAGAAATACTGGCTGGGCAGGACATGCACTAACAGTTATATTATGCAACACACTCTGAGTATGTTTGCAGATGACGGGAATGTAATGCAAGATTTCAGTATATTTGTTGCAAAGACTGATAATGAGCACCACAGGACTTCAATACCCACAGAGCTTATTTGTGTTTACTAGCTCTATTTAACTACACAGGGAACAAATGAAAAAAAAAATTACATAATTGAGAGTGTAGGATAATTGTAGGATAGGAGTGTAGGATAATTGATTGTATTGTTGCCCAAATACTAATGGAATCTCTGCAGTGTGGAGTGAATTAATTAATATTCATATATGTCCATGCATGTGGTTATTATGAAATGATCACCTCTATTGTATTTGCAGGATGCACTGCATATTCTCACTTACATGCAGATGTATTGCTTCCTATTCAGGCCTATTTAGGACTGCCATAGAAACAGTTTCTTTTATAACTGCCCTGTCACAGTTCCCTGTTCACTTGGCCCACAGTAATAATAACAACTTTGCAGCTTTACAATTGTGTGGAAATTTTTATGCTTACAAACATTTTTTTAGGAGCACAAGTGAGTATGAAGTAGTTTTAAAATGCAAATAACTTTTCTAAACTGTTATGAATATTAGCAAAAAAATGAATTGAAATGATTTCAGATTTGTCCTTTGTATTTATTAGGTTTTTGAGCCTTTGAGGTCTAAATCTGTTTACTTTTCTTGTCTATATCAAACATTTCACATTCTCTTGTAAAGAACAGTGCTGCCCACAATGTGCACAATCAGCTGTCTACACTTTCAAACACCCCAGGTAAAACTGCCACGCATGGAAACTGCACCAAGTGACTTTTTTACCAAACTGCATTCTCTTTAATATCCAGGGATTTCTTTTCTGTGTTCTCCAATGAGGTTTAATCACCAGAGATCTTCCAAAATTAGCTGGGATCTTCCTGTAACTTTAGAAGGAGAAGCAGAAGTTGGAACAATCAAAAAAGAAAAGAGCTCCTCAACAAAACTAATGATGATGACATCTGAGAATGAAAGTGTTGTAAATAAACAATTGACCAGAGGGAAAGGAAAGACCAAGCTTCAGGAAACGTGTCTAGTTTTGCTCACATCAGCCACAGTGGCGGCAGTGTGCCTCTAGGGGGAGCATGCGGTCCAGCTTGACTGCCATTCACAAAGGGAAGAGAGATGCAGCGGGTCATTGTGTGAGCAGAGGAGAAAAATTCTCAAACATTAATGCGATCAGCAGCAACTGTAAATAACCCTGGCGTTTCCTCTGGAGAAGCAGCCCTGAGAGACCCGCGCGGGGCAGCCGCAGAGAGGGAAGTGAGGGGTTCTGATGAAGAAACGGAACATGCCGCGAGATCGGATTTCACGTGACAGGGATATCTGTCACTCGGACAGAGTCTCTTCCTATGAGAACCAGCCTTCCCTGAACTCATGTTACCTCTGCAGGAATTCAGGACTCCTCGGGGATTTGCAGAGGGTCGGAACGCTGCAACAAGAGCGAGGTGCGGAGGACAATATGTCAATGGACAGATTAATATGACGAAACCTTCCTCGACTGAAAGGAAGAGATACTCCCGAAATCTTCCGCTACTCAAAAACATGCTACGTTCAAAAACTACTTTAAAATAGGAAGTAAAATAAAAGACATGGTTACAAATTTTGAAGAAAGGAATTTTAAAATATTTGATAGGCATAGTTCCTGCAAACCTGAATTGAGTAAGAATGATAATCAAATAGTGAATCATTAATTGTCCACTCATAGTGATAACACCGATTGAGGCATTTACTTTCCTTGATCCTCCGGTCGAAGTTACTCGTATAAGCAGACTTTCTCACCTATGTGGGTTATGCCGCAAATCCAATGGAATTTGTGATATTTGTTCATTCATTGGAGCCTAATATCTGGCTAGAAGCCCTTGGTATGCTCCCAGTATGGCTCTGCTCTTTACCATGCTTAGCCTTCCCTTGATGTCATCAATGTGCTTTATGTTTACGCTTGCCGCATTTCGTGGCCGGCGGATGTAGTTCTCAGTGTTAGCCCCTGTCTTTCTCCCGTCGACACCCACTCACCCTTCGCCACCTGCCTTCCGAGATGGCTGTTACCCAGGGTTCTCATGCCATGGCGGTCCGCAACAAAGGGCTCCGGGCCCACGCGGCGGGTAGGGCCGCAGTCACCATAGAGACACGCGTGTTACACCTGCCTCCGTTTTCTGCCTTCGCTTTAGCCCCATGTGCTAATCTCGGGCACATCCCCTGTACCCCAACGCCAGCTGACAAGTCTTTGTGCAGCCAAAGGGAACTGACCTAAGAGAATTAGAACGGGCAGCTTTATGTGAGCCGCAGCAGCGATTCCAGGGTGCTGCGGGGTCAGTTAAGAATCAGCATGGGCACGATGTTTGCATAGTTCCCTCGGAATGTTGCTTGGAAGTGCTATCACTTTTCATTCGCAGTCAGGAACTGCTAGACAGGTTTAAACGATCACCTTTTACCTGAACAGTCAAGCACAATGCAGCCTGTTATCTGATATTTTATCATCCTTTCTGACAGGAAAAGAACAATTACCTCTCCTGAATGATTATATTATAGATTCTATTATATTCTATCCATATAACGACAGTGGCTGAGTATGCCTTAAAACCATCAGAACTCACTTTTCATGTGCCATGAACAGTAGAACCATAATCTGTTGTACTAATCTGTTTGTTTTGAAATGTCTGCTCCCTTGGAGAGTTCATCTTGTTCAAGTCATGGAGGATATGCCTTTGTCGTCATCTCTTAACGACCCTCATGCAGACAAGCTTTTTATTTTGTCTTCACCTCCATCACCCCTATGTATTTGCTCCTCCAATTACTGTACAAGGATTTAGATTTTTCAGCATTGCCACCCAACTGGGAAAGGAAGAAGAATTCCATTCTATCCGCATGCAACCGGAGGGATTTGATTTGTCAAAAAAGCCGCAATTTTTTCAAGAGGCCACTCCCCAATGAATTCATGCCATTTTGTTTTTGCTCCATTGGTTGAGTTAATTTCAGGCAAAATGGGTTTAATCTCAGTAGGACCTGTTTGCTCCTGGAAACAAGGGGGAATTAAACTGTCATGCAGATGAGAACAGATTCAGATAAGGTTCCCCCTGTGGTTTCTCTGCCTTTTGATATCCTAG
Source organism: Anguilla rostrata (assembly GCF_018555375.3). Taxonomy (NCBI): domain Eukaryota; kingdom Metazoa; phylum Chordata; class Actinopteri; order Anguilliformes; family Anguillidae; genus Anguilla; species Anguilla rostrata. The sequence goes on along the minus strand of NC_057937.1, from coordinate 41,633,282 downwards.
TCTAATATCACTCAGGTTAAATGCTGCACATTAATGATTTCCTGTGTCGGTGGGATTGGTTCACCAGACGGATTCATTTAGGCGCACCAGTGCCATCTTAAATCTGGCCTCTCATTTTCTTGCTGCTCTTTCATCTATTTTTGTTAAGTTTGCCCATTTCACTAGCTGTCTCCCATTTGTCTTATGCTAAAAACTTGGAGGCGACTCCCCCTCTACTTCTCTGAACACACACACACACACACACACACACACACACATATATATATATATATATATATATATATATATTCATAATGCAGGGCTAGATCATATGTTTATAATATTATATTTAAAAACTTTATGGGGTTAAAAGCTTTATGGGGTTGGCTTGAATTGTGAATATTGAATGTAAATCGCATGAAGTTGTGGTTATCCTCCACATAACAAAGTGGAAGTTATACACATTAGCATATGTCTATTTCTGCTCATTGCATTCTCGGTTCCTTATTCCTACAAATGGGTTGCACACTTAGCGTACCGTATTTAATGTATGCATTGTTTGGATGTAACCCTTTTGATGTCAGTGGGAGGTGAGCACATTTTCCACGTGAGTTCTACTTCCATTGGTCAACGGGAGGAGGGTCACCCTGTGCTGTTGCTATTCAGTATGGGTTAATCTCCAGGAGCCTGGTGTCATGTCTTACTGCCTGTTCCTGAGTTCATGCAGCCAGTGATGCCGGTCTTTCCTGTATTTGCACTCTAACTGTTGCAGGCGTTCAGGGTGGCAAGTAGCCTCCCGTGACAGACCTCTGAAACAGCAAAAAGTGTTGTGGCTTTGCATTTACAGAAGCCTAATGTACAAACGTGTCGCAGAGTTGCTAGCACTGTTAGTTTTCACTGGAAGACCAGCTGTAGTTTGCAACATTTTTAATGTGAAGAAAAAAAAAAGCAATGGTTGGAATTTGTCATACGGCCATATCGCTGTGGGAGGTCTTTCCAGAATGCCACGAAGACATACAGAAACACAATGCAATATGTTGGCTATGATCTTTGGCAAGCTGACAATGTGTAGAGCACTAGGTGTTAGACCTGTGGGTGCTGCTGATTCTTGGACACCTGGACTTGAAGAGGTTAAATATATAAAGTTTACTTTACTGGCATTTGGCAGGTGCTCTTATCCAGAGCAACTCACAATGCAACATATCATGCTCCCATAACAATAGATGCCTTCATTTTCACTTGAGAAAATCCTTAGCTCACCCACTATTGTCCCTTTGTCTCTACCTGCAGTGGTGAGCTTCATGTTCCAGTGATTCAGTTCCACATTGCATCCCCCATTTGCAGGTGGCTGCCTATCGGCCTGGCAGCCAACCAGGCACATTCTCCCCTGCTCACCCCTGCCAACATGGAGGAGTCTGTCACCCATCTGGGTAAAGTGGTGCTTTATAGGATGGTGACACCACAATGTGACCCATTGTGGCTCTTAAATAGAAGTTAGCAGGGACCTATAACTCCCTGACCTCAACCAACACCAAATCTTTTTTGTGTAATACATTTATTTGGTTAATTTAAAAAATATATATCTCTTAGGTATTCAGAGATAAACCTTATGAGTATACCTTAAGATAAACATTCCAACAAGACCGTTCGGTTGAAATTCAATGGTTGCGTTTCAGGTCAATGAAACTCATACAAAGGCACACAAAGGAAAAAACTAGCATTTCTCCTTCCTGAGAATGTAAACAGACCTTAATAAACCTAGCAGAAAGAAAATGAGACAGGGCTAGATCTATCTAACTGATCATCCCACCCTACCATTCACTGGGGAAACACCGTCAAGGAATGGCTTTGCTTAGTTATAGCTGGCATATGTATACATTAATGTAACTTTAAACATACACATTGATCCCTACAATACCAAAAATATATTTATTTTCATTTTTGTAATTGCTTTCAGAGAAATAGGTTCAGAGGTAATTGCCCATGATCTGTGTCATCTTATCAATTTTTTACCTGACTGACTCCTAATTAATATGGCAGTTCACCTCTAATTCTACATCCATCCTCACCTAAACTCCTTCCCCAGTGTTCTCTCTTCTTGCACTTCACCACCTCCATTTCCTCCAGCTGCATCTCCCTCCACTCCCTACTTTGGAAAACAAAATATAAAAAGCTACCTGATTAGTACCAACGAGGCAGTGAGCAGAAGAAAAAGATAAACATGTATTTCCAGTTTTGTTTTAGGAGCTGTCAGAGAACAACCTGAATGCAAACCATCAAGATTCTCATTGTTGACCTCTATTTTTGAGCACAGTGATGGCACACATGCAAGACGTAGGGGGCATTGTGGGATGTCTCAGGCCAGATGTGGAAGATCTTTGAGGGCCTGAGAGTGATTACCTTTGTATGGTCCACCACTGCCTTTCATTTTGTCCTTACTGAAAGACATGACCGTAGGAGGGGGATGCTGGCTAGCACAGTCTCTCCAGGCAGGGGACCACACGTGTGGTGGCAGTCTGAGCTGTGTAGGTGATTCCCTACACAGTACCACACAATTAGAATTGTAAAGTAACTAACTGCAATGGCGCACAATCAGAATGGTCAGGAGTCTTCATAATCTCTGCAAAACTATACTCTGAGGTCAAGGGTAAAGTTCCATGCCCTTATAGCTGCCTTTTGAGATCAATTTACTGTTCTGTTGGAGCTATCCGTGTCTTACAATTGTGAATGGGGAAAATAGGATGGAAAAGAAGAAATAAAGATGGAAGCAGTGATGGAAAATACCACCAAGCTTTGGAAAGTGACCACAACCTTTTTTTGTCCCCCTGTTTTTTTTAGCTTGCTGCTCTCAATACCATGAAATGATTACTGAAGCCAGGACTTCAAAGGTGAAGTGGAAAGCCACAGATTTGCTTTCCAGTGGAGCACAAGAAAGATATTTTCTGAGCGAGACCTCTGTCAGGCGTTCCTGGCGTTTGGAAGTCCCCTCTTTCTCTCCGTGCTCTAACAGTCTGACCACTCGTTAACCTTCAGAAGTAAATGTGTCTGCGTGATTCACTGGGTCATGGGGAAAGACTGCACTTTCGTTTTTTAAGGAATTGTTCCCTCCCATTGTTCAAAAGACCATTTCTGAAATGTTTCTGGCAGAAAATGCTGCAGATGTAGTTTAGCTCTACATGTATCCAGAACGGAAATGTTCATTACTGTGTTATTGTACTTCTCTGTATTCTTAAGTCTCTGTCTCCAGTACGGACTTCTCTAGCTGTTTTTCTGGATTATGTAAAGTTAAATGCAATCAAACAAAGTAATTACAGGGCGCTCATGACATATGAAACAAATGAAGAATTTTCATTACTGTGGCTTTTGACTGTTGTTTTTTTATAATTACTTGGATGTGTTGGACGACCTCACAGCAGGCTTGCTTCATCTGAGTCTAAAAGTATGCCTCTTCATTTGAAATACTTTGTGTATTCCGCACATATGACCGAAGGAATCTGAAATAATAAAGGCCAGTTTAGTCAGTGGCCAGTGAGACATGGGTCTGTTATCTGTGAGGTTTCCATCGTATGGTGAGTCACAGCACCAGCATTCAAGGATGTTTGCGCCTGGGACAATCACAGTAAACAGGGTGTCAGGTCCGTGAGCACCAGGCTCAAAGACCAGGGCCTGGGTCTGGGAAGCAGGCACATGTACGTGCGCATGCAGCAGTTCTGTTCGCCCTCTTCCCTTTGGAGGAAGGAATGGGAGATTTATGGGACAAATATGATCAAATATCAAACGACACTCACCCCGAAGCAGGGCGCTTCGTCAGAGCCTTCGATATGGATTAAATTCCCCCGGAGGTTTCCAGCACATTCCACCCGTTCAGTTTGTACGCCTCAACGATGACTAGAAAAAGGAATGAGCTCAGATCTAACATCAATACTATCATTGCTTCCGGGAATGCAATCATGCAGCTGTCAGCCTTGATCCAGTTCTTATCCTGCATGCCTTTTCATGATTTGAAACCCATGGCAACAGTAGCTCGTCATACTTCTTCATTGGTGCTTGTTATATGATGTCATCAAGTACTACCAGTGGAAACAAGAGCTCTCAGTTGTATTAATCAAAGTTGCAGAGCCCTACATGTCAGCAAAATGAAATCTTAGTCTTATTTATTTATTTGTTTATTTACTTATTTATTTACATATTTACACAGCTGCTTACTTACTTAATAACTTACGTACTTTTTTGCAGGAATGTTAACAGATTTCTTGGGTTTATGTAACTCAAGGAGCAGACAGGAGAACGACTGTGGGGGCCTGCTTGGGTCGTCCAGATGCACCGTGACTCACTGCACCAACAGCAATTGGTCATTTCCGGGGGTTTCCAGCAGTGTTGCTGTGGTTGGCCTTGCCTGAGACAGGCTGCTAAATGTGTTTCCCATCTATAATAAACACTTCAGTTTTTTGTGCAGCACGCTATCTCAGTGGTTCCAAGAGTTATTTTAACACGTTGTGATTAATACACAAAGTCATTCAAGAAATGTGACAGTAAAAAAGCAAAATGTAAAATATTGACATAAGCCTTCCGATGCAAGTTGCCAATTCTTTTATGATTCATAATTTCAAAACACATTATATTATCATGGGAATAATATGTAAAAAAAAAAAATGTAACATACACTGAGGTATAATGCATAGCAACAACATGCTTAAAGAGTAGTCTTGTCAGAGATGTGATTGAATAATCTGTTATAAGTAATAATTTTTCCCTAGACATTTCTCCCAAATTCAGAATTCACAAACACACAGGGGACTCCTGCAGCTACAGGTGGTAAATGTAATAATCTTTGAAGCATACAGTATGGTATGGTTCCAGCCTGTTGGACTATTTTCCACTTGCTAATCCATCTGGTATTTTACAGGGGGATAATTAGCTAACCATCCACATGTGCAACAGGATAGTATCCATTAACATGTTGTTTTACTGTCTGATTCTATGAAGCCTGATGGTTTTTGTTTCGTCTGGCCTTGAACACAGCCAGCTTCGCTTGGCCTCATCACTGTTGCCTGATACCTTTGATTGCTCCGCATTTGCAGAACTATCTCTGTGAGATGTTCCAATGGGTCTCTGATTCAGGTCCGTAGACAATGCATTGGCATTTAATACACAATAAAGTGAGTTTCACAGCTGAATTTCACAGTTTAGAGCTGAGGACTTCGTAGCAATGTAAGTAAACGTAAAACTTTGAGGACAGTTAACTCAGGATAAATAGCTCCCTGTGTCAGGGCCAAAGGAAGACTGTTTTTAGCACCAGGAAATGTCATTTTATCACTTCCGGAAGACCTACATGGTATTGCACACAGGTCCTGGATGCAATACTCGGGTCATAAATCAAGTAAACCCTCCCGTATTTTACAGCCTAGAAGGGTTTTGACTTCAATGTTCTTGTTGTTGTGGTTGTGTGAATGGTGAGAACTAATTTCTTAGAACGATGAATGACTTGTAGCATTCGAGTAGCGTAGGACATAATCTAGCATGATGGCACATTTCAGGTATTGAAACAAAACTCAGAGAAAGGCACAGATCAAAACAAAAAAAGATCTGACTCTGCAACCATGTTCACAGTTACTGCTTTGACTGTGATACCGATTTTCCATTGCATCAATCATATTTAATGCTTATGACAGGATGCCAGTGGAAGGAGTGGCTGCTTCCACATGTAAGTCAAATCCTGTTTTTGTTTTCAGACCATATGACCTCACAGGAAGTGATGTAATGATGCTTCCTTTTGGTCAAGGCTGCAGTTTTAGCTAACTGATTGTCTTGTCATGACACTGGCAAGACATGCTGAGACTTACAAAGTTGTATAAAAAACAGCATCAGCAACTAATAGCAACTGGTATCCTTATGAATAACCAAACATTTCCTTGAATTCTGCTAATGAGCTAATGTGCTAAATGTCAACACATTAAAACGTCATTCGTAATTGCTGTTATTTCACTGTGATTTTCATCAATATAAGATCTGTCCCTTACATTACAGATTAAAGCACAATCCAAATTGTTATCTAGGTTTTTGTTTTACTTCTGCAACTCTGTCTGTTGAAACACTCAAGACTGTGGTTTTGGAGAGGGGTGCACAAGGACAATAACTTTGCTTCTGTGACAAAAATACCTTTCTGTCGTTACACCCCAGTCGGAAATCACGTGAAGCCGTTAATGGGAACCAACGACAGACGCATCGAGGGAATCGACACCAAGAGGAAGTCTGCTCGATAGAGAAAGCCACCGCAACCACTTAATGTCAGAGCAGCTTCTGAATGAACAGCTTCCCATTCATCTTTACACGTGCAGGTCATTCAGTGTCATTAAGACTCAATGTACTGTAAACCATTGTTACCCGCTCATTGAACAACAAACTGAAATAATCTAAGATTATCTTGGAACTGGAAAAAATGCCAATATATACACATCCTGCTGCTTTGCAGACAGATAACACAGCAACACACTAATGTGCACAATTCAGGTTATAGGAGTGACTAGCAGCAATGCAATTTCTTATTTGTTAGTATTCTTAGGCTTTGATAAGCAGCACATCTTTCCTTAAATCAATTTCTGCTTGAATTCCATGAAATTTTTTGTAATGAGAGGGTAGAGAGCTTTTGCTCATTAAAGATTAGCAAAGGAAATATGGACTAAGTGCTGCTTATAAGAAATTATAGCTTATCTTGTCCTGGAATTCTTAGTGGTTTCCAGGCCATTGCATTCCCTTCTGATTTAAGATATGCTATTGGGGAAAAAACAAACCGGCCCCTTTGAACCACAAATTAGTATGTTCTGTTTTCTGTCATCGTGTACAATTACACAATTGTGGTGGGTATTTCTGTCAGAGTAAGTAAGAACTGGCGAACCTTACCTGACTGAATACACTACCTGTCTGTCACAATGTACAACTCCAGTTAGACCAAGAAGCGACAAGTAGGCAAACAGCTTCATACGAGATATCTGAGGTAATTTAAAACAAAAGAGCTTGAATTTATGTTCTGACAGTGTGTCTTTGCAAATAGAATATGGAAGTCCTCCCTGAGAGCCCCGTAGGTTTGCACATCCATGCATGGTGTTCTGGGGCACTCTTACAGTGTTACTTATCAAAGGTGGCTCACCATTTCTTATAGGGCACAGCTGTGCAAACCCCATATCTCTCCAACACAACATTGGAGTTGTAAGACTTTGCAATATTCTCACAAGAACAGCCTGCACATCACCATCCTTTTAAACTACATCCAATTATATCCATGTACAGTATGCAGGGGGGTGTGAGGGTTGCTGAGGTCTAATTCGCAAAGTCTGCAGATGTTCTTTGTGAGTTCTGGGGTTCCAAATAAGGTTTAAATTACTTACTGAAAAGGAACTTATTTATTCTATTTGTTTAGGATGCATAGCTGTCCATCCCTAAATGATGGTTCATTTTGAGGTACGTATTTTATACCGCTATCAATGCCACCAAACAAGGCTACATTACAACCATGTGCAGCACTTTGCAGGATAACTTTGCTGGCAGTGCCGCTTGTTGTACTGACATTCAAATATGAGCCATTGAAACTCCCAATCTGGGCTGCTGATGCAAGCACTGGGAAAATGTGACATTCTTGAAACAGCTATCAAGCTGCTAAATGAGTCAAAGTGGCTGTTTGATTTCATTAGGGCAAATCAAATTCATTAGTGAAGGAATTCCTCCACTTCAAAGGTTCCCTTTGAATTAGGCCCCAGGTTGATCCTGAGGAGTAGTGGACAGCTCCTGCATGCTCGCCTTACCGTTTTGGCCATGCTGTCCACATGCTGCAGAGAATGGGCTGCAGTCAATAAGCTGGCTTTCATTTAAGAGTTTTTACCATTTTCTCCCCAAATAAAGATATGAGAACTGTGTTTGAGGTCAAGGTCAAGCATTCAGAGAATATGGCTGAAAATGTAATGTGGCAGCTTATGTTTTCATTTTGAATACATATAGATGTCATGATACACACTGTTATAGGCTGCATCATTACAGTCTGCACTAGGGAAGCGATTTAGCTTCTGCGTGATTCCTTGCAGTGGTAATGGAGGATATTTAACACATTGTTCTGTTTATCAGCTGCATCTGCAACCACTGGGCCTCCAGACAGGTTGGGCCCCCTACTGGTTTACAGATATAAATATTTTTATTAAAAGAGATCAACGCAGATGTACATTTAACGCCTGATGACCGTTTTCAAAACATTCTTGTCTTTTATGTCTAAGAGCATTTTGAAACACTGGTGATGGTAAAAGGCCTCTTGTTTATTCGAAGTCTACCTTTCAGGTTTATGGGGAGCTGCTCTTCATCAGTCTATGACATCTTACAAGGATAAATGTTTTAATGTATATACAGCGTGTTTTCAAAGGAGGAATCACTAATGCTCGCACCTTCTGTGAGGTCCATTACTGTGGGAACTTTCCGTTATCCAAGAGCAATTTTTTTTTCTGCATTAAATGTGCAAGTCACTTTTAATGTGCCGTGTTTATCAAGCAAACTTTAGAACTGCCCCAGATCAGATCAAGGGTAGGTTAGTCATCTCGCATTGCTGTAGACCAGGTTTAACTGACATTTTGTACGTTCCAGTGCCTTTTAAGAAAGGCAACACTTTGAATTTGGCAGGCATGAAAGGTCGTAGCCTGTTGTTCCTTTCAGATTTTACTGGGCCAAATCTTCACACCCACATGAAAAACAATGAGCAATGCATTTACAATCCCCCAAATCACTCAAAATAAAGACAAACTAATGCACCAAACAATGCTTCCATCATTTTGGTGGTAATGTGGATTTTAAGATTAAAGGTTAGAGATTTCAAGTGATTTCTCACTGTCCAGAATAGAATAGCATTAACTTTATTAAAGGCAAAAGCGATTTGTCTGTAACAACAGGCAGAAAACGAAAAGAATCACACATTCCCACCAATGGAACTTTTCCTGCTCAACCCAACCCAGAGTACGAGATCTTCTGCAGCATGTCTGCAATCAGCATGCATTAAAATGTTTGAAACGTTTTGTTAAAACATGAAATTCATCAGGTCGTCCCACATTAATAGCTGCAGACAGAAAGTATGATTATCAGCAGGCTTATGATATTTCCTTTCTGTTTTGTTAGTCTCGATTATAAGCAGTGAATAAAAGATTATTTCTGACTCAAAACAAACAGGAAAAGATACTGGGTATGGCAATATGCAGCCAGCATTGCATGCTGTCATGCTTGCCAGGACAGTTCCAGGTATGTGATACAAACAGTGCCAAGGGTCAACATTCAAATTCTATGCAAACCTATGCAAATCTATGAAAATCAAATTCCATCGCACGGAAAGGGGTTATATAGTCCATTTTTAACCATTTCTTCCCAATTTCCAGTCTCCCATTGATTATTTGACTAATTTAAATAGACAATAATGAATCACACCCTGAGCAAGCACTGCTAATGATGAATGACTGGGGATCAAAGTGTTCCCACGGGACAGGTGGGTTGGTTTCAGAGATATTTCTGATGCCTGAACATATCAGGACATGCACAGCAACAGTGAACTATTTTCTGTTGTGTTTCAGAACAGTGCAATATACAGTAGCAGCTTTTCATTTCAAGAGGCTGTTACTTCTGCTGATTGGTCTGAATAAGGAAATAATGGTATTGTGCTTGTGTTAGAAGCATTAGTAGATCAATCATGAATAAATCCAGCAGTGTGCTTCATAAAACACTTTTTCATTGAATGTAAAATATGTAACATTTATAATAATATTCTTTTAATTATCCGGTTATTTGAACCATGCCGGCTTGCGGCGTAGTGTTTGTGTTGAGTCAGCTAGATAAGGTGATTACATTAATGTCATATATGCTGTCATTTCCCATAAACTACATTTAGTATGTATTTCTTTTGCTTAGCCTTAATGGGGAAAAGTTCTCTGTCCTGTCATTGCACAAACCTTTTGATAATGCAGGTGCATGAGCATACATGTATAATGTACCAAGCCTGCTAATACTACAGATGGGGAATGCTCCAAGCAAGCAGCTTTATTAAAAACCTAACCCAAAAATTCTACAATGCCAGTGTATGAAAAGATATGTAGTTTGAAATATCTAAAGTTTCAAATCTTTTGTTTTTTCTATCATCTTCACTTTTCCTTCGAAAACAGAGATGCAATTGGAGAGACTCAACCAACATAGTGTGCTCAGGGTGCTTTTGCAAAGAAAGCCTTCCAAGCGTATTTGTGTACTGAGAAAGTCCATGCACATATTTGCAAAGTGGGAGAGCTGACGGAAGGAAGCAGATTCATTCATTTATTCCTTGCGCTGTTTTTTTTTTTTGCGTTCATTAACAATCGCTTGCAGACTGCAAGAAAATCTAAAGCTTGGTTTAATTATGGCATAAGAAGCAGTTGATGTTTTTTTAAGCACTGCATAAATAATGCGCTGCGGTCGGGTGGCTAATTGTGCCTTTGCCTCGTCTGCAGGGCGAGGAATGCGAGTGGGAAAGACTGGAGGTCCCGGGTGAAAGGGTCACATTAACTTGATGTAATGGGAGCCTGATTGAATCTGCCATGGCTTCAAACCACCGCCACAGATTTCCAAGGAGCACACTCCACCCCTAAACCCAACACACTCTTATCACCCCCATATCTCTCCCGTTTAAAGAGCAGGTTGGGCCTGTTGGTCTTAGACGTGGGAGTTGTGTGTGCATCCAGTCCTTTCTAATTCAGCGCGGTGGTTCCCTGCACGGGGTTCCAACTGCCAATTAAATATGCTGCTATTGAAATATTTTAGAAAGTTATGGTGGTTCGAGGTGGGAGGACCTCCTTGCTCTGATTAAACGTTTCTGCGTCCCAGATACATGTTCTCCGACCAGGGGTGCTATGGGGTCAGATGCGAGCAAATGCACTTCAAAAAGGGTGGATAATGAGGAAGAGGAATGTATTTGTTGCGTTGGAATTCGGGTGTTTACATACCAGTCATTAGGATGGTAATTCTGTGTCCGTGCTTGATTTATTTATTCAAGCTTTTTATTTAATTCATTTTATTTCAGAGAATGCAAGTGATCTGCTTGGAAAAGCCCTGCAAATGTCTGATGAGATCAGTATGGTGTAATTTGCTCCAGATAAAAGCGTCTACCAAATGAATAAATGTAAATGTAAACATTCAGTGCCCCATGTATGGCAAATTATGATCTTTGTGCTAAAATCAAGGTTGATTTGGAATAAATCCAACATGGATCTGATATTTGATCCTCTTGTGGCCAAAGATTTAGCCTAACGTCTGCCATGTGTATGACTTCTGATCATTAGTGTTCCCGAATTGATTTTGTTTTCTACTTAACCAAATGTAAAAACTTGATTAGATTTTCAATTGCTTGGCTCATTGAAATTAATCAAAATCATGGGAATGATCAGGTTTAAAATAGACTAACAGAGTTAAGCAGTGAAGAGTTCACCATCTGAGCTAGTTTAACCCCTTCTTGACTGACAGGCAGCAACACCAGCGCTTGTTGATCCTAATCCCAAAAACATTTTCAGCTGCTGGAGATGTATCTGTGTATATTTTGAGTCCAGGAAACCTGGTTTAATGGCAGGTTACACTGGACCAGCGGTAGTTCCATTCGAGCTTCATTCATCTCTCTCCATATGTGGGAGCAGCTCTACCCCATTCTCATATGGCATCTACCCCCTGCCGTAGAATCGTGCCACCCAGGGAGCTGCCATGGCAGGGCCAGGGCACAAGAACAAGATGCCAGTGGGCATTGCAGGTTTGTCCTTGCCCCTCACTTGGTTCTCTAAGAAGTTGACGAGGCAGTTACTGTTTTAAACAATTGTTTTCGACTTTATTCTTTGTCTATGGAAACTGGAATATTCCATAGATTATCATAACCTGATTGCTTCAGTTTATGTTCTGGCTGTATAAATGGAATCAATGTAAATGCTATGTAGAAGTTGTGTAAGTCACTCTAGATAAGAGCCTCTGCTTAATGCCTTAAATGTAATGTAAAGTAGATATGGTTGTTAACTCTGGTATCCTAGTCAAATTCCTACACAAAATTGGTTTGCAACATCTGAAAGCATAATCATAATCATCCCCCGTACATCTCATCAGCTACTGGATCCCTTGCATTCTCTACCCACTTTGATTCCACAGGTTGTCACTGCAGTGTAACTCAGTTCTCAGTTAACATACCTTAAATACAGAAAAAAGTAAAGTAAAAAAACATGAAATGTGAGGGAGCTATGCAGATTTAGAGCAGAGGCATATCTCTCCTGACAACAGCTAGTCATCTACGTTAGCCTGGCACATTCTTTGCAGGTAGTAATGTTTATTGAGTGCATGTTATGACTCCTTTCAAGTTTTTGCGATGCAGACAAAGCCTTTGCGAAGCTGAGCAATATTGAGGTGTGCTGTTACCCAAAAGCATGTTTCATTGACTAACGTCTATGACCCAGCTCTGGAAAAGCATCTTCATGCCTTCCTTCAGGCCGAAAGAACCAAAGTGAAGAATACTAGCTGTCCTGGGTGCCCTTTCAGAATGGCAAGGAGCAAGCATGCTAATGGGCCGCTAATGAATTTGCTAGTCAATTCACAGACGGGAAGTATGAACTTGATGCACTGTTTTACAGACTGCCGGAGCCCTGAATGGCCTTCTGCACGTGTCCCCTAATGTAAACTCTGCGGCCCTTTGATGGTGCTACTCACATCAGTCAATTACATGTAATGTGGAATAATTGCCCCGAGAGGCTAGGGCTCGCAGTGGCCAGACAGGAAAGGCCTGGGTCGCAGTGTGTGGCAGGCTGTACGTGATCAGTGGGCCTGTAATTATGAGTGTGATGTGCCCATTAAGTTGTTCGTCTCCCTTTCTAAGCCCGGGATTTGTGTTGGGAGCCCGAAAGGGGGGAAGAAAAATGGGGCAGAGTGCAGCAAACCTTTCTTTCTTTCTCTCTCTATCTCTGCTCTCGCTCGCTCGCTTTCTCTCCCTCTTTCTCTTTGCCCCCCTTTCTCTCTCCCCTTGTGTGCGATCACACTTTGCCACCCATGCTGACAGCTGCCCACTTGGCAAGAGGCTTGGCATGTGGTAATGAGGGGAGGGGGGAGATGGAGGGGACGGGGGATGGGGGGGACGGGGGGGACGGGGGGGTGCTATTCTGTACAGGGGGGGCATTGGGTCCAGCTGGCACTTCCTTATCTAACAGGCCGGTCTTTGTACAGGCAGACAGCTGCATGGGGAGAAGTTGGCGGTGTGTGTATCAGTGAGATTTGTCAGGTCAGTGGCGACCCATGGGCTCCAGTCATGGGATTTCCTCTCGGTATTAACTACTGGACGAGGTGATGATGAAAGGGGGGCAGTGTGTCCACTGTTGCCGGGCTGACGAATGGGGCGACAGCTCAGGCAACGTGCTGGCCCGACTGCGGCAGTTAACTCCGTGCCTTGTGGCCACCCTCCCAACCCCTCTGACAGGGAGTGACGTGAGTCTAAGCCAGGTAAACCATATGTATCCTCCCACACCTTTCCTTTTTCTGACTGGCACTCCACGTACGCTGTCCGCACAAGTTCCACGAGCCGGTGGCTGCTTGGAAAATCTCTTTAAAACCGCAGTCTGCAAGTGCTCCTAATCGTTTAATTAAGGGGATAATTAAGCAGACGGCTAAAAGGAGAGGGGAAATAAATCGGATCTGCGATTCTTTCGGTTTCAAGACCTCTCATATTTTTCAAGTGGGTCACTCAAATGAGTCACAGCAGCAGTCGGATGAGGATGTTTACCATAAAGACAGCCGCGCAGCACCAAAGGGTAGTGCCATCTGATGACTAAGAAGACAAACAAGCTTTCCCATTTTTTTTCTTTTTTTTTAACAAGCAGTTAATGAACAATGCATGGGTGGAAAAGGGCACAAATTTGCACGGCGTGGAGACACGCTTGTTCACACGGGACACGCCCAGAGGACAGTTGCCGCTCGTTATCATCGGAGATAAAGAGAGAAGGCCCTTATAATGTGGTAAAAAAAAGGCACGCCCACCGCACAAGGCTCCTCCGTGCCAGTGCCAGTGACGGCGGAGGGGGGGGGGGGGGTGGCAGGGGGCAGGGGGCAGGAGGGGTGAGATGGATCTCTGTGGGTGAACCGGCCAACATTATACCAAATGGCAGCATGTGTCATCTGGGTGCTCGGTGGGCTAATTCCCCTCTCCCTCTCTGCAGTCTGCTCAAACACTGCATTGAGACACTCGAGAGACTTTGAGCCATATAGACAATCCCGATAGTGTCAAGGCCCTCATCTGCCAGTGGTGGAACACAGAGGCGTTCGCAGTTTGCAGCATGTCGCTATGAAAGGGGAGTGTGAGCATTAAAGCCACCAGTAATGGTGCTGGTGCATCTTAATGAATAATAAACACGGAGAGGGGGGGGGGCACATAACACAATTGGTTCTTTCTTCTGACGACCCCGCTGTTATTTTTAGTCATTTTCTTTGTTGTTTGTTGAAATATCGATATTTTTTTGTGCGGTTGAAAAAGCGGTGGACCCGAGGCGCTTCTAACGAGCCGTTCCTCCCCCGCCGTCTGAAAAATGCGAAGGTGCTTTTGGACATAAATCCTCCGTCGGTGTCAAAGCGTCGCTCGCAGCGTTTGAAAATATGCGCACGCCCGGCTCTCGCTCGAACGAAATAAGTGCCTCTCTGTGGCCCGCGCAACGTGCACGGCCGAGACAGCTAGGGGTAAATTACGGCCTTGGGAAGTGTGGGAGCGTTTCCTCCGAGGCCAAAGGCGCTGTTTGTTTACTAGCCCTCATATAAGACGCTCTGTACGGCAGCCACAATAGCAGCCTCAGCGGCGCTCGGTTGGCCGGGGGGCGGGAGAAGTGCGATCGCGATGCGTCAGTGGAACCAGTGGTCAGTCCTCGTGCGGCTGGAAGCCATCAATGGAGGTTGGGCGCCACCGGACCTCCCCGCTTCCGCACATCTCGACTTCCTCGTGTTCTTGCGAGATCGCTCCGCTAAACTAAATCTCCCTGCGTTAAAAATGCAACGTGATTGCAATTTTCTAATGCTATCCATTTCCCCTTTCGACTATAACCTTTAACACGACCCCTGGACCTTGACTTTCCTCCAGCCGCAAGGAGATGATTGGGGCCAGGCATCAATCCTGTGCTTTTTTTTAAAAAGTATTTCAATCCATTCTCCTTTGAAGCTCGCTGCAGTACCATCTAGCGCACTGATTACCTTCTCTCGGCTATGTAAATCACACCCGTAAGCATTGCTACAATGTGCTTTTTGTCGTGCAGCTTGCATGTCTGTAAATAGTATTATGACCGTTTCAAAAAAAGGTCTTTGCTAACAAAGGCCATTGCATTCTGAGCTAGTCCTGCCCTGTGTTTGTTGCAGTTCCTCTTCTTTGGGCTCGTCGAAAGAGACCATTGTAGTTCTTTCATAGGTCCAATAAAACCATCCGTTTATAATCTATAAACGGATTTAACAGCATAATAACAGGATGATGAAAGGATTGTGCTACCCCCTTCCCTCCCTCGCAGTCAGACACGTCAGCGATATGATTTTTCAGTTTTTCAAAAGCAGAAGGAGCGGCTGTGAAAGCAGTTTTAATATTTCAAGCGCCGTTTCAATAAGTCATTGATTGTGCCAGCTGTAGTAAATACCTCACTTGCACAGACAAGCTTTCCTGCAAAGTGCAAAAAATGTTAAAATTTTTTTCTTGCCCCTCTATTTGGCTCAAACATTGTATATAGAACTTAGGATATTTGAAGTTACTGTAAATTACAAACATTGGCATTTATCCCCGAACAGCTGCACTGTAAATGTGTCGCTGGGCATTTAGAGAATCATCTGGCACAACTCATTACATCATATTCAATTTTTTGGATATATTTGAGAGTTGGGTGAAAGTTTTTGCGCATATGCAAAATTCAAACACGCATCCACGCTACGTATTTTAACGCGTAACATATGAACCCCACCACCTCTTTAATGTATATTTAATACTAAAGGTGGTTCTAAAGTTTTTTGTTTCGTCCCCCAACCCCTCACCGCAAAAAAAAGAAAAAAAATGAACAGTGTTTTTTTTTTTTAGAATATGTAAATTGATTGCATGAGAACATACAGAACTGTTTTAATCTGGAACGAGGGGGGGGGGGGTGGAAGGGGTGTGAGGCTCGTTTCAGATCAGAATGAAAAAATAAAAAAAACAAAAAGGCAGGCGACTGCAGCATGGCAGGGCATCGCTGAGCGCGTGTGATTGATAGCTCCGATTGTGGCCCCGGGCTCAGCGCGGCTTGCTGGGGGGACATTCATCCCCACTTCCTGGGACCTTTGTGCGGAGCGGGGGGCATCTGACCTGGAATGCTGGCACGGCGCGGGGCTGAATGGGGCCTTGCCATCTGCCGCAATAATTCAGCGCTCACATGCCAGAGCAGCGCAGCACTTACGTAATGCATTCAGGTCCACACAATGCACAGAAACAAATAACACAAGCTGACTTGTAAAAAGGGGCCTTTTTTTTTTTTTTTTTTTTTAAGCTGTGGAACAGCGCCCCCCTGGACTGCTCGCGTTTGCCAGCGCTACCAAATTGCAGCCGGGGGGCCCCGCTCGGCTCCCTCCAACATCAAACGGGACCAGTACCCCCCCCGCCCAAACGGAGGGAAAAGCAGCACCTGATCATTTGGGGTTTTAGTTGTGGGGAATTTTGGTTTTCTTTGTTATGTTTGCCGGGAGATTTGCAAAGGATGGCTGGAAAATCTCAGAGATGATTTATTGGGTAGCCCCCTCTCCATTACGTTCATGAGTCAAATTCTTGTTCAGGCACATGGTTGACCTACCCCAGGTACAGGTAGGGCTTACACAGAATTAATATGGTAGTGTGTGAACTAAACTAAAGAATGAAGAATTATGTTTAAAAAAACAGACATTAAGACCTTTAATGTGCATTGTATATGGAGAAATGTTGACCCCCAGGGTGACAAGGGCCAGGGAAGGAGATGAGCATTCAAAACTGTCTAAATTATCCAATCATCTCTTAAAAGGAGACTTCAAGGAACTTGCGCGGCTTGAAACGCCCAATGGGTAACCGCCTGCTGAAACCTCCCAGCATGCTCTGTGAAGCCCCAGCGCACACTTGTGTGTTTCACTCTGCGAGAGACCACACTTGCCACCGCTCCTCCTCCTCCTTCTCCAGCGCCCTACGCCGCCGCTGCTGCTGCTCCACCCTAAGAGGAAGTGACAGACATTCCTGGAGCCCCCGGTGGAGAGCTGCAGCCAAATCTCCCACAACCGCTGCCTGCCAAAGTGGGGGGAGCCCGTGCCAGGACTCGTGTGGGCCAGTCAGGCCAACTTGCCCCAGAGAAAAGACGCAGAGGGCAAACAAAAAGGCATGCGTTTGCATTGTGAAGCGCGGGTTTGTTGCTCTGACGGGATCGTTCCGGTCTGACGTAGCCCCGTCCCTTCTCCTTCGTGTTCTCCCAGACGGGGATGTACAAGGGTTCTAAATGAAGCCATGAATGCCCCATTCTTCTATGTGAAATTGACTAAAGGCCTTGAAAAAACAAAAAACAAGCTGGCCGAATTGTCCCGACCACTATAGTGCAGCCATACCTGATTTCTGTGTTTTTGATTTAGCATTTTGTGCAAAAAGGTTTTGAAGATTTCATGTAAAGTGTTTGCTTCTGTCTAGTATTTGTGTATGTCAAACTGTAGTTTTAATAGTTTCTCTTTCATAATGGAGGGTAGGATTGAAGAGTTGGACCTAGAACAAGAGTTCACACTCCACACAGGAACATATACACAATTTTTTGTTTGTTAGTTTTTTGTTTTGTCTTTTTTTTTTTTTTGCATTCGCCACGGAAATGTGGCCATAACATGTTCTTATTGTTGAGTGATCTTTATCTCAGTGGCATCAACGCTACAAGCCCAGAAACGGAAGGAGGACTCAAACAAGACAAGTCAGTTGAGCCGTCTTTTTGACTTGTTTGCATTATTGAAAAAAATATCAATACACCATAGTTCAGTACGCAAATAATTAAATTCCCATTGAGAAATATTAACATTTCTCTTGCTGTGGTAAATGCGTTATACTCATACTCCATGTATTAGACCCAGGCATGAATGGTGGGCATTTTGATCTTACTCCAATTTTCTTTCTCATACCGAAATGGCGCTTTTGACAGGCCTTGTCGCTCGCCTTTTATCGTTTTTATCTGCAATCTGAAATGCATCAGCGCTGTTTAAGCTTCCGATTGGAGTACTGGATGGGCAATCTGATCCCCCAGTGCCTCCTGGTAATTTACATCAGTCCCTGGGAGGAGAAATTACACCCTGATGTTGAATTTCATTTTTGGGGGGTGGACGTGTGACAGAGGGCTAAAGAGAAACACATGTTTCAGTGCGCCCTCCCCATTTAACCTGGGAAGGGTCACTCGTATGGCACTCAATGGCAGGTTCCCACTCCTTCTGAAAACTGGTCAGACTACAACAGAGGGAAAGAAGTGGGATATTAGTTAAGTGATTGATACAACTCTTTATATGGCCATATAAAGCTCTCATACAGTGGGCAAAATGTCATTCCTGTTTTTTTTTTGTTCTCTGCCAATTCACACTCAAGAGCTCTTGTTTGAAGTAATTACGATCTAATAGTCCTTGCTGCACAATCCACATTTCCGAGACTGGAGAACTGGTCTAAACACATCCGTTCAAACAAATGTATTCAAAATAGGACAGCTACTGTCTGTACTTAGCATTGGCTTCCATAGCGATTCCCTGATTAACTGTGTGAATTAACAAATTTTACTCCAAACTTTGCTTACTCACATTTACATGCAAAGTGAGATTTATCAACTTGGAGGCACTATGGAAATGTTTGGAAATTTTAAAACACCTTTCTTGTGGGTGATTACTGTGACTACACAGCTGAAACATGTCCTTAGTCAATGCTAATTTAGTACTGTTTAATACATTTTCTTCCATTTTAGCAATAAGTTATATATAGTTATTTTAATATTTTAAAAGATATTAATTAAAATTATACCACCAATTGTCCATTTGGGTTCATATGTAGAATGCATACTAATGAGTATCAGGAGATTTGAAAATGTTCTTGATAAAATTATCAACAAACACATTCTAGTCCACTCTGGAAGTGAAAATCACTGAATTAGATGTTCATGCTCTGGTATCATAACTTTGGTGATTTCTGGTGCAAGACCTCCCTCTTCCCCAAACACAAAAAATGCAACTACTTTAATTCTGTAAATATTCTGCATTTATAAAGTTATGCCTTCACAGTATTTTTGAGGTCATTGGTGGTGGCACACTGTATCTTGGGTGTCCTAGGCACATCCAAATTTGGTACACCCAAAAATTGAAGGTTCCCCCCCCCCCCCGGTCTGTGATCCCAAACTCTTTCTACCCCCCTCCGGTCTGCGATCACAATCTCCCCTCGGCCCACCCATAAATTTCCCCGGTACATCCATGATTGAAATTCTGGCACTATTACAGTCTTATTTGCTACCTATACTTCGGGCCTTATTGAGAGTGCTATGTACTATGCATTGTTCAATGCACATGTACATACTCGCAGTTTCTGAACTACTGGAATTTTTTTTACCCATGCCACATATAACAGTTAATTGGCTCTTTGATTCATTCCATATTATTGTGTTTATAAAACCTTTGACAATGTTTGCAATAGAACTAATGTATGAATAACTTTACATATGATTGATGACTGAAGCACTTGGATTGTGCTGAGAATCACTAATACAATACTCAGCTTGTCATGTGTGCAAGTAGTGATCCATAGGCAAGCCGCTGCCAGTCTGGGAAGCTGGGCCTGATTACCCATGATGCTGTGCTGTGACCCTGGGCGGTCCGAGAGCTGACCCGTTCCATGGGAAGGCTTGATGGGTTTCACTGAGTGCCTCCGGGGCTGAACAGTGGCTACATGCATCTGGTTAATATTACTGCATGATAAGATTAGACTGAGAAGTAAATGATCAAAAGGAATGGCTTATTTCACAGGTTCACAGTGGTACAGTCACTCAGTCAAGATCAGTCACTAGAAACTGTAACACAAGGTATTTTAAAGTCTAAGACCTTCAGCAGTTTGTGGAGAAGTGCAATAACAAAGCCCTGTTTCTCACTCACTGGGTATCCAGGTAATGACCATATTAGGCTCTGTCTAATTTCCGGTCCGTACAGGTTTCACTTTGACGATATTCTCTGTGTAAATATTTCTTCGCTGTCAAAGAAATGTGTCCCGTCGTGCAATTTGCCCTCACCCACGCGTTAAATGCTTTTATATTTCATGGCAACGGAGATAAGATTGTCGTTCATGGTGCCGATAATCTTTGACCCTTGTAAATCAGTTATAGGGATTGATATCCAAAGGATTTCAATCTGAAATCTGTACCTGATGGCTTCTTGGAAGCGTCTTGTCTTGAGGGGAACTGTGTGTCATATCAGTTAGCCATGTATATTTACATAACACAGTAACTTCACTGATTCAATTTCTCTGATTTTTAATAGATTAAATACAGTCACAATTTGTAAAGAACATTTTCACACAAATCCATGAAGAATTTTAAGTGTTTATAATATGTACGATGGAATTGTGTTATATATCTTACATTTAAATTCAGAAAGTGTGGAACACAAAAGAACAACCCTTTTGCCAATTTGAGAGAAGCTCATTGGATCTTTAAAGAAAATGGAAAGGGTACATTTACCACAGGGACCGTCCATGTGAGCTAAAGACATTTGCACAGGAGAGGTCATTCATATTGAATTATGCATGTTGAGGACCATTAGAATTCCCAATCCAACAGTCAGTGGGTTATTTCATTTGCAAATCAACCCTACAGTAATAAAAGTACATGAAACGTACAGTCTGTGAGTTTTTGTAAACAGTGTTTTGTGTTTCTTTTAACTTCCGAAGAACAAAAACCATCTAAACACAGTGACGTGTTCCTGTTAAACCAATGGCGAAGCAGCAACATTTCATTTCAGTACATGTGAACACCTGTAATTATCCCTCTCCTATGCTCAGCTACCTGCCTGTCCTTTGTCAGGTTCCCATTTGTATTATAATGTAATTCATGGGAGACCCACCCTTTCTCTATCTAGGTTACCTGATCTTAAGAGCATGGTAAGTGAGTTCATATGAGCATTTTCATACCAAACTACACCCACGCAAGTCCCATCAGCTCTCCTGCATTTTTTTACTTCTCTTTGTGTTCTCAGGCCTCAACACCTCAGTATGTTTGCTAGGGAGGGATGTTTATCAATGTACTCCATATCAATATGGATAATAGGGCAGACATTTCCTTTTTTGAGTTTTAGACACACACACACACAGTCACACACATACGCTCTCTTTTTCTTTCTCTCTGTGTCCCACACACATACACACACATAGATGTGTGCACACTCATGCATGCATGAGTATGCAGATACACATGCTGGTTACACAGCCACTCCCACAGACACTTGCATATATAAAAATGCATGTGCACACAGACACACACATACACACACACACACACACTTACAGACAAACTGTACACACCCATATATGTGTTTTTCCAGTGTAATCAAATATTACTCAATTCAGAATATGACTATCAGGTAATAAGTTGCCCTGCAAGGTTGTAAAGAACATTTTGAACAAAGTGAAAAAAATGTATGTGTGGGAGATTGACACATATCACTGGAGTCCTTTGATCTCAGCTCAGCTGATCTTAGCGGCCTAATCTGCCACTGACAACTGTCCTAGCAGTTCACTCAAAAATTTGCTCAGACTTTTCAGAAAAATTCTCCAGTGTCTGAAGATACTAGCAGGCTTTGCCTGCCTCCTTACAAAAAAACCAGTCACAGGCTGACCAAAGTAACTTTAACCAGGCCCCTACATTTAATGTACAGTCAAAGATTTGTTTCCTAACACTGTGTGCAGTTGAAAAGGTACAGAGAATGAGAGAGCAGGAGGGAGAGCGGATTGTCCCTGTCTGTTTTGTTAAGGCAGAGGCGGAAGAGGACGTTTTCTCTCGCAGCCTGATGAGATAAGAGCCCCACAGCGAGAAGGAATTTAGCTGAACTCCCGGCCCAGCAGCTCCGTGCCGGGGCTCAGCGACCACGACCCATGACCCGTGCACACACGTGCGCTCATGCAGGACCACCTGCCTCGTCAGATCACCGGCCGTGAGGGGCGTGGCAGCGAGTAGGGGTGATGGGGGGGGGGGGCGTCTGTCTCAGGTCCCTGTTATGAAGCCACGTGATTTTATATATTTTACGCTATTGTGTTGTTTGGATTTTAAACTTTTTTTTTTTTATTGTTGAGGAAGAAGCAAGAGATGTGGATTACTGTTCTGTGTTTCTTGTTGCTTACATGATGCAGTCAAAATTAAGCTGATTAACATTCATTCTGAAGGATGCTATTTCTGACACACCAATCATGAAAGTTGATTGATCTCACAGAATTCATTAGCCATGAAGTGAATGGCACATGTTAAAATGGAAATACAATCCAAAAATGTATGCAGCTAAAATGAAAAACAACTGTTCCTGCAATGAGTCTGGTTGTGATGAAGAAAGGTGTTCCTAAGGTGTGACATACCCTAGGCTCTAGGGTTTTCAACCTCAATGTCCTTGAGGGTACTTTATGGTCCCTGGTCAGACTTGATTTGCAATGGCTATATATTACATTACATTACATTACATTACAGGCATTTAGCAGATGCTCTTATCCAGAGCGATGTACAACAAGTGCATTAGTTCAAGGTGCAGAGGTGCAAAAGAAACAAACTAGAGTGAAGTAAAGATCGTAGTGCCAGAAGTGACCACATAGATCAGGACTCTATATCAGGACTCCAACCCTGTAAGGTAACCTGTTCAGCAAACAAACAATCCTGCCAAGTACAAACTAGCACTGAAATCACATTTGCCTAATCAGAATCAGACAAAAACAATCCTGCCAAATAAAAACTAACATGATCATATTAGCCTAACTAGGTACATTGAGCTAAACTATAGGCTAGGGAGGGGTGCGGAGAGGTACAGCCTGAAGAGATGAGTTTTTAGTCTGCGTTTGAAGGTAGTCAAATTCTCTGCTGTTCTGACCGCCACGGGGAGGTCATTCCACCAGCGAGGGGCCAGGACAGACAGCAGACGCGAGCGGGAAGTACAGACACGAAGAGGGGGAGGTGCCAAGCGTCCAGAGGTGGCAGAACGGAGAGGTCTGGCTGGTGTGTAGGGTCTGATGATCCTCTGGATGTATCCTGGTGCTGACCCCTTAGCTGCCTGGTATGCAAGCACCAAGGTCTTAAATTTGATGCGAGATGCGAGCCATAACAGGCAGCCAGTGGAGGTCAGTGAGCAGGGGGGTGACATGGGAATGTCTGGGGAGGTTGTAGACCAGACGCGCTGCAGCATTCTGGATGAGCTGCAGGGGTCTGATGGCGGATGCTGGCAGACCAGCCAGCAGCGAGTTGCAGTAGTCCAGGCGGGACAGGACCATCGCTTGAACCAGGAGCTGGGTTGCGTAGGTGGTGAGGAAGGGGCGGATTCTCCGGATGTTGTACAGGAAGAACCTGCACGTTCGACTCACCGCCGTGATGTTCTGGGAGAGGGACAGTCTGTTGTCCATCACCACTCCAAGGTTTTTTGCGGTGGGTGATGATGACACCACGGTGTCCCCTAGGGAAATGGAAAAGTCAAGGAGGTTAGAGGATGGAGCAGGGATGAAGATCATCTCTGTCTTACCTGGGTTCAGCTTAAGATGGTGGTTATCCATCCAGCTCTGGATGTCCCTCAGGCAAGCAGAGATGCGAGCGGAGACCTGTGTGTCAGAGGGGGGGAAGGAGAGAAAGAGTTGGGTGTCATCGGCATAACAATGATAGGACAACCCATGGGCAGAGATTACAGGACCAAGAGATTGGGTGTACAGGGAGAATAGGAGGGGACCAAGGACTGAGCCCTGGGGAACTCCTGAGGCAAGGGGGCGAGGTGCCGATACTGCACCAGCCCAGGCGATATATAAATTTGGGAAAGAAAATGTAATTTAACTAATAACGGGGGTCCCTTGATCAGAAAAGGATGGGCCATCTAGGGCCTCAAAAAAGGTAAAAACAGCAAAAGTCAAGTATATCTGAACAAAATCAAGTGGAGAGATAGCCTAGGGACCAGAGCAGTCAAAACAGAGACATTCTTGTTAAGACTTTTTTTCTAGTCTTCCTGCATGAGAAATCATGTTAGTAACAGGGCTCAAATTCCTTTTGTACCTTCACCTCTGTTTCAGAGCAGGTCTTCATGACCTTATTGACCACAGAATTCAATTCAGTTTTATCTGTACAGCACGTTTTATAGAGATGGCGATAAATATGTTGCACAGGAAAATAGGATCAGAAAGGTGAATAGCCCTGACTTGAAGTCCCAGGAAGAAGGCCTTACGTACAAAGGTTTAATAATGTATGACCAAATTGCCTAATACGTTATGTTACATCTGTCACATATTAGATTTTGAGAGGGTGAGCATTTGCAGGGGTGGTGGAATATAAAGCCATGTGTTTTCTTAGAAATGATATCCAGTTTGGGAAAGAGTTTTAGTCACCGATGAGCCATACCAAATTAATTTATGGAATGTAAAAGGGCTGGCAAACGGACAATGGAAGCGAGAGGAGGAGGAGGAGGAGGAGGAGGAAGGGCAGAATCGGCTCATATCCTCAGTGGGTACCGAGCGGTTGTTCGGCAAGGAGGAGCCCAGCACAGGGAGCCGCACGGAGACCATCAAGCGGCTCCCACGGCCACATCCTCTCCCATTTAGACGGGATCTGTCTCCAGCTGTCTCCGGTTACCTCCGGTTCTTCCGTGCCACGCGGAGGGAGTCGGAGCAGAAGCAAAGTATCAAAATGCAAATGGCGCATTTTATTCGCCCTTATTTTCATGTCATTGCGTTTTGTGACTTTCAATCAAATTATCCCATGTACTTCAAAGGCAGGCTTTTGTGATTCCCCTGAGAAAAGATAGTGGGAAAAATACATCGACAAGATCATCACCAGTGATATGGGAAGGAAAATTATTTCTCCTTTCTAATCTAACCATGGGCTTTCAGAAACTGCATGGTGCAGCATACATATTTCTTAAAGTTGGTAAATAGGAGTGAAACCCAATGCACAGCAATAACCAATCCAATCCATAGACTACATAGTCAAAAGTAAGTGGAGACCTTACATCCAGCATTTCATCCAAAATTATGAGCATTAATAAGGAGTTTATCCACCCAATAACAATCTCCTTTCTTCTGGGAAGGCTTTATACTAGATGTTGGAGCATTGCTGCAAGGATTTGCTTTTGTTCAGTCAGAAGAGCATTAATGAGGTTGTGCTTTGATTGACGCCTAGGCCAGGCTTACAGTTAGCTTCACAATTGATCCCAAAGGTGTTGGATATGGCTGAGGTCAGGGCTCTGTGCAAGCCAGTTCTTCCGCATTGATCTCAACAAAAATGGAGCATCGCGTAGTTCTGGCAGGCCACGAGAGTCAAGCGCTCTGGCTGAATCAGCTGATGGCTCAGCTGAGTGATGTTCGCCTATCACAGTACATTCACTTAACAGGGCGGTCTACTTGAACAGCCTCCCTCTACTCATTCGGCTGCTCCTCCTGCATGCAAGCTGCTGCACGTTGTTTTGTAAATCCCCTCCACCACCCCAGCTCCATCCCTATGTGTCAAGAATTAGCATTTCTCCATTCCTATGTTAAGAATTTGTATTGCTCCATCCCTATGTGTTAAGAAATTGCATTGCTCCATCCCTATGTGTTAAGAACTTGCTTTGCTGCTGGATCTGTTCTGTGTGTACCCCTCTAGGGAGGTTTGGCTGCTGGCCTCCCGGCCTTAACCACACGGGCTGCTTGGTTGGCGGGAGAGCTCCAGAACAGAGCCATACCGCCAAACATAACTGTATTGCCTTTATTGTCAATAAAGATCTACTTTGATGACAGTGGTCCTGACAGAACCATTTCTATATGGACCTCACTGTGTGCACAGGGGCATTGTTATGCTGAAACTGGAAAGAGTCTTTCTCAAACTGTTGCCACAAAGTTGGAAGCACTGAATCGTCTAGGACAGTGTTTTTCAACCCTGGTTCTGGGGACCCACTGCCCTGCATGTTTTAGAGTCTTCCCCGCTCCAACACACCTGATTCAAATGAATGGGTCGTTATCAGGCTTCTGCAGAGTTTGATGACGACCCATTCATTTGAATCAGGTGTGTTGGAGCAGGGAAACCTCTAAAACATGCAGGGCAGTGGGTCCCCAGGACCAGGAATGAAAAACACTGGTCTAGGATGTCATTGCATTAAGACTTCCATTCACTGTAACTAAGGGGCCAAGCCCAATCCATTAAAAACAGTCCCAGACCAAGGACTGTCCAGATACTTCATATAGTGTAAGTGAGTAGCTCCATTGGCCCCAAAAATTTTTGTTGAACCTGGGTACTGTTTCATCAGTGCTAGTCCAGAACAGAGAATCA
This sequence comes from Anguilla rostrata, assembly GCF_018555375.3. Classification (NCBI taxonomy): domain Eukaryota; kingdom Metazoa; phylum Chordata; class Actinopteri; order Anguilliformes; family Anguillidae; genus Anguilla; species Anguilla rostrata. The sequence goes on along the minus strand of NC_057937.1, from coordinate 41,606,772 downwards.
AGAATTAAGCCAGCTCTTAGTACTAGGTTTTAGCATCACCGCTGATTCTTGTATCACTGTGAGACATCTTTTTGGTTGATCACAGTAGCATAGAGTCAAAACGAGTTTCATCCCAAACTAACTGGGAAGGAGTTTTTTGTGCTACAGACAGTCTCTAAAACATGTTTCTCCATTGGTCCTTTTTCACTGGAGGAACTTTTTTCGGTACTCACAAACTTTTTCCAGATTTCAGGAACTCTTTATTTTTCTACCTCCAGAAACCTGGGCAGATTTTTATCCCTGTTTTTAGTCCCTGTTCACGGGGTAAAACTTTTCGGAGGTCTCCAAACTACTGGAGTGAAGCTTGCAGTACTGAACATCCCTGATGTTGAATGGTTCAAAAGCAGTATTCACTAGAATCACCAAGCAGACCAAGCACCAAATACCACTACATTTAGTAGCAGCTAAAGGGAAAGTGTAATATTGTAATCAAAATAAGTTTTGTAATTAAAAATGGTTCAAGGCTGCTTTTTCATTTACACCATCAGCAACTTATGAAATGTGTCACCACTATGGCACATGTATATTTCATCATCATATCAGCTGATCATAACGGCCATAATATTAGCACTGTGCTGGTACTGATAAGTTTGTTTTAAGCTGTTGAAGATTAAATAAGAGCCGGTATGGTTGCTGTGCAGTATAAACACAAATAAACAAAAACATGCCATATATTTTATAGTGGATAACTTGCTTGGATGCATTGTTCAGCGGTGTCATCAGATGCGCACACAGATACCAAACTTTCCTGATGAAACACTTTCTCCTCCCTAAATTCCACTACTTTGCCAAATCTTCATGGTTCTTGAGGTGCAGTGAAGCTCCAGGAACCATGTAGTCCCCATTGTGAATAGTTCCCGCCCTCCTTTAGTTCCTACAGCCTGGTGGAAAAGGGCCTCATCATATACTATCTGTTCACTCATGTTATATTCTTTGTTCCACCCCTATAGATGGATCATATAGAGGGACATTGTAATGTTTGGACATACACATACATTCTCCCACCGATGAACTTTTTCACTGTATTCTTCAATTTACAGCACATCTTTCAATAAAATGGCATTCAACATTAAATAATAATGAATCTAGCAAGCTGGCACTAGCAGGCTTCTGATTTCCATGGATGTGAGCTGTTATCTTATCATTAAGCTCACTATGGAAGACATTGTGAATTTAAATAGGTAGCCAGTCAGACAAGTACTCTGGGCATGCAAGGTAGTCACATGAGTCGCAACAATTACCAAATACACACACACACACACACAGAGTGAGTCTCTATGACTTAATATATTTGTATGAATTTTCTTCTTTGGCATGGAGCACCTTAATCTGATTGGATGTGCCCAAATGAGACACATGAATATTAAGCTAATAGGCATTGCATGAAGAAATCTAGTCACAGACAGTAAAGTTGAAAGAAGCCGGTGCAGTATGTTCCACATTTAGAACTGAAATGAGTCTGTGACCAGGCTGAGTAGGCTACGTAGCTAGCTTGCTAGCTAGCTATTGGACTGGGCTACCTATCTAATGTTAGCTGGCCAGTTAGCTTTTGCCTCAAATTCACTGCATATTAAAGAAAGTTGTTGAAAGTTGTAAAATCCATTATTAATTAAAGGTGGCATAATGTGGCACTTGTAGAGATTGATTTTGTATTTTGATGCACTTCATCATATACTTCGTCATGCATATTTATCAAAAGAAAGCTGTCAACGGATCAGAATTGACTATTCGTTCAAGCCGTGTGTATTTTGTGTGTGCATGTGACAGTTTTTGTAGTTATTCCTGTTGAGCACTGAGGGAAAGAGCAGGACATTAAAAAAGTAAAGCTTCTCAAGAGAGTGTTAATGGTGCATTGTAAACAATGAATATGTGTGCTACTGAACAGCACACACTAATCACAATTCACATGCCTCTCAAATAGAGTGATTGAATCCTTTCATTGCTTCTAAATTACAAAATTGCAGCTTTACCTAATGTGGTAACAGCTGCAGAAATAACTGAGGAATGTGTGGTGACAGCTGACAGTTTGGGAGCAAACTTATGTTGCTATATTTTAAAATGCAGGAGCATATTTTCAGCAGATGTATATATATTTTTTGTTTTACAAGCATTTATTTTCAGAATGGTGACACACAGTCTCCAATGAAAGGCATTCACTTGAAAATGGGAAGGAAAGATAAAGCATTTTAGCATTCTACTGAAAAACAGACATTTAAATCTAATGATTACAAATTTATTATCAGAGGTTATCTAAAGCTAACTGTTTGACCATAATTTCATTATACATATCTTAAATGACAGCAGCTACACAGTATATCCATATGGAGCCAGATTAGGGTCAAATGTTTCATAACTTGAAACAAAGAAACTTAACTGGAAATGAAAATATTGAAACCGAAACACACCAGCATGCCAGCCAACTAAAACTTCAGCTCCATACCACTCACGTTATTTGCTGGTGATGTGCTTATTCTGCTTTTTCATAATCAAGATTAATAGTATTTAATGAATGTCCATGAATTGTGTTTTAACATCTGAAGCAAATTTGCCTCTATAATCTCTCCTGCTCCAGTCTTACAGATTTTAGCTTCTTCAGTTCATCGTGTAGCTATCCACAAAGCACGTGTGGTGCATAACAAATGGTTTCTAGCTATGAGTTTGCCATTGATCAACAAAAGCTTAAAAATGTAACCACTGAGTTAAGCAGAAGAAGAGAAGGTTACATTTTCACAGAGCACAATGCATGTTGCCCATCATTTCCAAGTGCCCACTGTCTCATCTTGAAAATATCGCATGAAAATAGCTAGCTAGCAATGTTGCCCGACAACCCTGCCAGAAAAGTTTCCCAATGTATCATCACTTTAAGAGTGCAGTTACCTTAAACTTGCAAGTGAAGAAACTATTCTCAGAGCCAGTGCAGCAACATTCAACCAAAAATGCTAACTAGCGAGCTAACATTACCCGTGACGTTGCTCAAATGCTTAGCTAAATAGCTAGCTAACAAACTGAGGTAGTGTAACATTAGATTGCTATTTAAATGACATGTTGGCTATACCAAAGCTTTCATGATACAATGTGCTTTGGCTATAGCTAGCTAGTCACCATGGTTATATTAGCGATCACTAGCTAGACGCATAACTGTGATTCTTATTCTTATGTATATGACTGGGTTCTGCAGAAAAAGGCCTATGGAGAAATTCAGAGCTATGGTGCACTTGATGGATATTCATAAACTGTCATTCAAGGGAAACAATGCCCTCATCTTTTCTAATTCCCACCTCATTCCTAAACAAGGCCAACATTTTGTTGAAAAAAGATTTGAAACGGAAAACTAAGGATTTGAAACTGAAAAAACATTGTAAACAAAAGAAGATTTAAAAATGAAAATAAAATGTTTGATCAAATGAAATTCCAAAGTAAATGTATTTTTTTTCAACATTATGTTCAAATCATACTAATTTTCATAGAGTGTTCATGATTTTGTTTATGTATTTTTTTTTTTCTTTTCGGTTTCATGATGCGTTTAAATTTCAACTTTTTCATTTTCATTTACATTTCTTTTGTTTCAGGTTACATTTTTTTTTTTTTTACCTTAATCTAGTTCCATGCATTCACGATCAACTTGCCAAACCACCAAGGAGAAAAATCATGCGTATTATGGATTTCAACTTTGACCTAACTGCCAAAGATTTTGCTGCTTATTTGACAGGATTGTTTATTTTTAGATTGATGTTTATTAGCATGTCAAATAAACAAACGAAAAATAATCCTTGCAATGCAGATGCATTCCGTCCACTGTCTTTCATAACCACTTTGAGACTGCAGGATGGTCAGTTGAAAGTTGCTAACATCGTTATATGGATCATCCTTCTCTGAGTCTCCAATTGATTACGCATTCTTTCTCCTCTGGGAATCCCCTTTCGGCTCAGTGGAAATGCGCGTTCGTAGATAAATCAGAGCGCCTGAAACGGGGTCATGCTGAAATGGCGACGGCTGCCCCTCGCTCCCCTGATTGAGTCATTCCGCTGGACTGTTTGTGAGGTGTTGCCTCACCCCTCGCAATCAAGGGTTTCCTGGTGGAGGAGGAAATGCGCGCAGTCACGGGGCGGCATCTGCCCAAAGCTGGAAGTCAGGTTCAGAACTTGGCAGGGACCCCCAGGCTGGGCAAATCCTGTTATTCCTGAGGAATCAGATGAGCGCTGCGTTTTGAGCGTTTCTGGGAGGAGGCGTGTAAATCGAGTGCCCACGCTGCGCTCGCACTTTGAAGAGCACTGTGGCACGCAGTGACAGCACAGTGAATCACGGGTCCTAACAGTGCTCACATTTGTAGAAAGGGGAATTGGGAGCGAACTGTTGATTTTTCGAGGATGCGATGCAAGTCCGATTAAAGGCTTTCCAGAATGTCTGCGATGTTCAAAAATGTTTGCAAAATTATTCCCAATAACTGCCCCATGTTTTCCTCATTCAATAGCAATGTGTCATCATAGGTAATGCAATTTTGCTACCTGTTTATGCAGTAGATTCTAATGAGCCTGAGGTCATTTGGGTAGATATCAAATTATCTTCCCTTCTAGTTGTAATCAGAAGTGTTTACTGACATTGCTTTTCATCAAAGGAAAGAAGTGGCTTAATGGGAAATTAGATACCAATCGCTCTCAGCAGAAATGACTACATTTAATCAAAGCACAAAATGAAATGGTTCTGTGCCCAGAATGGCTAAAAGCAAGAATTAAATGCCAAGCACACTATATTACACACTAAACAACCTGTTTATGAATAGAGAGAACGGAAACAACCCATTTGCGGGACAAATAACTGAGCTAATTGCAGTGGAATCATGAGCTGAAATCGTATTAATGGTCTAATGGTCAGGGGTGCGCCTCACTCTGTGAGAATCAGTTTCAGACAGATGAATGAAAAGATCCCATTGTTTGAATAGGCATGCAGACACTTTAAAAAGATAAAATCATGTTCTGCACGAACAGGAAAAAGAATTCTAATCTCTGACCCCCGTGATGAACTTTAGCACACACATTAGGGACTGTATGCTTTCTGATATCCATGAATGCCAAAAAAAGTTGAAAAGATCTGTGAAGTATGCATTCCTTTAGAAAGGTAAAGTATATCTGCTATTCATTTATTTTAGCTGAGTATAGAAAAATTTGGAAATGTGACATTTAAATTTATAAATTGCTTTTTGATCACAAGCAAATATTTTTCTGTCTGAATGAATGTGGGTTGATTTGGGACTAGCTAAGTGTAATTAATATGTGTCTATAGTTTCTATAAGATTAAGGGAAAAGACAGCTCCCCATCTCTCTTCGAATGAACAAGCAACTCTCTCCTTGCAAGCCTGCCAGTTTGTGCCATACAGCCACTACAGCTGATTCAGAATGCCGCTGCCCGACTCATCTACAACCTTCCCAAATTCTCCCACGTCACTCCTCTGCTGCGATCACTCCACTGGCTACCGGTCACTGCCAGGATCCGGTTTAAAGCACTGACTCTTGCCTACACTGCTGCCAACAGGACAGCCCCCATCAACTTGCAGGACATGACTCGATTCTATGTGCCTGCTTGATCACTCCGCTCTGCGGCAGCAGGGCGCCTTGTAACCCCTCCCATCCGCCCAAAGGGATCACAGAGCTTCTCCACCCTAGCTCCCCAGTGGTGGAACGAACTCCCCGTCCCTCTCCAAACCTCCCCCTCACTACCCATCTTCTGCCGTGGCCTGAAGACTCATCTCTTCAGACTATACTTAGACTAACCACCACCACGCTGTATATTTCACTCTAAACCCCCCCCTTTTCATGACACTTGTTACATGTTGCCCCATCCCAGCACTTTTTGGTAATTTGTATTTGTGCTAATACTGTAGCTTATTCTTCTGCCTAGTTGGCTTTGCAGAGGTTAGGTCTGAATAGTGTTCACTGTGTGAACTAAACTGTTTTCTTGGCTAGAAATAGCTGTACAAATTAAGTATTGTACCTTACTGAACCTGTGTTTAGCAGTTGTCTATGACCATGAAATGCACTTTTTGTACGTCGCTTTGGATAAAAGCGTCTGCCAAATAAATGTAATGTAATGTAATGTAAAGTTCAAATCAACATTACAGTGACGATCATAGCTAGTCTTTCTTACTCATTGCTACAATAAAATTAATTTTAAAATTAATATATTATAATATTTGATTCCCTTTTATGTCACAGCCCCTGCACTGTGCAAATTGTGTAACCAGTACTGTCAGCATTGCATATATTTACCAAACATCATGACATTACTGTTTCTCCCTTTATAAAAGAAGGCTTGAAGAAGTATGTGTAGGCTAGACTAGAAAGTACTAGAATGCAATCTAATATTATCATATAATTAGGGATGCGATCTTGTCGGCAGTGAAAGACCTTTTGCTATTTAAAAGTTGATATGATCATTACATTACATTACATTGTGAGATCATGAGTGAGATATTTAATCTTTATTTGATCATTCAAAAAATGTATATATCAGATGTTATAGAAGTTTTACAACCTTAAACATCAGCCCAGAAATTCATAAGTATGAATGCTTACTGTTAGCAAAATCCTGAATATCAAGAAACAACCAGCAAATCAGCCACAGAGAGGCCAACAATGGATAAGGTATTAGGTTAAAGTGACAAATTAATCTTAAGAAATATTTCATATGTTCACTTGAGTGTCAGCTACTCAGTCATATTTCTTTGATTCGTTAAAATATTTTTGCATCTTGTTCAAAATGTTTTTGAATAAGATTGGTAATGTACACAATGTAATTCAGTGATTTCATACATGATTTTAAAATAATCTTATTTATGTTCATTACCCATAAACAAATCTGGTTAAACACATATAAATATACATTTCAACACACAGGGCATAAAGCCTCAACAGAGTGGTCCATATTATGGAACGGGCTGCCCAATAACTTTTATTCTAGGATAAGCAATGGTTAAAGAACCAAGGGCTGTACTGATACAAAACAGATATTTACCATACTTTTATTACATCAGCTCATACAGTCTTATATTCAGTAGCCATACATACATACATACATAAGATGTGTTTTGGGAGCAAAAAGTTAGATTATATGTATGGACTGCTACTGGTTGATGTAACGGCTGACATCCCAGCATAACTGGAATTTCAAGTTACACTGAATTACAGTTTTGGTTACAACTATAGACTTTCCTTGGTTAAACAAATTTAACAGCCAATTTTTAGCCAGCTTTTTCAAGTCATGACCATGAACTCAAATGTGTATATTAAGCATTTGCATAAAATTAAGGTTACACCAAATGACACAGAATTTTGTCTAAAACAGTGGTTCTCAAACCTGTGTATGCTAGTTTTTGTTCTAGCCATAGTTGCAATCCCAGAATTTTAACAGGTTGTAATTTTTTTCCTAATTGCTCTTTTCATGCTTTGAGAGATTATTTAGCCTCTTAAAACACATTATGTGAGAAATACTGCCATACATGCCATGAAGGATAGAAGTCCCATATTCACATTGTGCTGCAGTTGCTAATGATTACATAAAGAGCTGTAAAAAGTAGGCTGGTGTGGGCACATGGCCACTAAAACTAACCATTTGGTAGATAATGAAGAATTCAAAGACAAAGCAAATGATAATGAGCCAAACCTGCATTGTGTTAACAAGCTTAAAGGGAAATTATGAAAGAACTTCAACACGTGTTCAAAAACCTTAATTGAACAAGAGATTGGCTGGAACAAAAACCAGCATACACAGGGGTCCTCTTGGACTGAGTTTGAGAACCACTGGTCTAAAACATTCCCAAGCTTGTAAATGTAACTATATAAAATATTTAAGAGAGACATACAAACTTTTCTGCTTTGCCAGATGGGTCTTCATCATGTCATGTCCTATCACACGAGTACTGTCATGTGATATGGTCCAAAATGGTGTTTTTATTTATCAGTTATACCAAATTACATTGGCGTTTTGTAGAAAAAATGAGGACAAAAATGTTTCAAGAAAATAAATATGTTCTATATATAATTTATTTCATAGCTTTACTATATTTATTTTAATAACACTTTTTGCTGTTTGGGTTTGCCTTCAGACAGTGACACCACATGATGTTTTTGCAACTCCAGGAATTTGTCATGAGCCACTGTAAACACGTGTGTGGTTCAATGAAGGAGTACAGTTATATAACAACATGCATATGCATTTATTGTTCTTTATAGAAAATATTGCATGAAATTTACACATCATGTCATTGGTATGTTTCTATTAGGTAACACAGACAGCAGCTTGAAGGTAACGATAGACATAACCCACATGACTCTTATTTGACCAGTCAATAAATTGACCTGCATGTCCTCCTTTGATTTCTACAAAGACACTGATCTTCTGATCTGGAGGAAACATACATATACACTTGTCATTGACCATGTAATAATCACCTGCCCTCCATTCACGATGAAACTGTTCCACCGATTCTGTTTTAGACAGTCACAAGCAAATATATTAAGCCCATCTCTAGCAGTACCAAGTAGCTATGAAACCCAGTTTCCAGTTATCTCAGTAGAGCTCTGCCTGGGGCCCCAAAATAACGAAATACATCTCTGGTCGTGTATCCATGAAGACTATAAACTCTTATCACACATAATTCACTGTACACACTTATAAACCACTGGCTTAACCCCATGTGCAGTACCTGACGTGCCATCTTTGTCCAGGTTGTTTGATTGTTTCGCTTTAAGAGTAGGAAGTGCATGTGGTTTCCGAAAAGCCCTGTGTCAACTTTGACACCTCGTTTCCCTGTAGGGTAGAAAAAGAGGAAGAACTAACTGCCCTATCCCCACCCCTCAACCCTCACCCGCCACCAAAATCCATTCACCACCGGCGTCCACGACAAGCGGCATCCTCTATAAACCTGGTCCAGGTGACAAACGTGCCGTCCTCCCGATGCTGTTCATCCTGATGGAGCACATCATAAAAACAGTCATGTCTTCCTTTTTGCGGAAGTGTCCGTGAGGACAGGCTTCAAGCGCTGGGGAAAGGAGGTTAAATTTAGCCTCTCTCCTTTGTCTGCGAACTCCGCAACGACTCGGGAAGGAAGAGCCCTCCATCCGACAAATGGGACCCCCCTCCGCCTGGGCTGGCAGTCGTCCTCGGCGCGCTGGTGTGCATTGAGGCAGGTCAAGAGTGCACCTCCCAGCGCTCCACGAAGGATATGCACCGCCTAAACGCCTCTATAGCTTTCGGCCCGCAGCACTGGGGACAGTCCCAGCAGTCATTGTGTGTTGATGCCGGAGGACTTTCCTGTCCTCTTTTTATGATTCTTTGGCTTTATGGACTTGCAAGGCTGCTGGAAGCTAATACCACTACTAAAAAATGTTAGTTAGCTAGTTCCATAACAATAGTGATGTTTTAGTACTTGGAGAGTACAATGGAGAAGTACACATAGAAGCAACTGTAAATTTGGATTAAAATTTAAAGAATCTACTGCAAAAATCAACAGCTAGCTTGGAAATCACCCATATTTTAATGGGGCAAGGGGATGGTCAAATGCACAGGTATACCACCGTTTATGAGCATGTGGGGTCATGCTTCTCAATTACAGGAGGTTCTTTCCTGAGAAGGGGAGTTGCTTTCCAGAGAGTTCATTTACATGGAGAGCTGGCCTCAGACGATTAACTGAACTGATGACAGATGACATTTCCATGGAAAGGGAACGGTAATGATAGTGATAGTAATACCTGTTTGTTAAAACTGTCACTGTTTGTCCCTGAGTGTGGGTTTCTGTAGTCTGCGGTCTGTACCCTTTCACAACCATCATGTCAGACCCTCCAGCCATTCTACATCACATGATAGGTAATATACCATATATACCACACCCCACTTACATAACTAAAGCAATTATTTCGAACTATGTTCATTCATTCAATGAATCATTCACGTAATTTAATGTTCCTGGTTTTTAACTGTGAGCTAATCTGTGTTTTGCTATTTGTTATCTGTTGATATAGTGGCAACTGACAGACGATTCGTTTGTTGTGGGGTTGAAGTGGAAGGCTTAATCAACTGGCAGGAAGCTTACATTTTTGGGATTTTATTATGACTGCTGGCATGATGGTGTACACATGTGACCAAGACAATCCTTTATAATGCAATGAATTGTAAGGAATTTGTGGAAGTTAAGATATTTATTAAATGTTTCTGGATATACACGGTAGCCAAATTCATTTTTTTCATAATGAATGCCATTCAGTTTGGAACATTTGTTTATTTATATGGCGCAAACACATCCGTTTCCTTTTTTCTTTTCCCTCTGAAATACATAAGCTGTAGTTCACAAACCATTCCTTAATATAAGCTATAAGAGATATATTTCTTGGTGAACATTGTTGCTGAAAATGTTCATACTTGTTCATCGTTCTTCATATTCGCTGGACAGAATTGCGCACGATACTAAATGCAAGCATACTTTTGTTTTTGTTCATCCTTTGAAGGGCAAAAAGGGAACTTTGTCCCTCGTCTCGAACAAGGACGGGATTGGGACAACGGGCAGCAGGCTCGGAGCCTCGGCCTCCCCATCCCCTTAGATGGACGTTGTATGAAAAAAAGAGGGAATTTACTAATGCTTTTTTGTTCGCGGGCTGTGCAGCTGCGACGTGCCTGTGACCCTGCGGTGCCACAGCCTTGTTAGAGAGACAGCCTGTAGAATCCACCGGAGAGAGAGACACCCCCTTCCCCTGCCCCCCCCCCCCTCCCCTTTTCTCCCTCCCTCCCGAGGCAAACCCCTACCCACAATAATCTCAATGGAACAAGGAGATTCTGCCTGTGGCCTATTACCAATGCACGTTTCTATGAGCCTCCCCGACAATGTGTGCCCCCAGATGAAAGTGATGCCTGGCTCTCTAAAGCATTGGGGTGCAGCCTGCCCAAAGCGTCTGCACTTGAACCGCGGCCATTCAGCGGAGGCCCCCTTTCATCCGTCCGCACACTGGGCAAGCTGCTCTGAGCCCTAATTCCCCTGACCCCTCGGTGCAGTCGGATATTGTCACCTAATCCCTTTTTTTTTCAGCCATCCGCATTCGCGGGTTTGACTTCTTTCTCTCCACAGATTTCTTTTCCCTTCCTTTTTGGCCACCCCCCCCCTTTCCCTCCCCGCCCACAGACCCACAATCTTTTAGTCTGTCTCTCTCTCTCTCCTTCTCTTTCCCTCACTCCCTCTCTTTCTCTCGATTTCTCTCTATGTGTCTGTCAGCCACTGGCTGTCTGTCTATCTCTGTCTATCTGTCACATTCTCTGTCTCTGTCCGTTTAACTCTCTGATTCTGTCTGTCTCTCTCCCTTCTCTTTCGCTCCCGCACTTCCTCTCCCTCGGCCACCGCATTCCCTGGGCCCTCATGCGCCGAGGGAAGGCTGCACAATGTGCTCCCAGTGTTAGGGGATTAGCCATTGAGGAGACTGTGGCGAGCTTCTGCCGCATAGCTGTGCAGAGAGGCCGCCACTCCGAAGGGATGCGATTGTGTGAAAAGAATTTGAGTATGGGCGGAGATGGGAGAGACAGACAGGGGCATGGGGGAGAAAGAGAGAAAGAGAGGGGATAGAGATGGGGGTTGGTGGTCGTGCTGGTATGTAGGTATTAGATCTTGTACATTAAAAATGTTCTGTCTGGGAGAGAGCCACTGGAAGCGAATGAATGACAAAAGAGTGGTAACCCTGTATGAAATTATACAAGGTTCATTATTATTTTTTCCAGTTTCTTTCACCTCCTGCTATTGAGTCAAGCCAGCTTTTTCAGATTGTAATTTTGAATGTACACTGTCAGGATGCCGTTGTCAAATGCATTTTCTGGTTTGGAGGGCAGGTGTTTCTTAGTTTAAATGTCTTATAAACAATTTTCAGTTTTTCAGAAACGTTCATAAGTTTTACAATAGACTGCTGTTACACTTACAATGTCTTGCTTAATGTGTAGCCATTCATAAAGTCCTTTAACGTATGCACTATAGTTGTATAAGAATGCTCTTGTCATTGTAGTTTAGATTTTCAACACACTCCTTAGTTCACTTAGCTACTCTGCTACGCTATTCTGCTACAGTTTGTTGCTTATTCAACTATCCCTTTACCTTTTTGTTCAATATGGAATGTGCTTCACAATAACACAAGTTAATGGACTGCTTACATGACGACCAGTGCAACTTGCTATTTGACCAAACTGTTACGGGCACAAACCAGGCATGGGAGTTTCTAGCAAGGAAGGTTGCATCACATAATGTATGTAGTTAATATGAGTAGGCAAGCAGTGTGCGGGTGTTCTTTCTCAATAGATGTGGGTACAATCTGGTCAATCTGTCTCATGGATTTTAACCTTGACTGTTGGAATATGGGAGAACTTTCTTTTAAGTGCTGGCTTGCAAGTGTTTGAACTTAGAGGCCTGCTTGGCTGTCAGAACATCTCAGACAGAACTGAAATCAGCCCTTCAAGAAAACACTGCAAATTGAAATGGAGAATGGGAGATGGGGGGGCGGGGGAAAGGGCAAAATATCATATTGAAAATTGAGAAAATGCTGTTTGGAACATTATCTAGTCCTACTTTTTCGCAGTTAGTAGTCCTCCGAATACAGTGTACTTTACTTTTTAAAATGGGTCTCAGTTATTTATCTTTCAACATGCCGTGAAAAGTTTTGCATTATATATACCTTTTTTGGTATCCAACATTTGCATGTTAATTGTTCTGCCACATTTCAAAATTAGCCCGCCAAGTATATAAAAGTAGACAATTCTGGAATTTACAGTAATAAATAGTCAGCAACTATAAAATTTACTTGAAGTATAAAACACTGCTTTCAGATAAATCCTTTAGCAACACACTTAGACCTGTTTGTCTTGAAAACATTTTATTTATTATTTGCATTTCTCCACATAGTGTCGCAGAAAAACATGAAAGCCATGTTTGGCGTTAAAAATGCTTTACCTTGTGCAACTGGCAACATATAAGTGGTCACTCTTATGGGTATAAAATTCATTTATAAAAGAAAAATAGCAACTGTTATAATCCAGTTATGATCATCTATCAATGCTATTTCATATGACAAATGATGAGTTACTGTCTGACGCCCTAACCACTGGATGACACATAAACATTTTATGACTTCTAAAAATATGTGTATAACAAACATTACAGACGCTCAAAGAGGTCTCAGTCTTCACTCTCAGTTGAACAATAGGTACTTGCTCATTTGGAGAGTATAGCTTTTACTTTACATTTTCAGTTTTTTTTTTCTTTTTCGTGTGGGCTCCTTCTCATATATATCTCTATCATTTCAGAGCCCTAATGGGGATTGGATGAGCCCATTGATGTTTTCTTGGGGGACTGGGGCCCCGGCGGCAGCATGCCTCTCAACCGAGTCTCCTAGCAGCAACCATCCATGTCCTATAGTCTTTCTTCCAGTGGCATTGCCACCCCTGAAAGTGACTCGGTTCAGGCAGTTTTTTTCATTCTCTCTCTCCAGCTCTCTCTCTTTCGCTCTCTCTCTTCCTGTCTCCCCCTCGCTCTCTATCTTCTTCCACTGCCTGTTTCTGCATGAATAGCCACCAGTGGCCTCCTGCCAGTGTGCCCCATCCCTTCTTTAAGACACATCCCCCAGGCGAAGCCTCCCCCCCCTCCATGTACGGGGGCCTTGGAGTGGCACTGTGGCTCTTAAGGCCATTGTTGTAGGGATGAGGCCTCACTCCGTAGACTCCGCTTGGAAGAGGAGGCAGGGCGTGTGCACTGCCTGAGGCCTCGAGGGTCGAGGGGCGTGTATGCTAATCAGAGACACCCCCGCCGTCGCCACCCCTGGAGAGCCGAAGACATAGAGACGGGGATGCTGATGTTACCGCAGTGTCTTTCATTCCCTGTTTGGGGACTTTTATTCTGATATTTATCCACGGTGCCTCTCAGGCAGCATAGCATGCTTTTAACATATGAACTATTTGTTTATAGAATAAATTCTGATGAAATAATAATCAAGGGAGTGATGACATTTCCCCATACCTGGTTGATTGCTAAAGTCCTTTTATCAATGCAAAGAATGCTTATTGCCCCTCCATATATCCTGAATGAGAAACAAGCTTAATTGGCTTGGTTCAATGAGCAATGGAATGGGCATTTTGTTTTAACTGGCAGACCAAGCCTTGACCCTTTATGATTCCAGCATTCTGGAATGCATATTAGTCCACAGCTGTGAATGACTCCGATCAACTTAACCGCTTTGCAGGGATCGTCAGTCGGAAGGTTACCCCCCCTTTCCCAAACTCAACAAGATTAGCCAGCCGCGCCTACCTTTCCGTGACAGTTTGCGGCTGTTTCCCGGGAAACGAAACCCAACACCTTCCATGCTGATGTTCTGGTATTCTCACCCCTCCGCTCAGAAATCAGTCATTGTACAGTATCGTTTGAGGTGCGTTCTCTGACCCCTTTCCCCTGGATTACTCCTCCTGTCTCGGGCGGTGGGTAGAAGTTGCCCTTGATTTATAAGCAACAGCTGCGAGGAAGAGAAGCGCTTTTGATCAGACAGAGGGACACAGTAGGATGTCTCCTTCGAATTAAATAGATTCTTGCGGGCTCCAGGGTGGCGCAGTCAGTAAGCGCACCCTCCACAGACACAGGCAAAGCCCTATATCTGAGACATTGCAGGCTCCAGCTACCAGCTATGCCATTGCTGAATATAAACTACTCCTTTCGAGCTGGCCAAGGTTCCTCAGATTACCTCTGCGTTATTTCCATTCAACGATATACCATGCGCCCACAGACAAACCAGTTGTCATCAGAGAGTGATACGACACTCTCCCAAATCATAGCACTCTGTGGCCTGTAGTTTGTAAAGCAGACACTGATTTGTAGGCGAGTAGACCTGAGGTTTGCATACCACAGATGCATTGCTTCATGTAGCGTTGGCAGGTGGCACGCTAACTTGAGAGGCTAAACTGGGGAATTAAAAAAATAACACAGCAGACAGTGAAGGGCACAGCAGTTATTTTCTTTAACACAGTAGCCTCTGATCATTGCCTGATCACTGTGAGTGAGAATGTGTTGGTACTGTATGTTAAGCTTTTAATTAGGATGCTATACATGAATA
Organism: Anguilla rostrata; assembly: GCF_018555375.3. Classification (NCBI taxonomy): domain Eukaryota; kingdom Metazoa; phylum Chordata; class Actinopteri; order Anguilliformes; family Anguillidae; genus Anguilla; species Anguilla rostrata. The sequence continues at coordinate 41,591,620 of NC_057937.1, read as the reverse complement.
AGCCATGCTGTTTCCGTTCTGCAGCCTCACCTTGTAATGTAATCTGTTCCGAGGAAACATTAGTTGGAATTCAGGTATTATCAAAATATTTGCTGAGTGTTTACTTGAGTGTTTCTGTGTAATGCTGCAGCAAAAACAACATTTTTTAGGCTGATCTTAACTGAAGTTTCCAATCACTTTTTCCTGGATCCAGTATACTTGTATTGAAAAACTATATATTCCTCCTAGTCAAACTTGAAGTGAATCCATGCAGAAATGTAGCTGCAATCAGTAATTATAGGGTTCCAAGCACCAGTAATGGACTGGCTATTGGGACTAAAAATCTGTGGGACAGACTGTCAGCCAACAAAAAATATATAATGTTAGATTATATGTGTGTGTGTGTGTGTGTGTGTGTGTGTGTGTGTTGTGTGTGTGTATAGAGAGAAAGAGAGCAAGGTGCAGTGCGATGCAAATCCTACGTGATCCATGTCATGGGCAGTTAGCTTGATATGCTGGTTGGCTATTGCCAACTATGTCACAAAATAGACCTGCTAAATTCTGTTATCTGCCATTTTTATTTGCATATGTTTCCAGTGCAGAATTTGGGCAGAACTGTCCAAACGCCTGTGTCATGATAATATCATGTGTATTAAAATGTTTGCTAAACATTATTCCGATTTCTTACTATTAATGTTATCTTGAGAGCTGGCTAACGTTAACAACAATTTAGCAAGTTCTAAGTAACGTAAATATCCTAACCAAGCTGCTGTTGATCCTGCATTCTAGCTGGAGACACTAGCTAGCTATAATTATCAGAGACACATCACAGCTTTCATTGAGACGACAAGCTTGGATGCTTGTAGAAGCTGTAACGTAGCATTCTAAGTAAAAATAAGTGTTCATTGTTACCAATACAACATCATAGTGACTTCTCTTATATTTTATTTGTTGTAGTTTAATTATGTAGCTATTAGCTAGCATTAGTCAAAGATCTAAAAATGTTTCATTCTTTATTTTACATCGATGCCTGCTTTCAAACATGTGGTGTGGAGTCTTTACTAAAGAAGCAGGCGAGTGGATCCACAGCCAGGCAGCCTTTGTTTTATGTCTCTGAGTAGGCCTATATTATCTATTCTACTCTAGACATCTCTACTTAGCAATGTACAATAGTCCAATGAAAAGAGGCTGGACGTTTGTAAATCACCAGCAAGGATGGTTTGCATCCAGTCGATTGCAGAGGGCCAATTCCACTGTGCTGGTACTTTAGTATATGCTGAAATAATATTTTCTCATTGCACTCCAAGGCAGCCTGCAGTGGTGTGCCATTGCTGTACTGAAATAGTTCCCCAGCCTTACTGGAAGCATTTTTTTTTGTGTTGTATACTGAAAGAGTTCCCATCATTCCATTGAACTCGAGTTACAAAAAGCCCTTTTGCTTGGGAGATTCATTGGATTACAAAATATTGAGGTGAAACGAAACAAAACAAAAAAACTTGCGCACAATCTGTCTCTCATTCCTGAGGTCTAACCTTGGTTTCTGTTACCATGCAACCGTGACTCCAAGAAATCTGGCCCTGGTACAGCGGCAACTCTGACACAGGGAGAGGAAAAAGGAGATTAACTCTTCTATGCTCCCAGCCATAAAGCTTGTGATAACTGTTTCTTTGGTGTTGACCTATGTGGGTTTGGGTTTTTGACAAGCATTGAGAGGTTTTACTGGAAATGGTTTGGGAACCCATCTTTCACAAAGCACATTCTTTACACGTCCATGATGGAAAATGTCAAAATGTCGTCACAGCGGATGAAGCAACTCCTTTTTAGCCAGCTTCACTTTCTGCAGACCTATGCACATTTCCTCCACTCCAGCCACTTCAGAAATGGTGGATTTGTGTTTTGCAGTCCAGAACTGAGTTCCCAGTAAGTCTTTCAAGGGGAAAACACAAAAATCTGAAAAACCTTGCACTGAGTATTAGATAAATCCCATCCCAATCGCCATAAAATTTCAGCACCCAAATATGACTACCTGTTTGTACAAAATTTCACTTGGCTCGTGTCATATTACAGTCTAGATGGCGTAGAGGGGTCTATCAGAGTAAAGTGGAGTCGCAAGGGGGGCAGGAGTCCATCTGGGGCAGCCAGCACGTTCTCCAGCAGTCCCAGTTAAACATTTGCTGACATAGAAAAAGCAAATGGTTGATCACCTCCAATTGAAGACAAAATCCCCTGCTGGCAACTCCAGCAGCCATTGTTGGAAGTAAACATTTTTGAGATTGCTGTAAAGATTTATGAACTAACCTACCTGGATACATCGGAGGCTAACTTCTAATTTGATTTAAATAATACAATAAGTCATTTTTCATTCATTCTGTTTTATGGCAGCTGACTTGCGAATGAGACACTGTCGTATATTGTGTATGTTATATACTGACCAAAAATAAAGCACGACTGGCTGTGCATTTAAAATGAGTTGAGTCCAGTTGAGCTGTGGGCAGCAGGCTTAAGATTCATTGCATTTCCTCTGCTCCACATGAGAGAAACCGCAGGTGTTGAGACGGGAGGCTTTTGAAGGAGAGGACGCGCCGTTATGTGGGAACGCATAAGATTCTGACCTCTGGGAGCTCCTGAATTTAAGCTGTGAAGGGCCCAAAGTGCGGATGTCACACATGGTAAAAAGGCCACAGGTAGGCCGTGGGGCCGGGCCTGCATCACAAAGCTTCTGCCAAAATGACACCGGTCAGACTGCCCGCCCTGAAAGGAGCCAGAATTAGGTTTGGGGGAGATTGAGTGAGCTCCAGGAAGAATGAGAATCGGCCCATTCTATTGAATCTGCAGGCCGTTGCTCTGGCTGTGGTGGGGCAGAGGTAATCAATAGAACAGACAGTGAAGGAATTCCCCCTCTGTGTGACCCTGAGAGAGAAAGAGAGAGAAAGGCAACAGAGACTGTGGATTGAAAACAATATTGAAAGCCAATATTTTTTATTTCAAACGACTTATTCTCATTATATATACTGTGTCGTTTACTATAAAAATGGAAACTGTTTACAGTCCCATGTGAAAAGCCTTTTTTTCATATTTTTATGGTCATATTCTAAAAAAAGATATGACAAACTTTGAAATCAAATAGCTCATTTCAACCCATCAAAAATAGTTCTGGCTGAAAGTTACATTTTTACAACTTATTAAGAAATATGAAATTGACGTGGTTTTTATGACAGGCCCTGATATATATTACAATAGTGTGGTAATAATAATTTAGTGGTTGATGAAAGAAATATATATATATATATATATATATATATATATATATATACATATATTATTGGTTTCTATAGTTTGGCATTCATTTATGAATTGGAATGACTAAATCACATTCCGTCTTGAGATTTAAGATATTCAAGTTCCCATTTTACCTGTGAGAGGAGAATTGATGAGGAGCAGTACAGACACAAATTACTCATCACTGGGCATGTAGTAGCCATGTGTGTGGGAACAGCCCCTGAAAGCAGGGGTCGTGGTCTGGGGAACGGGGTCTAGTAGGGCGCACTTTTGATATGGTGATACATTTTGTGAAATTTGGGCAGTCCTAGCCGCTGGAACTGTGGGAAGATTTCTCAATGTAGAGGCGTGCTGGCGGCTGCATTGTGCTTCCACAGCATCAAAAGAGGCCTGCGTCCCTTTAATCATTGTTCAGCAGAGTCGAAACGTCAGTGAAAATCACCTACCAGGCCATGTCTCCAAAGGACATGCCCTCCTTCTGGACAGCTCAGAGAAGGCTTCGCTTTTGTCAGAATTTTTTGAAGAGTTGGGCTGCCTGAAGAATTAATGAACAAGCGATCAATGATGGAAAGGTACAACCTCACTGTTAAAGAACTGGCAAGACATTATAGACCTTTAAATTCTATTTCTTCTCCATTACATACTGTGAATTGTGAGGATTAATACATATTTCAGCTATTTGCACAGAAAACAATAGTTCATTTCTAATGTACAAACGTTGGAAGAATGTCCTGTTGAATCTCTACTTGCCCGCAACATTTGTTTCAGTGTTTCATTACTAACAAACTAGTATGATGAATCTTGTCTATGTAAATAACAACCAACAAAATTCAAGTAATGTATCTGGTTTAATCTCACTGAATGAAAATAACTTTATTTGATTTAACAAAATGTTCAATGGAAAGACAGATACAAGGCCTGGGTAATTATTTATGTTCAATTCATCTAGAGGTAGAAAGTACCCTAGGTCCGCTGTTCAGATAGGCTCGTCTGACAGAGGTACCCTTTCCTTTTTAGCAGCTCATCAAAGAAAAGAATTGTGCTTGTGTGATTTGCAAAAGAAAATGTGTTCCCTTTACCCTTTTGTGTGAAAGGAATTTACAAGTGTTTTTTTCTTCTCCTTCTCTCTCCCCCTTTCCCCAGAGTGAAGAGACTCCTGAGCACAGAACTGTTAAAAGTGAGTTTCCACAAGAGTTTTCTTCTCTACTGTGTTTTTTTTAAAGGTGACCTCAGCATAACAGCGTAGTGCTTTAGGTTCTAGTGAAGTTTTTACTCACAGAAAGGTTGGGGGTGGAAGGGGTGCATTATAGTGTTTTGCCCCCTAATAGCAGTGGGGTTAAAACAACAGTGTTCAAACCACAGATTGTCAAGACAAGGAAGGCAATGATATAATTTCACCCTCTCTCATTTTGTCAGGTGGCTCACTACCACTACAAATGGACCCCTCTTTAAACTTGAGGGACAGTAATCATAATGTAATGTTTTCAGGGAGGACCACCTGTGATTTATAGCCCTTTGCTGCTCTTGGATACCAGGCAGCTGAAGGGAGCCTCCATTAAACTGCCCACATGTCTGCTTAGTGTCACTGACGCACTGCATGCTGGGCCCTCGGCATTTAAATTGCTGTCATTAATGCCAAAGGCAAAATGTCCTCTCAGTGCCTTATATATTTTCCCACATGTGAGACAGAAATTGGAAACTTCCTCTTGATAACTGAAAACCTTTGTTTTTAGAATTTATGGAAGGGGTACATGGTAAGGGGGTGGATAAGGGGTCATCTGTTGGTACTTTGGCCTTAGGACTGTAAGCAGAGACCCTTGTTTTAAAAGGAGGACAATCTTTTCATGTGGCCATCATCTCAAAGCAAATCTTTGATGAGGACAGATGCATTCATGTCTCAGATAAATGACCCTTTGCAGATAAAATGAATTTGGTTTGGTTTTTTCTATTTGTCCAAATTTCCCAAACTTTCAATCCTGCTGATGAACACACATTAAGCGTTATTTGTGATTTAATATAACACTGCCTTCCTATCTTCGTCTAGTAAAGGAATTTCTGTATGCAACCACTTACTTAGTGATAAATAATAATGAAGTACCTTTCAGGGTTTATTCAAGTCTATCAGAAATATATATGACCTGTTAAAAATGCAATAGACATGCAAACATAAAAAGAATCATAAATTACATAAATAGAATTAATCTAAATGTAATTATTTCTGATCACCTGAGTTCTAAAATGTGTTCAGTCATCTGTGCTTCTCCAAGGTCAACTGCATCTGAAGAATTTTCACCTGACAGGATGTGCGGTGGATAAGCCTTAAATTATCTCTGCCGCTGACAATTGATTGAGAAGGAATTGCACCACTGCGACCTGTTTTAGTCATTAAGAAAATCCAGGTTTAAAAGGCATACTTTGCATAACTCCGCTTGGGGGAGGTCATAAATAGCCACAGTTTATGTGAGTTGAACCCATACAGAACTTGACTTGTAGGTCATGCTATGTTAATAACTTGAGTCTAGCTATTCAGCAAATATAGAGTCAAATGTATAAACAGTAATGTTTAGTTTAAATTTCACAATTGTTAGTTAGTTATTATGCTCAATTTTCATCCTCAAATATCTGCTCACAATGGTGACAAAACATCAAGCAATAACCTCAATAATTCTCCAGGTAAATTCGATGTTTATTTCCACAATTAATTTAATCATTCCATTCACCCTGGTGCTGGCATCGTCCCCAACAGTCTCTATGAGTCAGCCATCTTCTCTGCCTAATGGGAATTCAGCCATGCCACTCAGTTCCCTTGTGAACTGAAACATTCTTTTTTTCTGCTCTTAAATACTGAAATACAAAGTTCATTAAAAGATGAGAGACCGTGTAACTCATGAGCTTTTTTTGCCAGGGGGAATCCACCGACCTCCCTCACAAGACAGAAGCACCCACTTATTCAGCAGAGACAAGTGTATAACATGATTATAGCTCCAGTGAACTAGGCCCATATTCCCTGTCATTGACCCCTTGCAAGCATTCCATGTGGAGTTTGGGTACATTCAGTGCTGTGAGGTGTTGCTTTAATCCACAGACACATGCCAGTGGGGGGTTCGCTGGAGAAGCTATTCTTCCCCGAACAAAATGTTTGGATTTTTGACAGGATAGATACAAGCCTTTGGTAGTTCAGCTCTCCATAGAGGATGACAGCGAACCTTTTTTTTCTTGACCCTTTTTTTTGTCAAAAAGCATAATATTGTTTCTCCTCGTCAGCTAAAAATAAAAGGACATTGTACGGTTTTGGGGTACAGATGATGGATGGTTTTTTTTTAATGAAATTGGATCATTTTGAATGCCAGAACTTTGCGAACGTAGTAATAGAACCATTTGTCCAACATTATAAAAAATTTAATTTAAAGTGCAATTTATGAAGACTTTTATATATTCATAATCGCATGAATGATACTCATGAATGATTTTGGAATTATTGTTATTACGTTTACAGTGAAATTATGCATTGTTTCGACACACTGTAGATCTATCTGGCAAGTCTGAAAATATTTCCTAAAATCACATTCAGTGTCAAGTTTCACAAGGCGATCTTAAGCAGACAGCCAACAACCAATGAAAACACAACATTCAAAAACAATGCACAAGCAGCCAGGAACTGCTTCAAGTAAGATTCTTTCCCCCATAGAACTACAACAATGAGAGACCCATTGATGGAGAAAGAATTGTGAGTACCAAAGAAAAAACACACCTTGAGCAGATGAGAAGCAAACTGACAGGTGATGTGAGCATACATATTTATTTGACCTATTCCTAGAAACATAACAAGATAAACAACTGAAATGCACAGATGAGAAACAATCAGTGGATGTGTATTTGTAAATTTCTATGTGATTTTATATATATTCATGTTTTTGCATTTAAAAATATATCAGAAAGAGTTGAGCAAGCTTCATAATACACATAATAAAAATAGAAGGCAGCAGCACACATTGCAATTTCAAGATCAAATAAAGATCAAATTTCTGACCACTGGTGAGGCAGGTGCACTTCCAGAACACCAGTTTTCAATTTACAAAGATGTTACCATGTTCTATTCTTTAGGGGCTGACATAGAGTGAAGAAATCAGTGTTAAATCGATTGAAAGTGTTTTTTATCCATACTACTGGACTGTCAGAACTGACCAACTCTGTTAGGGAGTTGATTTAACACAGGACATCACTGCACATGAAATGACAGACTCGACCTTCATTGGAGTGGACGGGGCCCCCACAAAAGATGGCAAATGGCAGGTGTGAAACACTGCAGCTTCAAAGAGTGGGCTATCTCCTCTCCGGCAGGCATCCTGCACCCCGTCTCATCGAGCCGTCTCCCCTCCCAGAAGCAGCCGGGCAGCACTCTCCCTGGCCCGGAGTAATTGGAGGAATGCCTCCTCTGGCTCCCAGGCCATGAGAACCTGACCTGCGGTGATATTTAATCTGGTACAGGGCCCCCAGCTGTCTGCTTACCTACCTGCTCTCTCATCCGGCCTGCTCCACACATCAGCCACGGCCCCTCGGAATGGAATTTCTTTGATATGTCATTACACACTTCCTGCAGAACATTATAATGAACCTTTGAAACCGTCTAGGGGCTTTGGGGCACTGGTGTGGGGGGATTGGCTGAATGGCTATATCCTAAGACTGGGGCTTATTACAGCATACCTGTTCTGGTTTTAGTGGGTTGATTGTACTCTCTGACATGGCTTCTAGCACAGCCAATAAGGGGATTGTCTGTTGGCTCAGGAGGCTTGGTCTGAGAGGGCCTGTTTTGAGAACCCACCTTGTTTTGTCTGCAACTGAAACGATATCAGATGATGCAGGCTACTGGTAAGTGTACCTTTAAGTGTGAAGTGCGGGGGGGGATTAGAAAGGGAAGGTGCTTCCCTGACTCCTATAGTGACCAAACCAAACATATCACACAAAGAATGTAACAACCTGTAATTCCTTTTAAAATAAACCAGGCTTTTTCCAGGCCCTGCCACACCCCTTTGACCTGGTGTGAAGGTGTGAAGGAGACATTTAGACAGCTCTTCCAGACTGAAAGTGAAGTCTTGCATTTCAAAATGGTGGGTTCTGTCTTTTTAAATGAGCACCCCCAGAATCAGTCCCAATTTGCCTACTTATCATTCCATCTAAGCGCTACCACTGAATTTTGCATATTCACTCAGGCCACTGAAAAGTTGGAAAGTGTCCCAATATAAAGTGAGTCAAATGTCATTGTGCCAAAGTGGCTGTTAGGTAGACCTTCCACAGCCCGCTCCACATTGAACACAATTAAATATGAATGGTAATTGTTATAATTACAATATGTAGGCTCTTTTTATGAATTAATTTTTATGTTTATATTTTTATGTTTACGTTATGTTTATCAAGTTTTGTATAGGGTTTAACATTTGCAGACTGGGATTAGAGCAAATGCTCTATCTTTTAAAACTCTGAAATGAGGACAATGGTTTTGTCTAGGGGTGAGAATTTATTTACATTAGAAGGTTTCTAATTACTCCTGATATCGCTTGTCATTATTATTAATATTAATATTTTAGGTGTAGTAGTATTGATACTGAAGTTGTCTTAGCACTTTGGATAATTGTAGTTTACCCTTTACACTTTATAAATCTTCTTAATGAATCAGTGTGCCTAAAGGGGCTGTTATTTAGCCAATGCTCCAGAAACCCAATCTTGATCCCAAAGGTTTGAAAAATACTGACTAAATCTCAAATACCCTGTCTTATCCAAAGTATTAGATAAAACTGTAGTAAAGCAGCTCAGTAAACCTAGCCTGGTTTGAACGATATCTATAAAACTTTCCAGTCGGGATTTCCATCTTACTACAGTACAGAAACTTGAGTTGTTAAGGCTGTAACAATCTCTTATTGTCATCAGACTAACTTCTTTATGTAAACAATATCAGTTTCAGATGATGTTGTTGGAGAGGTGAAAGGTCTGTATTGGACTTTGTAGACAGGTGTTCTTCTGCAGGAGCACTAGCAATTGTATATGGTACACAACAATAATAATAGTAATAATAATTATAACAACAAAAAAATAATAATAATAAACATATGCTTATAGGCCTATAGTGAATTGATTAATGTCACAAATTGAAATGGTGGAAAAATAGGTAGTTTGCCACACAGGATTACATTATTTTCTTCTGTACCACCAAATTTTGACACAGTGCAAGTACTGAGAATACTGTCCATTTTGTTACACTTAAATGTGTTATTCATCTGTAGGGTGAAATGTATTTGATTTTCCCTGGATTATATTGTCAGATGGGGATATCTAAATGCATAAACCACAAAGCACCAGCTTATTTTGACCTGAGAGTACAGCTGGAATTTCTTTCGTTTCTCGGCTTAATCAGTTCAAACAAATTGTCCGTGTGCTGTGGCACAACCATCTATCACATAGATAGCCCATGAATAATGATTATTGGAAAGGAAATGTAAGTAAAACCACTTCTTTGAAATCTCACCATATTCAGTTTTTATAATGAGTCATTCATACAATCTTACAGAACCTTAGTTATGGGAAAAAGGCAAGGTTAGCCAGCAAAATCTGCAGTAGTTATACCATCCAATTTTAGACAATTACCAGGCTCATTTTGTTAATGTAGTAAGCAAGCATTTTTATCATGCAAATAAAATGTTAATTGATCTAGCTAGCCAAAACCTTGCAAGCTGCAACTTGGAACTGTAGAAATTCAAGCTTCACTCTCCATTAAAAATGTGGGTGTTTGTGTTTTCGGGAACTCCTAGCTAACAAGATAATAGAGCCAACTGAAGTTTACCCAACAGAAATAATATATAATAGTAGTTATCTCAGTTATATGAAAACACAACAGAATTTACTTGGCTTTGGAGTGCAGTTTTGGAGCTACATATTGTTTCAGGTCTAACACATGACTGCTGGATTTGGTATTGTGATAGCAAGCAGCTTAGAAAACTGCCTTGCCATTTATTTTAATTTAAGTTGAAGGGTTATTGTTCCCAAGAATAGGCCTGCGCTACCAAGCAGTCAACAGCGCAGAGGACTACCAAATGGATTTATGATTTGTTCACGCCTGTCATGGCTGTTACCTTTTTCTTTATTTTTTTTTTGGTAAATTCAGTATAGCTGCTGAGCAAGTCAGTTTAACAATGCTGGCTCTAAACTCAGTGATATAATGAAACTGAAGGTACCTACCAACACAAAGTTAACTCTCATTGTCCCTGTGATGATAAGGTCATGCATAGAATCCTCTTGTTTTCAGTTTGTACATAACATTTTCCCAAATGACAGTTCATCCTACAAACTGTCACTGTGCAAAACGGCTCACTAATACTAGCTAATTGTGAGCTATAATTTCATTCTTCAAATTTTATCAGTGGGTAGGCTAATGTATTTTTATGCAGGAACAGACAAATAGTCACTGTGATACAGCAAATGCGTTTAGCATTTTTAATTACGTTTCCATTATTGCTGTTATGGCACACATAGTGCTTATGGATGCACAATCTGGCAGTGTCACTGCTTTCCTGATTCACATCATTTGGCAGGAACCCATTTTTACATGAATGAGAACTGAATTTAGAGTGTTCTGGTTTATAAAATGCAAAATATGGTACTCTGCAAGGGTCAGTGCTAGGACCACATCTTTTCCCTGTATGTTATATATTATACCGAAACACGGTGAAGAAATTTAAAACTATGCGGACAGTACACGTCTGTATAGGTGAAATAGATGGAGCTTTCATGGCTAGGGTCATGTATTGCATAAATTGCAAACCTTTAATAAATCTCAGGGGCTTCTTAGTTATGCCTACCATTACTAAAATTACTCAAATCAGGCACCTCCTATCATTAGAGGATGTAGAGACATTTCTACATCTTTTTCAAACTTAACTTGATAGCTGGTTTGGCTAATTCCATTATGATGTGATAGAGGCTTCTTCTCGCCAGAAGTAGCTGGTGCAAGGTATTCATGCAATCCACTGTGAACATTGTAACTCTAAGATGGCCAGCCCCAGTATTTAAATTAGTATCATCAACATTTTCCCACAACCACAAGCCTTTTATGAAATAGTTGAATCACAGATAAAATGACCGCTATGTCTATCAAGGAGAGTACTAAATTGGCATTAAATACGTGAGTGTGGTTTTCGATGTTTTAAGCAAAGGCCATTAATCTGAATTGGGCTCTGTGCCTTGGTATGATTCCTAGGATTTCCATGTGAGCACAATAACCAGCCTTTTTATATGCACTATTAGTGCAGTTGCCAAATTCCATTGAATGTCTGAAGTTCAGAAACAAACTGTTATACCATTATAGTCTCTTTTGATAAACAAAACTCTTTTGGTGTCAGAAAAATTTAGTTTAATGTTGCAGTTGTGTTTAAATGAAGCCTACTTATTGCATTTCCACTGTGAATGTGAAACTGGAAGCTGCACAATTAATCATCAATCTCTATTCACCATAAGTCACTTTATTTATTTATTTTTTTAATTAAAAATAATTGCACACTGCGACCTTTAGAGAGTTTTTATCTGAACTAGAGTGAAGTATCAAACAAAAGGATTTCTGAATTAGATAATCTTTTATTTGCGCACTGATGTTAGCTTCCGCTCTGAATGATAACCTGACACGTTTGACAAACAAGGGACTGAGAGGGGAGGGGAAACATCTTTGAAATGAAAGTTTAGGAACGCTGCTAAAGACCAGGTAGGTAACTATTTAACCCGGTCCTGCACTTCGCGGTGGAATGTGTGCTACTTCCGTCAGCTAATGCCATTGTCAGTCTGTCCTCATTGTCCTTCCCTCACCGTTTAAAGCTGCAGCTTTGTGGCTTTTCATGCTTTCACCAAACCACTGCATATTTAAGCAAGAGGTCCTCTGGGGGGCTGTAGAAGACTTGCAATCTGGTGTCACATGTTTTATGGAAAGAATGAGAATAAGCTAGAAAAAATATGACTTGTAAATTAATTTTTAGTATGGTATTAGAAAACTAATCAGTCCAGAATTCAAACTGATTTCTATGTGGTTTGCTCCAAAATTTGACGAATTGCATTAAGTTTTAAATATATTTACTTACGTAACTTTAGACTGCAGCACCAAACTGAAAGGTTGCAGGTTTCATTCCCAACTAGGACACTGCTGTTGTACCCTTGAGCAAGATACTTAATGAATGAATGAATCATCGCATTTATATAGCTCTTTTCCAAACGCTCAAAGTGCTTTACAGTGATGACTGGGAACTCCCCTCACCCATGACTTAACCTGAATTTCTTCTGTGTATATCCAGATGTATGAATGAATAGTATTTTTTAACAATCCTGAAGTTGTGTAGGTTGCTCTGAATAACAATCTGCTAAATGCCAGCAATGTAATGTTATATATCTTGCACTTGCCAACATTTTCTAAAATATTGTTTTTCAAAGGGACTTATAGGATTTAAAGGCCTGTCTGACAAAAAGAAGGAAAAAAAAAACACAGCGGACATGGTTTGACATTTCAAATATTTGCCTAGTTAAGATAAGCCCAACCTGATTACCACCTGGATTTAAACCAGTCTGCCATTGTTCACAATATCGGATGACATCCAAGTTAAAAGATACAACTCCGACAATGGGACCCATCTCAAAGCTCTGGTGTTTTAAAAAAAGTCTTTTTGAGGAATTCAGCCTTCACAGTCTTCACTTTTGATAATGAATAAACTGATGAGAGAATTGTATGTCGACAAAGAAGCTAATTGTCGTAACCTTTTGTATCGCAAGCTAAATTAAAATCAAGGAAATCCCTTCATGAGTTGTAGGTTTTCTGGTCTTCTAAATAATTTTCTAGAAGACTATAGGATTTCCTATTTTCAAAAGTTGCTGATAACATCTAATCTAAGTACAGAGAGACGCATGCTCAGTATGAAACAGAAGTGCTTTATGTACTCTGTAAGAGTTCAGTACCTATGTCTAGTTGTCAAATTAAATTTTCCATACAACTGCTTATGATTTTGTCATGAATTATTGGTTTATATAAGATTTAATGGCTCATAAGACCTGATAAATAGCCCTTACTGTCTTAACAGCACTCAGACCAATGCTTGAGAGTGTACCTTAACAATATAAATCTTACTCTCAATTGCTGGGTGCAAGATAGCAGCTGCATGCTGCTATCCAAAATAAAAAGGAATGTAAAAATGTTTTAACTTATTTTCATTTCCGTTTGCATTGTCTTCACCGGAGCACATCTAAAGCAGTTGGCTGGGTAATGGGATTTGGCTGCCTCAGCCATTTCATTCAGTTTTCAGGCCACCTTGGTTGTCTCTGGATCAATGAATCTAATGCTAAAGAATGACTGGAGACCAATAGAAAAAAGCAGGGAAAGCCTGCTCTCTTTGACAAAATGCTAAATCTTCTCCGCAGTGGGGGATACGGAAGGGTTAACTGTGGAACCAGAGAAGAAGGGAGCACGTTAGCAAACAAAGTCAATGGTATTAGTGTCCAGGCGCGGTCTGCATTCTTTAGAAGCCCCCGCACTCTCCCCATAAGCACAAGGGAACAGCAAGCGTCAAAAGCCACTTAAACGTCTCACCGAAAGAGTGAAAGTCAAACATGTTCATACCAGATTCCGTGACTGTCCAGTTCATTCTCCTGAAACTCAAGCAAGGAGAAGTCGACCCTGGGGTTTGTGAGTTAAATCATCGTGTGAGTGTGCCATAACGAGCTCCCATTCATTTCCCAAGCTGATTAAGTTACAGAGAATCAAACTCACCTTTGCCAGTGGGAAGGAGTCTATTCACTAGACAAACCCACCGGGACTCATGCCAGCCGACTGGAGGGACTTCCTCTGAGTGTGGAAATTAGTATAGTTCTTCAGAGGAATAAGGGAAAGACTTGGGGGAGGAAAATAAACAAATGTGTTTATTGGTACGGTTCCCAAAAGTGACATACTGCACTGGAGTCGAAAGGAAACGACGTATAGAGCCGGCTAAAATAAATGCAGCAGTGTAACCGCAATCGCATTCGGCTCGGCGGAATCAAAGCATTCTGGCTCTATTGCCGCATGTGTGTGTGATTTAAAACTCAGCCATTCCAGCCCCACCGCAAAGCCTCATATTTGAGAGCTGGGGGCACCCAAAAGGGCACAGCAGTTGAAGATTGGGACACCTATGCCCTGGGGCCTCTGCCACAATATGTACACCCCTTTCCAAAATATAGATCTGCACCACATCTGATTGCAAGCTACTAAGGCATGCCGGTTCTTTCTCGTTCTCTTCACCCCCTCTGCAAGCTTTGTTTGACCCTGTGGAGTGCTAGCGTTGGCCCTCTATGTGACACCACAGTTTCTTGCAAAGGATGTACAATTAAATCCAAATCTTCAGCAACCGAGTGATCAACAAATACCGATGCTAAACAAAACTGAAGCGGACAGACATGAGGTTTATGTTTTCTACGTGGGGGAAAAAGATTTTCACCCGTTCCAGCCTTCGGGGTTGCATTGACAAAGTATTTCAGAGCCTTTGAAAGGACCCCGTGGTGAATTCCCACACCCCTCTCTGCTCCCCTGACCCATGTAAACCTTGCTCCCGAGAGTGCCGGCCACTGCATATTGATTACCGGGGGGGGGGGGGGGGGCAGCTTGCAGATAACCTTAGACATATCAGTCTCTGGTTGACACCTCTGCTACCTGCACCTCCTGGATGTACTTTGAGTGTTGCTGGTCCACCTGAGAGCTGTTTTCAGGCCGAGAAGCCGTCAATTAGGGAATGATCAGAGGACCTTTGTAATTGCTTGCAGGAGGGAGCACTGCCGACTGCTTACAGCGATGGAAACCGTGAGATGTCTGTGTGTGTTAACCCTGTGAGACCTGGAAAATGCTAATATAGTCTTCTGGGGACCATGGCACACTGTAGACCTCTCAGAAATGTTGTAAACTATTCAAATGCTTCACATCTATATTTTAGGGTATTGGCTGAATACTGAATACCAAATTAAGTGCCAGATCTAGCCTATACAAAATACATTAGAAAGCTGTTGTCTTCCACTGTGGGCTTTCTTTCAAAAGCCTCAAACGTTAAACTGAACTTTGAATATAATTACATTTAAATATGCCCATCTATGTTTGTCATTTTATTTATACTCTGTAATCTGGTACTCTGTCAACCATGGTCTTGAACAATATGAATCTTGATTGTGAAACATAGGCCTCTTCACCACCAACACTACTTGTAATTTAGACAGATATAATTCACCATTAAAATTGTCTTTTTAAATGTATGTCTTAGATGGTCTGATGAATGACTACCAATCAAAACATTGGTACTTCTTCAATGTGGCAATAAAACAATGACTTATATAAGCAGAGTATGTCATAAGGGTACCAAGTGTGTTGTTCAAGCTTTTTCTTTTAGCTAACATATCATCATGTCTACTTTGGTGTGATGTGTCACTCGACTGGTAACATGCAGATCTGATTGGTGTAGCCGGTTCCACACCTGATTGCCATGTCATTAGTCAAAGCTTAAAAGGAGGTGCATGTGTATGTCCAGGGTCTCTGAAGGTATAAGGTATAGTCAGTCCATGGATTTAGGTGGACCAAAGTGCAGAGAAACACATGCGGTGGGATAAACTATCAGAAGACTTTTAAATAGGAGAACCAAAAATAAGAAACAGGACAGAACACGAAGAACTAAACACTAAATACTAACACTGTAGAAAGATAAATGCAGGACACCACTAGAGAACAGCTAAGAAACACAAGAGATAATTAACCAGGAATCACAAAGGACAGGCGCTAGAAATCAGGTTGAGGATATATGGGAAGGTAGCAAAGACTAAACAAACACGGCAAACTTAAATACAGAAAACAATCAAGTGAGAGACTAATGACACACAGGTGTGGTAACCTAATCAACCAATTAAACAATAATTGAAAGGCTAACAAGGGAAAAAGTGAAACAACCAGACACAAGGGAAACAGGTTAGGACATATTAACAATGGAGGGGTCCTAAGCAGGAGAAACAAGGGCAGGGCTAGGATGGGTGAAAAACAGCTATCTGGCATCCAGGGACCGTGACCGGTATAGGTCTATTATTCCTGCTTGTTTTACAGTTGTGGTTGTTATGTGAAGCAAGTGTTTCCTTTCTTAAATAAATGCCTCTTCTCTGTATGTTTTTAGAACTTTTTGCACTGTAAAACAAATGGGTACACTAATAAACAATACATGCACTAAAGGTAAATGTCTACTTTTTAATTTGGATATTTGGTTCTCAGAAAATATTTTTATATTTAACATTTAATCAATATGAAGATATAAATTAAAAAGTGTATTTAGGGGTAAAAGTATTGTAGTATTGTTTTTATGTAAAGGACCTTTACCTGAAATCTTGAGGGTAATGCCATATTTATGCTAAATGCAAGGATAAAAATGGCACTACACTACATACCGATGATACATAATTTTGTTAAGATGCATTTTGTAGAGAATATTTTAATTGTACCTCGAGGAAAGACTACAAACACTGGAGTGTGCAGAGCTGGCTCCATTTTAAATTTGCTGAAGATAAACCCTGCTGCTTTCTTGAAGCACTGCACCATAATGCCATTGGTATTGCTGAATTCTGAACTAGCTTAGGTAGAAAACAAATGGTATTGTGTATTTAAGTCAGACATTATGCTGTGAAACATTTGCACCTAGCTAGATGTGGTGGTTTTAACAAATAATGTGATTACTTCACATCTAACATACAAGGGTCAATGGTTGGAGGACAAAGCCAAAGGTTTGATATGTTTGTTTAAAGAAACACCCTGGTATGCGTAAAACTCTGTCTCCAAACGGTCATCCAGATGGTTTTTAGCCACCACCCCACCCCCACTACCTCCATGGCCACAACCACCCTCTGTTCTGCCAACTTATTCTAAACGAGTTTCTGTTTCTGTTTGAAAGGGAAGTCCCACCCAGGTCAATGGGGAGTAAGTTAAAATGAACTGTTCCTGCTTCAATAGGTGGCCAAATGGAATTCAGACCCCTCAAACTATTACTCCCTCAGGGGGTCATGTTCCTTGAGATTCACTTAAATGAGGGTTCTGGGGGGTGAACTGTGAAGTTTATCCCTTGGCTATTGCCTATGAGCCCTAGGAGCTAGGCCATCTTTTTTGCAACTGGCTACACATGTGGAGGCTTAAGGGAGGAGGCCTGAATCTTGAGTACTGATAAGAGGAATAATTTATGTTGTAGGGCCAAACTGTAGGATACAGAGTTCTGGATTTTGGTTCACAGTTAAATACAAGTGCTAGCTTTCCCTTTTCTTCACAAATACAGGCACTGACATGTGGAACTGTAAGAATGGAGACATTTGTATTTTCTGTCAGTGTTGATTGGATTGGCCCCATATTGTCTGCTATAAATACAATTATCCATGCATGCAAATTCTAAGGTTCTGTTACAATTGTACATTTTCTAATCATGCATGCCTCATTGTAGGAACAACTTCTATTATCAACAACTAATTGAAAGATGAAAAGTGAATCCAGTGCTTTTAATTACTTTATTTTCCTAGACTATATCCAAAATATGTCAAACTATTATTTCTTCCTATTCTATATAGCTCAATATGTGTTCCCTCAAATAATATCAGAACCTGCAATGTACTGTACATTGAGCTGCTAATTTTGAAAATGAAAGCTGATATTTGAGATAACAATTGTAGAGTGTACGTAACATGGCTCTGACATAAAAGGCTCTCCCAGTTATTAAAGGCTCTTCCTAATCCAAGGAAAAGGTTGCTCCGTTAGCTCTTTCAAAGACAATTAAAAGCCTGCTTCTGGTTTACACTGGAAAGAAACACTTTCAGCATAGCCCATTGTGAATGTTTAATAATTAACCTATGTACATGGAAATTACACCTCTGCATTTCCATAAAACAAGGCATCTTTCCTTCTCCCAGACATTCTGTGTTCCCAGACAGGGCTGTGTGCCACATCTGTTTCAAACATTTGAATAACTGAAACTGCAGAAAAGGCGTAATATGTAAAAATGATGTAATGCCTCACACGGGATATGCTATTAACAAAGAAGGACATTTGCATCTCTCTGTGAAGCTCATCAGTTTTTTTTTCTCCCCTCTCTCCCTGCCAGAAAGCCATCGCATCCAGTGGAAGTGAACTTTCAGGAACGAAAGGAATGGGAGGAGTTAGCAATTGGCTGATCCGAGGCCGGCAATCCCTGTACATCCATCCGCCCCATTGTTCATATCGTTCCACACTTGTCAAGAGCTGGAAACAGTTATCGTGGTAATTATGAGAGGAATAGCACCTAAATGGAAAATGAAATGAGTGGAGCTGGTCCTGTGCTTATTTGCTTGTTTCTTGAATGCCAGCTATTGCAGTGACGCATTATTTTGGGATGTTGTTTGATTTTCCTGTACTCACATTGTCCTCCTGTCCTACCTTTATGTGATCAAGGAGAGAATATTTTTTTTAAATATGTGCGTTTAACATAATTAGCGATGCACTGTAGCTAGCTGATTATCTTCTACATATATTCCTTTTATATTCGTTGACTGAAGATAAAGCCTAAATCTTCACACCTCACACACTGTCAGGAATTATGACAGAACAAAGCTCTTTGTGCAGCTGTTCCCACGAGTCAGGATAGTTATGTGAAAATCTTGTGATTTACTGTCTCGTGATCAATGTATCAAAGCAGTTAGCCACAGCCATATGTACTGCAATCGTAATACAAAGTGGTCAAAGACGGTCACCTTAGTAGAGACAATTAGCAGCGTGGTAAACAAAGGATTTCCAAGACAGATAAGTCAATATCTTTCACGCCTTCCCATGGTATCCCTGGAATTTGGTAAAGCCACCCACTTGGTTATCCCCATTCATGGCACATCTCTCCCCCATTCCCCTTCATCTTTTCTTCCATCTCAGCCCCCTCTCCGGGAATAGGGGTGCATTCATCGCTAATGAACTTCTGAAATCATGCAAACGGCTCCCTTTGGGAGACTGCTGGGAGAAGGAGATGTAGTGTGTGTGTGTGTGGGGGGGGGGGGGGGGGTTGGTTGAGAAGAGAATTTGTGGGATGGAACGCTCGCAAAGTTTTTCATAGCTAGTTTACTTGGAGTGAAAAATGGAAAATCCAGCTTTAAAGCCAAGCAACAAGAAAGCAGGTAGAATACCAAAAAGAGAATTTGGCAATGTGCCCAGTCTCTGTGAATTTATTATAATTATATACGTATATGATTAATTTTGTGATTCTTCCTGCAATCAAAATGCAAATCTTTGGATGTAGTGTCCCTTTTTTTGCATTGCAGTTGCATCATTACATAAGCATAGATATTTTCTCACAGGAAACATTTGGCTATCAAATGCAAGTGGTTCTTTTGAAGCTAGGTTAGCTTCCCCTTGGAACAGGGAATTGCCATATATGGCAACTTCTGGTTTTTTCTTTCTTCTTTTTACAGCATTATAAAGTACTAATTGTTTCATCTTTAATAATGACAATACCTTTTAGGAATTTAGGGCATTTTTATGTTTACAATAGTAAAATAGTTTTAAGAGAGATCCACATGATGATGTTGTATGCTGAAATGAGACAATTGAGGGAGAGAAATTGTTATGGTAATTGCATCTTATGGTTCCCAATATACATTAGGAAATTACATACAGGTGTTTCACGAAGTAAAATAAGGAAGTAATTCTATCAAGAAAGTATGAATGAGAGGTGATACATGTTCCATACAAAGTATGTAAATTTGTGTGTGCCTCATGCGCTAGCAACTGAATTTTCTAGAGCACAACACGTCAGCCAGATTCAGGTTGATCCAGGACACTGAATACTCTGTAATTATCTGTACAGCAGAGGCACATTTCCCTAATGATAATGAGTTTCACCTGATGATCTAAGCGTTTATAAAAGAGCTACCGCTTGTATGTTTTGTTTTGCGGACAAATGGTGCTGTCTGACTGATTTCATTTCCCTAAAAAAGTATAAAAGCTGTTGAGTAAAATAGTCACCATAAAGTGACAATTTATAGCAAAGATTCAGTTTCCTCAGTATCATCAAGGTTGGCTGACACCTGATGTGGGGGAAAATAAAACAAATCTGTCTGCTGATCCATGAGCCCCCTTTTTAAATGTGTTTTGGTCGCCTACAACCATGAAAGAAATCAGCAAAACAAACTATAGGAATGAATGTCTTGAGGACTTTGTGCAGTGTCTCCCATTGCCTTGTCTTCAGGTGTTACCGATGGCATAGCTTTTACCAGCCACAAATGCTTCTTTAATGCTAGTAATGTTTACAGTTTCCAGGATGTAACTCTGCAGTTGGTAACAACAAAGCAATCTCACATGGCCCCCACTTCCTTTTTTAATCTGTTCGGAGTTTCAGTGAAGGCGGCCATTTTCGCATAGCACCGGGATTGTTTTTTCCCCTCCTCATTAGCAGTTGTATGTATGGGTGAGATGTGTGGCGTAGTCTGAAGGATGTAGACTCTTCCCCACCATGTGCTGTGATCTCTTCCTCTCTCTGTTACCCTCTCTGCTTTCTTACTGTCTGAATAAAGTTTTTAAAAATGCAAAAGGAGTGGTTGACTGCCTGCTCTCCTTTAAAAAACAATTACATTTATTATTGTATGGAGAAATATTGTTGATGAAAGTTTCAACGTTGCATTGCAAAAGAACAGAACAAAGCTGTCGTTTTGTTTGGACGGAGATTGTTTTATACTGGACTGCCATGAGAGAATCTAAAAAATAATAAAACTGCTGCAAAGTTATCATAAAGGGATAGGTCAGGGATAACAAATCAGCCAAAGCCGGTAGCACTTTACTATTACAGATCATGTTTCACTAGGGAGACCTTTCTGACCATGGTCGATTGGAATTATTATCAAACAGTTAATAAACCAGAACCTATTATTGTAAATGTGCACTGTGCAAACTGTCAAGGTAGAGGCAACAGCTTTAACAGCTTTAACATGATCATCCTAGTATGTGTGTAGGCTGCTAAAGTAGGAAGGCTGACTTTTGCTTAACTGCAGAACCTGATGATTGAGAGACTTTGCCAGCAGCCACTGGACATGCTACTGTGTAGAGCAGTAAGAAAATGGAAGTCTTTTATCTTTGAAGTTCAGGGAGGTTGGACGCCCTGTTGATTTGGGACATGCTTGTTGATAAGTTCATTCTTGTCGCTGGGTTACTTCTGAAATAGGTGGGTCTGTCATTGTTGGAAATGCAATGTCATTCATTTAAAAAACGGCCAAGCTGTTTTTTAAATGAATGTTCAGTGAGGACAAAAACATTTGGCGCCTTTTATAGTTGGTATAACTTGTGAATTATTTTTGCAATTATTAGTCTAAGCGTATATATCTATATTTGGTAATAATATATTAGTATTAACACTGTTCTATAAAATGGTATTTTACATGTACATGTGTGTACTTTAGTGTGAATTTAATTGTATTTGTAGTAATAGTCATTTTCAATCGGGTCAAAATGTACGCTGAATTTAATGCCTGTATGAAGAAAGCTTGCAGAAGCAGAGCAAAATGTGCCATTTAAATACAGTATCTTGAAGTGTCATCATGGGAATAGTTAAATAAAACATGAAATGTGTGTTGAATACCTCTCCAAATAAGGTCCAACCTAAAACATCTTATAAGTAGCTGGGGGTGAATTTTCAGATATGGGTGTGAGTTTTTATAGTCCGATGAAGTGACTTCACTACATGACCAATTCACGCCCATTAGAAAGTTCCCCAGAAGCCTGTTTCAATGGGATTGTTTGAGGGCGGTCGACACAGAAGCTGACTCTGGCCACATAAAAACCCATCTCTGAATGCTAACAAAACGCAGGCCCTCTGCTGTCCATGGGACAGCACGCCTCCGAACTCCCACAGTCTGCACACACATGTTTCTCTCCTTAGAACACGGCCATCTTGTGTTATGGTTTTTTATTAGCTGTGAGAAATTAGTCAAAGCTAGACTGTCTGTTGCCCTGTCTGGAAACAAACATCAACAGTCTGATTGGCCAGTGGTTTGATCTGCAGGCGTTACTCAAATGTGTGAGCCTGGCTACATCCCTTACCCGCCTTTTATTTGTTCTTTACAAAGGAATTTACAAAGTATTTGCAAGAGTGTTGAAAAAAGTACAGAAATGCCATTTGAATCATCAGTTGTGCATTTATGCACATTTGTAAATATGTAACCTTTAAACGAGGATGTCACTCAACCGCATTTTTAAATAACGACAAATTTATAAATAAAAATTCATTATTAAATAGATTTTTCATTTCATTTGTTTCAACGGCTGCAGAATTAGTCTAAAATGTTTCTCAGCCAACCAATATTAATTATTTTATCTTCGTATGTTTATTAAAAGGCATGCACTTTTAATGTGGAATTTGTATTTGTGCATACACCACCTGAAAACTAAAGTTATCTTGTTTTGTTTTTTTTGTTTTTTTTTTTAAAGAAAAAACTCCCATGTCTATCACTGGAAGGTGGAACATCCTGTAGTAAAACATATTTCAGACACAGTTTCTTAATACCATGAATGAGAAAAGGGGGAAAAGAAAGGCAGGAGGAAAAAAAAAACCTTCAATGGCGGTATCTCATAGTTTACTGCTGACAGTTCCTTGGCCTCTGGAAAGATTCAGAGCCTGTGTCCTGTCTTCCTTCCTCGGTAAACCCACTGCTGGGTTCCAGCGCAGAGGAGCTGCACCCTTTTACTGAATGAAATCTGAGCACTGACCACATGCGAGGACTGGAATTTATGGCTATTTAACTGCTTTTCCTGTCATAAGGTACTCACAGCAAACCTATAAGTGGAGAGGAAATGCTTAAGAAGTTGCTACAGCCAACTACACCTTTCTCAAGAATGACACTATCGCACCACAAAGTTTTAATGATTGACTTTAAAGAAGAAGGAGGAAAACTGAAAAGGAATAGAAATAGGGAAGTCTGTCTGCAAGGCTGGAGGAAGCTCTTCATTTAGCTATTAAAAGCAACATAATTCAGGGGGAGAGACAGTCGCCGTGCGCACTCTTTGTGGGCACTGTCCTTTCCTCTGATTGGGTGGCTGGCTAGCCAATAGGGAAGCTCCACTGCACAGCCATTCATGAAAAACCAGAACAGCGGTGTCTGCTGAATGAACAGGATGTACAGTGATGTTAGAGTTATCACTTCCTAGCATGCCTTCCTCTGTGACTTTCAGGGTCTTTTTTTCCCTTCTAATTCACCCTTGGGGTTTAATTTCAACTGTGTACTGGAGAGAGGTAGTTTTTGCTTTTATAAGAAACAGAAATGGCAGGCTTCTGTATTTCTACTGGTTGTCTGGGGCCCCAGTTTGCCCATAGCTGCAGTTCTTTATTTTTTTTTTCTGCGATGAAGTCATTTTTCCTGCTGATTGAAATCATCTGTTTGCAGCTCCCTGACAAACTAATTGAACTTTACTCTGGTTTAAAGGAATCCATCTGACTTCTAAAACAGACCCTGTCTCTCCTGTCTCTCTCTCTCACACACACACACACACACATACGCCCACACACACATACGTGCACACACAGACACACACACTCACATGAGCTCACCAACACACACACATGCACTCGCACACACACACACATACACACACACACAAGCACGCACACACACATAGACGAACATAATTTAATCTGGGGGTCTTTAAAGGAATTCACATTTCCTTGGGCTCAGTGAAAGGGGCATTTGTTCTGCTGATAGCGTTTCAACTCTGAAAACATTGTGAGAAAATTGAGTTGAGCGTTCGCCTTAGATCCGCAAAATTGGAAAATGCCCCGGGAGACCTTGTCAGATTTTATGACCACCAACATAACCTGGTGGAATGATGAAGGGAAGTGCACATAAAACTTGATGCGTTTTGTCCCTGAGTCCCCATGTCTCTCTCTCTCTCTCTCTCTCTTTCTGGATGCATTGCTTTTCTTCCGTCTGTTCAAGTAAGCCACCCACCCACACAGAAATATGGTGGCAAAGAATGTCTGGCTTTGGATACGACTCCCTCTGGCTCCCTCGCGAACGTTTCCAGCAACAGTTGGCAGAGTTCCCTTCGCTGGAATCAAAATCATCGGCCATTTCTTTGGACACAAGCTTAGCAAGACATTTCCAAATAGCAACAAACAAACAAAGCAACAAAAAAAACAGGGATTACGGAATTTCATTGTGACATTTTTTTTGTTTTGTTGGTGTAACAATGTTTCTTGCATTTTTGCCTAGCAGTGCCAAACAAGTGCATATTGTCCTTTGTTGTGTGAATTGCTGACTGACTAAATATTAATATAGCATTTTCCCCTGCAGTTCTTCTCTGCTGGTGCCTCTGACAAAGTAACAGTACGTTCCAGATTTCCTGCCAGCACACTCCACACATCGGCTACACTTCCTGGTCACACATAAGTTAACGCTCATTATCATACTCTGCATGCTGATGTGCAAACTTCAGCAACATGGCAGATGCCCAAAAATACAGTCCATTATGTACATCCAGAGTCTTATTTAGCGCCCATTCATCACGTTGTTCTTACAGGTAATATGTTGACACAACAGGTAGTATTGTTATTAATACATTGATGAGAGTGTGGACGCAAACTCCTATATATGTATATAACTGCTGGGACACCACTGGGAGGTTGCATTAAAATGGATGGTGCACATTCATAATGTACGGGACACGTAAGTTGACAGACCATCCTTCGCATGTGCTAAAAACAGGTGTTTAAAATGCTGCAGTGATAAACTGATATCATGTTTCAGTGCCATCCAATGGCAATTATATTGTGTGGCGTTTAACCTGTACATGTAAACGCAGGTCAAGCCCCACGTCTGCTGTTATGTTGAGTGAATGAAGTTCATTGCAGGTTAGGGATGACTGAATGACACTTGAAAGAATCTCACATCATAAGCCATGATGACCCAGGGTGGCGCGCGTGTAAACTGTTCTACCAACTGTCCCAACTATCTGCTCCTAGCTAAACTGAGGGCTGCAGTGGATCAGCTTTTTGTAATGGCACTGTATGTGAGAATGACCATATACTGAAAAGAAAGGAAAACATCCTGTGAACAACACAATAATCATTTATTTGTTAGTTATGACCTATCATAGTTATCCTGTTCAATGGTGCACGTACAATTTCATTGCACGTACAATACAGTGTCTTCACTCTGATCCACCTGTTTGCATTGTCCTTCTATTTTTTCCTTGTCTTTGTAATCCTTTCTAGGGACATGCTGTAGTTTATTCACTGCAATCTGAAACTGTGAATGTAAAAGACTGTTTCAAATTCAGAAGTACTGCATATGTGTCCAGGAGTGAGTCATTGTCCTTCTTCCCTATTTAGCGAAAAAAGAAAAACAGATATAGAAGCTCTGGGGCAGTTTCCTGTAGATAAGCGATAAAGCGGAGGGGAAGCCTGCCTCTTCGATGTCCACTGTACAAGAAATCATTTCCTCAGCAGAGTCTAATGTCTTCATTAACTATTTTAAAATGAAGGGAGGAAAATGACATATGGTATTTTGGGATTTCCTCATCAGAAATCAGGCTTCCTTTTCAGTTATGTGTCCGTTTTTTTTTCTCTCTTCGTGCTTTTAAAGTGGGGCACTGCAGAGACAGTGTACATATTTACATATACTTCTCCAACTATCTGAACAAATTTCACAATGACTTTAATTACCACTTCATTTCATATAATCATATGGCTTTTAGCATGACCTGAATAAACAGAAAGCAGACATTTTTGAACAAAGACCAACATAATTGGTCAAATATAACACAGTAGACAGCTGAGATCTTCAGCCGTTTTGTTATGCAAATGTACATTACCAGCGAGAGTTCAAAGTTAAAATGAAATGCATTGGTGTCAGGGCACATGTTTGATTCAAATGTGTACAGGAAGAGCGTACACATTGTGTATGTGGTATGTACAATATGTTGCATAAACAGTGTTAATAATGAGCTTGTTAAGACCTGTATTTGAGGTCAGCAGATGACCATGTGTGAGCACAGCATGGCTCTAGTCTAAGCCGCCTGTACACAGCTATTCCGCGGTCCCTGAGAAAGTGGCTTCAGCAGAGCTATTTCAAGAGGTCCAGTGGGGGTGGTGCTGATGGTTAAAAACATATGAAGCATTTCAGTTTAAACTCCAAGCTCTTGGCTTTGATATCCTTGTGGGTTGGGAATTTAAAAAAAAAAAAAGCTTAAGAAGGAGAAAACGGCAGAGTGAAAGAGCCATGCACAGAACAAGACCTTGAATTAAGCACAATTGTTTGTGCAGAAGTCATCCGAAATATGTTGCTATGGCTTCCTCTTTTTTTTATTATTATTATTCTTGCTCGCTCCAAGGCTCACTGAAGGAACAGCTGCTCGAGGACGGCCGTTGGAGGCATCCAGATCCGCAGGCCTCGCGCTGAGGATTTCAGCACAGTGCCGTAACCGCGGTGAAGAGGGGTAGTCAGAACACGCGGACAGGAAGGAAATGCCGCCGTAGTCCTGCTTCTAGAAAACACCTCATGTTCCTGCTATGCAATGCCTGTTCCAGTAAGACCATCACATCGCAGCAGGGATTCAATGAAAAATTCCTATAAGCTGTGCTGTTTTTAAAAACGCTGTTAGCGCTGTACGAGCACACGCATGCACACACACGCATGCATGCACATGCACACGCACACTAACATAATTGTGTCGCAGAGAGTTAAAAACAACTGCATCATATCAAAGGGTCCCAACATATGGGCGCTCACTGGCGAATGATTTCTGGGGCTACAGCTCGTCAAGTTGAAAGCAGATTCAAATTATTCATATACCGCGTCTGCACAGCGACTAGCATGGTGTTCTGTCCTGAGGAGTTCCAATTAAAAGCTGCGCTGAAAAGCTCACACACAGATTGAGGTTATAAACATTGTAGCCGCAGGACTTTTGAGAGATCGGTCCTTTTGTGTTACAATTAGAAACAAATACCTCCAGATGTTACAAAAGCAACTCATCCACAACTATTACCTCAAATTGAGGGCTTCAAGACTTCTACATTTGCAAAGAGCAGCAAGTGGCTTCAAAACTATTTAGATAACATTTTTCAGAGATTATGTTAACGATCATTTGTAAAAGATCTAAACAGAAGTTTCACTGATTATTATGCTTTATAAAACGGTGTGTGGTCAGTTGTGAGCATCTGAATGGAAGCTGAGGGAGGATGGAGGTCAGCCGAAATATATTTGCATTAATTCAGTTACCATATCGACTCCATATGGAAACATGTGAAACAATGGCTCCTTCTTATTATATGTACAATGTTTGATGTCCACTTCTTTTATGAGGCAGGTCCTAAAAAGAGCCTCCTCCAGCCCTCCAAAAAAAACTTGCATTGTCTCCGAAGCAATGCAGACAAGCACATTATGCTGATAAGCAAAGGGAATATGAAAGAGATGGACTCGTTCACACAGTAAACTTCACTGAGTGGGCATAATCAGGCATTAACTTGATCAATATCTTTTCTGGCCTAATTGGAAGGTCCCAGCGTATCCCTTTAGAAAAGGGAGTCTCTGCTCTCCCCCCTCCCTAATACGCACACCCCATCCCGCCGTGGAACAAAGTCCATCTTCTCAGGACATTGGCCCTTCCTTCACCCGCCGCTCATTAACATCCCGCCGTCTACGACGTTGCTTGAACGAGGAGGCACCCACCTGTCAGATTGTGTCACTGGATGGTGAGGTGACGACAAGTGCCTTCCTTTGGCAGTGACAGGGAGGCAGGGCGGGTTTTGCGGGGAACACAGACCGCCTCTGTTGGACACAGTGGGAGAAGGCTCGCACACAGACGGTCTTCTCTCTGTCTGCCCCCCACCCGCAAATATCAGCCCTTGTCTATTGTTCCTGGAACTAGGTCAAGGGGTAAGCAATCACAACCAGTTTGGTCCGGGGATTGATTGGGACAGAAAAAAAAGGATGGCTGATCACACTAATTGATATAAGGCCTGAAGTTGCCACCATTAATCTGAGCTCCTCCCCATTGCCAGGAGATTTAATTAGTGATGGGGGACATATGGAGGTGATTATTATGTAACAGCATGGAAATAACTGGGATCCAGTTTGGATTTGTTCCAAAGCTCTAAAAACCTTTATAGTTTTAGATTTGGACCTCGAGAGAACAATTCAAAACATCTCATTTAAACCATGTCTCCATGTTTTTTCCAGAACACTGTTCTCATTCACGGACCCAATGAATGGTAAAATGTCAAAATATACCAAAGACCTGTTAAGCATGGCTTCAGTATATTTATGCTATATAAGGTATCTAACAATATGCAGTCCATGTAATGGTCATTAAACCATAGGAATTCAGGAGTCCAGCACAGGTGAATTAATCAAAACATATAGGGTGTGGAACATGATAGGTTTGCTGGTTTATGTTGTTACTCAACATAATTTCAATTTATCAATGAAAGCAGTTTGCTTTACAGATAGCTTATCCAACCTGCTTTCTTGTGTGTGAACTAATTGCTGGAGGTTGTGCAACTCAACAGGACCAGGGATGCACATGCTATTTCATCAGCTGTGGAGAAAGAAGAGGGAAATATGAGATTCAGGTTAAAGTTCCATATGCATGGCTTGGATGATCAAAGTCCCAAATTGGCACACTGTATTCTGCTTCATGGGCATAAGCCTGGACCAGAATTAACTACCATTACATTGTCTCAGTAAGTAAGCCCTTTAATCATAGCAGCTTGTGTTCGTCATCAATACAACCTTTCATTGTTCTATTAAGCTGTAATGCCCAAAATCTACCATATGTAAACCTTGTTCACATCTTCTGTGGAATTTCAGGTTGATACCTGCAGCAGTTTCGCATGAAAAATGAATTAGCCCATGCCAGAAGCTATTTTGGTTTTGATCAAACAGTTTAGGAACTGGTCCAGTGGAAAATATAAGTTGGTTTCAATTTCTATCCATAGTCGTATAAGTGTGACATAATAAAGTGTGCAACATAGCTTGTTGTCTATTTGTTCAATTATTGAAGGGGAATTGGAAATGTATGCTTTTTGCTTGATTCAGTAGAAATACACTATATTTGTCTAATCTAAACACTTGAATTTCAGTTAATTATCTTGTTTCTGTACATAATTATCTGAGATGAGGTCATGGCAGTGATCTGTATCCTAATCCTTAAGATGAAAAAATGCAAACAGAATCTCAGAGCAGACTTGGATATAACTGTTAATATTGCCTTCTGCAACATGAATTTTGTTGGAGAGGAACACCTGGCATATTTCATTGTCAGTGTTGTACTGTACCTTGCAATCTATCTCATTGGTGATCTTGGAACAGAAGCGGCTCTCCAGTACTTAAGGCCATTTTTTGCAAAGGATACAGTAATTGCGACAAATATTTATTCACTGTTTATACTTTCACACGATCTGCACTCAAAAAATGCAAAGGTAAACTGAACAAAGCAAATGGAAAACAAAAATGCTGTTTTACCTGTTAATTACATACGAATAGTGGTACTTTGCAGTATTTACTAGTTACAAAGTGCATGGGTAGAACCAATAGCAATTTTTGGTGAGGTAATCCACTGTAGATGTAATCTACACCATTGGCATGTGTTCTTCTTGTTGCAGGCCAGAAACTATGAGGCTCAACAGACCAGTCAGCTACAATCAGAGAGGAGGAGAAAATGTTATTTTGTAATTTCAAGTTAATTGTTCCATAGCTTGATATCTTTCTTTTTATTCTTTTTTTGTTCTAGAGCCAGTTTCTTCTAATAATTCACGGAGGACTCGCACACCATCACAAATATTTTTACTGCAGTTACTGCAGTCATTGATTTCATTTCCGGTTTTCTTTACTCACTGCATTTGTTTATGTTTTGCCGTGTTTTCTTTTTTTCTGAATCACCCTCATTTGCGCATTCCCTGGTGACCAGTGTGGGCAGATGCACCGTAGTTTCTGTTTCCCCCTTCAATTCAGAGGGCCCCTTTATTGTAGGATTTCCTGTTCAGACGCTTCTGTTAAAATTACCCCTCAATGATCACACCTCGTGGACAACAAGATCTTATCAATTCTGGATTGGTTCACTCGTGTGTCTGTGTGTGTGTGTGTGTGTGTGTGTTTGTATGTGTTTGAGCACACAAGCACGTGCATGGGTATGTTTAAACCGATGGCCAAGGATTTACCAAGAAAAATTGATAAACGTGTGACAGTCAATGGCAACAGCATCTGTGGCGCAGGATGAATGTGGGTTAATCTACTGACCTGGCTTTAATGTGCAAGATTTATCACTCTGCATTACCCATCTAGTTAGCGCCAATTAAAAGCAATGATATTGTTAATTATAAAATCAATAGCTTCACTATGTGCTGGATAGAGACCTTGAGCTCACTGCATAATACTTTAATCTCTCTTGACAGGGCCATAATGTGATTTAATTCATTCCCGCCAAAGCTACTTCTAAGCTTCTACATCAATAGTACAGCAGAAAGCCATGGTCTATTATAGATTTGGGGCTCCATATTTCAACACAAACTATCCCTGTTAATCAATACCTGTAAGACATTGAATTGATTTTCAGTTTGTTAGGTCAGGGCAGGAAATGTATTTAGATTTTTAAAAAATCTATATTACTTGTGTATTTGTTTCTGTTGTACAGTGAGTGCACATGCCCAGGACTGAAAGAAGTCCTTCACAAATTTGTATTTGTTATATTTGATTTTCACAGTGGTTTTATGACATTATTAATTTACTTAGACATTACAGAAATATTCTTTGCTGGACACATATACTTAAATACTGGGGGGAGGGGGTATATATATAAGGATATACAAAAAATATAACACATAAAATATATTTATATGTAAATACATAATAAGTAGTCAATTTGAATAATCAACCTACTGTCATGCTGCAATTCAACAACTCAGGTTTTCTTTGATTTTATGTCAATATGAAAGGTAACTCATTGGTGTCTCAATGTATAAGACGTGGTCTACAGGTACTTTAACTCAAGCCAACTTCACACCCTAAATGTGTCATTTTAAATGTTTTGTAGTTTTAAACACTTATTTTTCTCAGTTTACATGTGAAATGGGAGGAAACATTATGTTTTCTGGAGCTTTCCTACCCTGTATATCTCTGTACTCTCTATCCATGTGAGATGATCAACTTCACCAAATCCATATTTTAAACTATAATATCTGTAATTCCTTAGGGGTGAGACATCTCCTTCTAGCCTCCTTACGAATCAGTGAGATTTCAGGGACCCGCCCGTGCTCTCACAAATAATTCAAGTTAGAACGGAGATAAAATTCCATCCTGTTTGACCGTGTTTTCCTTTTATTTCAGCTGCACATTTGCTGCTGGATGTTTCCTGGGTGGAGTATCAGCGGTGCATGCTGGGACAGGGACAGATAAGAAACCCCCTTCCAGGTGGAAGTGTGGAATTTTGTTGTCACCATAGAGTGCACTGCACACTTTGTTTCTATTAGTGTAAGAGTTTGAGATAAAAACAAGGTCTGGTGCATTCATCAGCCTTCTTAATTCACCCCACCTCAATGTCTGTGGCTGCGCCAACATGCAGAATTCCTGTCAGACAGTGTCATGGGCAGTGTACATGGAATTAGTTAGTTAGGAAAAGACAAATTCCTGCACAACTTCACTAACTTTCCTCTTTCCCTATTTGGAATGCGTACTTGTACACACTGTGCAGTGCCCATTGCTGCAACTTCCACTCACGACTCATGAAAGCAGACAAGTATGCGTTCTCTTTCAAAGCATAAAACATCAGCTGCTGCTTCTTATCTCAACGCTGTGTACAAGTCGAACTCAAAAAACAGGATTCGTAGGAAGGCATGTGCATCTGAACTGCAGCCCCCCGATTGATTAGCGGAGGTTGTAATGGGATGCTGCCATTCCAGCCATGTGAAATCCTCCTTCCCTGGGAAATGCTAGCATCAAATGAGCATCGCCCTACAGAGATGCTGGCCAGTCAGCACTTGCAATTTCCAGATTCCTTACCACCGTGGACCCTATCCATGCACTGAAACAGTTCCTTAATATGGATGAGCCACCAACCATTAGTCTTAAGTAAAGCATGCTGTTTGAGACATAGTTCCTGTATTATATTATATATAAAATTATATAGCTCCTTCTTGAAAGAACAAATACTTGAAGGGGTGGAGTTTTGACAAGACACAATTTGTTGCTTGCTTATTGCAGAACATATTGTTAAAACATGGCAGCTACAATAAGGTCAGGGACTGTTTCCTGTATATATTACAGTGCATTGCAGTCTGTCATTTTTGGTACTACTATAAATGTATGGGATTAACAACCATTTTGTAACTTCTGTATGAATTCCCTCACCAGCCAAGAATTTGCTGTCAAACCTTTGGATATGGGCTATAACAGTGTAGTCTGTGAAGTGTGCTTCTTTACAAATTGGACGCTTCTTTCATTTATTTTTGTTTGTTGTACTGTTTAAATCTTCATTTACCTTCTGGCCATCTGCATCAACCATGCATTGCAAGAGGAAGCTATGGGACAAGATCTTTCACCTTCCTCCGATTGTCATCTCAGGGAATCAGGAGAGTGTGACGTCAGTGGTGAGTGTGGCAGTATGGAAAAGTATGGAATTTGATTTTGGTCATTTCCAGGCCTGGATAAGTATGGAGAAAGACAATAGAGGACATGGGAAAATATGTGATTCCGGACTATTGTCCCTATTCTGACTATTGTTTTTTTGTTTGTTTGTTTGTTTGTTTTTTCAGAAATTGCTAAAATATTATTTCACTTCAAAAGTTTCAGTGTTGTAGCCTACATAGCCATAATGGCTGATTTTGACCATCCAAATTTGTAAGGAGGGGAGGTATAATATTACGAAAACTGGTATGCATTGAACACGAGGGACAGACCAGCCGAATCAACTCTTTGAGCCGTTGCACTTATTTATTTGCATGAAACATAGCATGCAGCTACATACCAGCGCAAAATTCTGGAACTGGGGGGCACGCAGGCTGTTTGCCCATTTTATACCCTGCCCTGCCACTGAAATTAAAATCTGCCAAACAAACCTAATCGTCTGTCTTCACATGCATACATAACTATGCATAAAATAAGGCAGCTGGCTAATTAACCTATCATATGTGTGTGTGTGTGTGTGTGTAAGAGAGAGAGAGTGTGTGCATGTATTGATGACATTAATGATGATGAATAATGATAATGCTGTCATTGTTGTCATCTGTCATAATTATTAGGGACTGTAACTTAAATGGTTTTGCTGCACTGTGCATACCAAAGGTTAGAAGGCAGGACTGACATGAGAGTTGCTCCCCGGTCCATCTCCTGCCCTGTAATGTTTAATGTTTGAAATTCCTGCTGGGTGAGAGCATGGATCCTTGTCAACAGTGGCCTGTTCACAGACAGCAGGCCCGTGAAGAAGGCCCTGCATTGTTTGCCTGTGTAGCGTAGGCAGCAGGAATTCAGACAGAATGCAAGGATCGTGCTGCCCGGTGAGAGCTGCCATTGTGCACCCATCCTGAAGGGGAGCCCTGGAGTCACATCTACAGTT
The DNA here is from genome assembly GCF_018555375.3 of Anguilla rostrata. Classification (NCBI taxonomy): domain Eukaryota; kingdom Metazoa; phylum Chordata; class Actinopteri; order Anguilliformes; family Anguillidae; genus Anguilla; species Anguilla rostrata. The sequence goes on along the minus strand of NC_057937.1, from coordinate 41,557,758 downwards.
GCTGCTCCCCCAAATAAGCATCCCCTCACATGAACTGTCCCCACCCCCCACCCCCCCACCCCACATACACCCACACATTCACATACTTGAACCCCACCATGGAACAACAGCGCAGATGGATATTATTAGCACTGATGCAGATAATGAACACAAATTTGTTTTATGTGATGTCTGTTCTGATAATAATCAATATTAACATGGATGTGAGTTCCTGTACTCAAATTTACATTGGTGACATGGTTTTCATGTTCTCGGAGGGAAAAGTCTTCAATGAAATACCCCCCCCCCCCAAATAAAAAGAAAAATAAATAAAATAAAATATTTGTCTTAAAAAATCTAATAATATATTTTAGATTCGTGCTACTTTTTCAGACTGAGTCACACTTTACACTGAAGTATGTATTCCTGAAGCTTTCATGAGGCATGTATAATTAGCAGAACATCCTTATAAATGATTCATAAGCACGAGTGCTGGAATGTTGGTCAGAGGGTTGACCTTTAGTCAAGTGACATCCCGTCTTCAGTGGCATTTCAGAATAGAATTTGACATAACTTTGCCCAAGTTCCAAACTACTATTCTACAATCGAACTTTTTCTGAATACTGTTCCAATACTTCTCAATGTATCTCCTAATCATTTTTTAAACTAGGCATACCAGAATGTGCTACCATAAACACCCTACTACATTAACGGTGGTAAGCAATGAAATATATACTTAAATGCTTTTAAATCTGTCCATTGACTTTGTTTTGGTGTAATTGTCAGCATGTTTCAGAATTCCAGTTACCAGTTCCAAATTGGCTATTACTGGCTGTTTCACACAGTAAAATTGCAATAGTAACAGAACTTTGGTGACATTCTGAGTCTAATACTCATTGCCAAGCTACAAAGCTAAGATCTCTGTGTCCTTACTATCAATCTGAAGAACTCAATTTTAGGTCTCAGTTTTGACAAACCATTTCTACAACTCTGGAAAGTTAAGATGTCCCCAACTCTCACTTGCCTTAAAATAGTTAGCTTGCCATCAAACTTTTTACTCCTTGCCACTACAGCCACTCAGCTAACCTACATGCCAACCACTTTAGCAATATATCCATATTTAACTTTCAAACATGAACAAATATATTAACTGTTTGGATATTAGCCTGCATGCTAACATTAGCCAGAGCATTACTTGGCCAAAGTTAAATTAACATTACCCATGAGCAGCTAGTGGACTCTCCTACTTAAGTAGGAACAATAGCTTTACATTCATATTAATAGCACAGGTACTGTTAACTAGGGATGCACAGAGATGCACTGTCTGTATCTGTATCTACATCTGCACAACCAACAAAATAATTTGGTATAAAAAGGGAAGTGGGTGTGGCTTGAAAATGGAAGCTGAGAGAAAATGTCCATTTTCAAGCCGAATGTACATTGTTGTTGCAATGATTGTGATTTGATGGCAAAGGCATTACCATTTCTACAATAACTTTGACATTTCATCTATGATATGCCTTTCCATTATTTATGATACATATTTGTTAATATTAAAACAGTGGTGACACAAGATAGTGGCGAGACACAAAGAGAAAAATTAGGCCATTGTGTCAGATTTGATTAAATGTAGATGAAGGGTTATAGCGCCATAAATGTGGAAATCAGGTATTTGCATGCTTCATGGTGTTGGTTTCATATATTTAAATGACACTAGATGGTGAGGAGTGAGATGTTTGATGAGAACATGTCTTCTCAGGGGTTGACAAAGAAATGGCCTGAAAACAACATCAATGCTGTCAAGGATTTTTCCCCCCTCTGTAGAACCTCATATTCTTCCCTGGGTCAGCGGTTTGACGATGGGCTCACCTCATTAAAGACCTACCTCCGTCCATTCGATTTTCCTTTTTCAGGGTTTTGTTTTGATTTTCAAAAGGGGGGGCTGTCTTTGTGTGAGGAAGGGGGGCTGAAAGGGACGTGGAAACCCCTGGAGGTAGGACGGGGGAAATGGATTGTCCTTCCCTTTCCTTTATCATCTTTTAGTGGGAAACTACGCAATAAAGAAAATAGAAGTTCAGAGGAATCGGGACTATAAACACTGTTCACAGGCACAAAGACCGAAGGGTCAAAGGTCACACAGCACCAAGCAAAAGCTCTAAGGAATGCACAACAATAGCCAGGGCCAACCTGAACCACAGTGTTACAGAGGGGAAGCAAGCCACCCTGAATTTACAAATGGAAGGTTCCATTCAAGCTCATTTCTTCCCTTCGCTGTCTCTGTCTCTGTACATGGTTGATGAGCCACTGAATGATTAGCACACAAAGAAAACATCAATTTATTTGATTTATTATTACACATTTGTGTTATCAGGGGCAAACCAGATAACTAATGCAGTATGCAGTTGCGCTGTAGGTTAGCATTGTCTTGTGCTCCTGAAATTAGTGAAATACTGAACATTGATTTTATGTATATTAAAACAACAATATAATAATACAAATGTAAGGAGTGGTTTACAGGGAGTAATGCAATATGGCCTACATATGTGTATGTGTGCATGTGGGTATGAGTGGGTGTCTGCGTGTGAGGGTAATATTACCCAAATGTTTAACATTACTATTATTATTATTATTATTATTATTATTATTATTATTATCATCATACAAGATATATTCATTTGACTTCCTGTTCTTACTTTAGTCAATTAATCTCACCAGCACCAGCTGCAAATGCATATGCTTTAAAATCCAACCTATCCTCTTTGCTTGGTATTTTGCATTATGTAGATTAAATGGAGGCACACCAGTTGAGGTGGTCAGTTAAGCAGATAAATTAGTGGTGTACTCTGCAGATGGAGCTGAAGTGAAGAGGATCACCTTCGTTCCTCCTGGGAGATAATCACCACAAATGTGCTACCTCAAAAGTTAAAAGAAAACAATAGAAATCGATGGTGTGGGATTAGCCCAGGAATTATGTATTACATTTGTAATATCAAGTCTCCGAACAGGTCAGCACCGCAGACTTCTTAATTATGTAAAGGGCAGATGGGACAGTGTGGTCCACAGTGGTAAAGCCGAGGAGGAAGAGAGATTCTGGTCATGACCTTTTTATCCTATTACCGTAGCGATGCACAATGAGATGGACATCGGACTGACAAGGCCTGAATTCCCAGCCAGTGTCCAACTCGGCTGAGCTTGTTCATGCCACTATTCTAGACTGCATCGCAGAGATGTGGTCTGGTCAACAGTCTCCTACCGTATGTTACAGAAGCTTCATTTGTTTTTACTGGCAAATGGGTTATTGGTTTGTAACACCTCTACTCATTGTTTGGATTGAGTTTGTACTAAGGACACCGACATTACTCGTACAGTCTTATGCATAACAATTCAACAGTTACTTTTTTATTACTCGCACAGCTTTTAAGTTATCAGGATATGAAACACACAACAAACAATGTCAACATTCCATTCATTATCAAGTCAGCATATTTCCATTCACTTTCTCTCTGGACATGGTCAATATTTCCCCCATGTCATAGATTACTCAATGCAACACTGAACTTTAGTGATAGCCCCTAAACAGGAAACAGAATTCCCCTTGGCAGGAAGTTGCACTGATTAACAGATTCTTTCACATAAACTGAGGCCATTTTTTCCAGTTAGGTTGTAGCAGTCAAAATTTGCCATTTGCCATTTGCCTGTCAGAAATCTGGCTTGAAAGGACAGGAGAATCCTGTTCCATTCTTTTTCCTGGTTCACCTGATCTCCCGCCAAAGACATTTTATTCGTTACTTTTTGTTCCAACCCCCCAATATCTGACAGCTGTGGCATTTTTCTGAAATGGACTTATTTACACGTGGGAGTAAGCAGAAACAAGCGGAAATCTCCTCACTACTGAAGCTCTGCCAGATACGTCAGAGAAACTTAAAACGAAGCAGTGCTCCCTTTAGCAAGTATCCAAGGAGGGAGCGACATTTTCGAGAGGAAAATGCTTATGGCTTCACAGCACTTTTAAGGGGTTCATTTGCCCCGTCACATTACAATAAGTTGATATTTATGGATATTTTGATGAGTACCTTTTGGAGAGTCAAATCCATTCCAAGTGTGAAGGGGCTTTGGGTTTGAGTTGGCTGTGATTGCAAATATGGAAGCGGGTGTGTAAAAATAGTCTCTGCCTGGGAGAGAGGCGCAGAAGGCGGTGGAGGAGCAGCAGCTGTTGGTCTCTTATTCCCAGGTTTCTTCAGCCTTTTTCTGTGTGTGATGTCATTCGGCCCTCGCTGCGAGGGTTGGGGGGGGGATGGGGGGGGGCACGTCAACAAGCCCACAAAACGAGTCAGTCCTCTCGAACCAGAACACAACCCCTAAGAAACAGCAAGCCCCTCTGATTAGGGGCTGGTTTTAGATGAAAGGCAGCGCAACCAATCAGTGATGAGTTATGGGCTCCATGGGAGGAAGTGGGCCAGTCACAGGCATTTCTGCAGTCTAGCTATTTCACTTGAAGTTACTAGAAGCAGAAAGAAATTATTTAAAAAATATTGTTTTGTGGGGGGGGAGAGGGTACACATACACAGACACGGGCACACTATGTATACAGTAAATGGTATATATATATATATATATAGTATGCAGAATGTTTGGGCCAAAGACATATTTTGTCTTAAGCTCTGTACTAAACCTTGCTTTTTGTCTGTTATTGGCATGTTTCAACATGAGGACAAAAGCTGTGCCAATGAAAGTCAAGGAATCCAATATGAGGCGGAACAATAAGAAAACAAAGACATAAAACCTTAGTCTTCTGTCTGGAACATCAGAAGAGAGTGCCGGTGAGCTCAGTCATCACAAAGGGCCTGGTAGCCCAAGAAAGACCTCTAAAGTTTGATGGCCAAAGAATTCTCACCATAATAAAGAATAACCCGCAAACACCTGTCGAACAGATCAGAAACACTCTTCAGGAGGCAAGCGTGGATGTGTCAGTGACTACTGTCTACAGAAGACTTCACAAACAGAACTATAGAGGCTACACTGCAAGATGCAAACCACTAGTTTGCACAAAAATAGGATGGCCAGCTTACAGTTTTCTAAGAAGTACCTAAAAGTATTGAGTATGTGTATTTATTTATATTTATACAATGGCATGGCTGAATACTCCATTCTGGTTGGTCCAAGGATGTGTATTAGCACACACCGGCCTTTTAACAGTTCTAAAATCAATGTGTTGCAAAATTCAACAGTCCAGTTAAACAGCAACATCATCCTTTACATTTTGAATGTATATTCCATCCCCTCCCCTTTCCAATGTCCAATTTCTCAATTAATGGCAACATTGAATCACAATTCTAAGTACTGTCGCCTATAGCTTGATTTAGGGGTGCGACCATTCCACAAAATATAGAATCATTTGGACAGTAGAAGAGGTGTTCCGTATTTAATTCATACAGGACGCATTTTGTTCCATATCTTTGTGAATTTTAATATTAGCTAGGTAACGTGAGTGACGATGAACATAGCATAAAGCTAGCTTGCATTCTAACCTGGTCTCAGGGGAACTAGAAAAAAACGCTGTCTTCACTGCATGACCAAGCCATTATAAAAAGGAAGACAGAGCAAGGGAGATAAATTTGACTGGGTTGTGGCTTCTGTGCAATTTTCTTAAGTAATGACAAAACTAACCAAAAAATGGGAAGGAACTATTTTTTGCTGATAGAATCAGTGTTCTCATAGAAGTAACAACCAGAGGTTTTTGCTTAACAAGAGTGCTATTTAGTAACTATTTTGTATAGTTATTGTCAGTAACCGTTGTATGAGGTTTTTTTTTTTTTTTACTTTTACTGCTTTGTACAGCTCAGAAGTTTTGAGCACTTTTTCCATGTGTGTCACTCTTTCTTTTGCTTTTCTTGTTGCTGAATCACTCTGGGGACAAAATCTGTCATATAGCTGCTGCTAGCCAACACCACTTTCCATGGAGCAGAAATCCCGGTGATGCGTGCGTGATGTATGCTTGCAGCACAGCAAAGACTTTTCAGCAGAGAAGGTCCGCTGTTGATGTGTGCGGACACATTCAACACAATGCTTTACGCGCCCAGGAGTGTCATCCACCTCAGGGTACTGGCAGTTCTGCTTCCCATTCCTGCTCCAATTTAATGACCCCTCCACTGGCACATGACCACTCTGTCAGCAAATATGAATCCAAACCAGAGGGACTCCCCCAGACCTGCCTGATATATCACAGGCTTTCATGAGGCACGCAGGCACCGCAGTTCTCTTCGCCGCTCTGTAACGACACTAATAAATTGATTGCGGTTTCACAGAACCCTGTTCCTAGGCATTTTCAGCACAGTGTACTCCCGGGGTAAACCATCCCTCCCCTCAGACACATGCAGCGGGTTATGTAAGCAGAAAATGGCTGAAGCCGCTAGGCTGCTGATACTCCTCAATTCATCACAGCTGCTTGCATTCGGGAGGCTTTGCCTTTAATTTTCCCATGGCTTTGAAGCGAAACATTCTGAAATTGCGGTATGCACAGGTACCTTGAACCTGCTGGGTTCTATGGGAAAAAGAGCTATTGGGTAAGGTCATTAAGGCATGTACATGCTTGCTTGGTCCCTCGGGATGAACCAACCCATAGGCTTAAATACCATCCTAACTCTGCAGTTTCATTATAAGCCATATAAAACACATCAGCCTGTGGCTCATGCCTGTTGATTTTTTTAATATGCATTCAGGATGACACATTATTACTTAACAGAATCTCTTGTTAAATGCAACATATACCAAAGAACATTGGCATACATGCATACATATTTAGCTAAACATCAAATGTAAAAATAGTCTTTTTTCAGCTTTGATTAATGTGCAATATCAGGAGACACAATTATTAAACAGCAACTATAATGTAAATGAATATAAAAGACATTGGCATCGTGCAGTAATATAGCAAACAGTAATGCTAAACATAGTCTATATTTTCATACAACAACTGTAGAATACAAACACAATTAAAACACAATAAGTATAATAAAAGATCACAGAATATAGCAACAGTAACTAACATAGTATATCATAAAACAACTAGAATAAAATAAAGTAAAATATAATTTAAAAAAAGTTAAATAAATAAAATCAAGCACAGATAAGATCAAAAGCAGATACAATCAGAGACAGGAATGTTCAAAACCAGCGATCTAAACTGCCCATAATATGATGAAGTAATAATTTTACAAGAGTTGTCCCTACTGACATGATTATATGCAGCTTAAACAGTCAACTAACCTTGCAGAAGATTATTGGTGAGAAAGTAGGCAACTCATCACTCTTGGAAAAATCAAGTCTAATCTATCCTCTCTCTCTCTCCCTCTCTCTCTCTCTCTCCAGCCTGAGGTGTTTAACGGAGAAGGGAAAACAAGTCTTTCCTGAAAAAAGGCCAAACATTGCCGCAACCATGGGAAAATATGTGTTCTGGGCTTACCGGGCTGCAGTCAGCCATTCAGAGAAATTCAAATCGTCTTTAACACAAGAAATGTGAGCTCTTCGATGCCAAAATATCATAAGGGGAATTGTCACGCCCAGACTATACAAGGATGCCCCATGAACTAATTTCATTCTGCCTCTGCAATTTTCCCACATCACTCCAAAACATCATCTCATGTACACTTCAAACAATGGTTACTGGATATCATCAGAAATATAACAATAAAGCCAGTCCCTGCTTTTGGCTGTGCTAGTTGGCCAGGTTTCTGACACAATCACTGCAAAACTAAGCGGGTGGACTGAGTGCGTGTAGCTGGCAGTGGTAAATGGCGTGCATTTTGGAGGTGAATAAGCCTGTAGTTAGCCATATTCTGCTTGGGCTCAATGGGATAGGGAGTAGGGGATTCAGATTGTCCCACTTATTTAGTATTTCTCAATCCTGGGATCCTTTTATACCTTTCCAGGGAAATCCCAGGTATCCTGACTAAACCAGACATAGCATTTGACAGAGATTAATATAATTAATGTATTTAAATACCGCCGTAACCTAGTAACCATCTTGGACCAGAATAAGCATAATGTCTGTATAATGGCAAGTGAAATACAATGAAAGACACTGAAGCATGGAAACTTATAGTTAAAGATTGTGGATAGAGTTAATTCAGAGCAGTGAACAGCGCTTCTACCTATGGGAGCCTTTACTTAGCTGTTCCTCCTTAGTCCTGCAGAGCTCTCAAATAAGCCATTTTGGGCAATTCGTTTTCTCACTTTTGACTTTGAAGCCTTCTCCCAGCTTGCCTTTCTGCTTGTGTTTGTTTATTTACTCTGCCTCCAAAATGTTGACGAGATGACTGAGGGCAGACGTGGTCCGTAAACACTCTCTGGATGCCTACAGGCCTGTAGGGGGGCCGCATCGCCGGCGTCGTGCATCCGCACCCCCCCCCATCCCCCCCCCCCACACACACACACACCCGCCCCACGCTTAATGTGGTAAGGGGCCATGCAGAAACAGTCCCCGCTCCTCTCTCTCAGGAAAGGCTTTGAGCGTGCGCCACAGAGCAGTTTGCGGACAAGCTTGGGAGGTGCCCACACTCTTGGACGGAGATGACACAGCTGCGCTATTACGTTTGCCGCAGTCGGCTTCGGCCTGCTTTTTCCAACCCCCCCCCCCACCCCACCCCACCCCACCCCACACACACACACACACACCCCGACTCCGTGGAGGTTGACTGTATCTGTTTTGCATTCTGACTTCCTTCTGAATGTAATCTCTCAGCAGACAGGCATTAGGAATAAGAAGAAAAATGAGGGGCGTGGGCTTTGATCTGCTCCCCGCTGGTGTACGGTGGGGCTGCCCACTGGCCGAGCGCACGTCCCTCGGATGCTCGTCTTTCATTTGGGTAATTGCCCGAGAGACTGGGTACTTTTTTTGTTCTTGAGGGTGGCAGCCCCACCACACAATAGATAAGAGGGTTCTGTAAGTATATAAACGCAAGCAGAGCATACCCTGACAGGGTGTTGATATTTCTGATCGGATGGAATAACAGTTCTATTTCCTCTCAGTTCATGTTTGAGAATAAACGAACCAAAGAAAAAGTAAATATGCTCAACTTCTCTGAGTGTAGGTAAACAGGAGTCATTCTTACACTCCTCGGTCCACAATATTGCTTAAAATAATTCAGCATGCATGTTTTGTTGCACAATACATTTTGCCACACTGCATAGTACTGACAAAGCAATATAACCAAACATGTATATCTAACGGTCTTTTTGCAAAGGGAAATTAAAATATCAAACTGAAAATCATACAAAATCATTATCATAAGCTTTTGTGTACCAGTGGTCTTTCATAATTACGTGTCCTGCTTCATCAAAGTTTGTTTCTCTGTTTCTTTGAGAAAACCACCAAAAAAAGTCAAGATGCATTCCAATAAGTATTCCATAAAGTCTAGAGATAATTTCATGATTTCATATTTCCATGATCATCTCAATGGCACTTTTGTGCTGATATGTGACATGCATATTACATGGAGTTTGACACCTTTTTAACACAGGAAGATTAGCCAGTCATCTCAGCTTAGGAGCAAAGGAATCAATCTGGAGTCCCGCCTTGCTGTGGAACACAAATGTCCCTCCTCAAAATCAGTGTCCCAGACAAATATTAGTCGAAGAGGATCAATAAGGGTTACGCTGATGCCCAATTATCCTGATTATCACGTCTGCTGAGAAAAACACGGCCATGCACAGACAGTCAGAGGTGACTTTCATAGTAGATGGTTATTAGAAATCAATGAAGAATGAACCGTGTAAAAACAAACACACGGATGGCATCTGACAGCGCTGTCCATATGCGTCCCCTGTGATGAATCTCTATCTGTTGCAATAATCAATTATTTTCATCCATCACATATTTATTTGCCGGGCATCTTAACTACAAACATATGAATACCTGTTTGTGATCTAGATGTTCTATTTCATTATGGTCAACACGCCACTGTATGGGTCATCCTCACCGAGAGGGTGAATTTCTAGAAGGCTGAATCGCAAATTAGCCACCTCTATGAGGTGGACACAAGATCACACAATAAGTATTGCCACCTGTCCACCTCCAGTTTCTCTGTTTGCCTCCTCAAGACAGGTAAGGGTTCTGAGACTGATTGAATGATGCTTTTGAATGTGCGTTCCTATGGCTCTTATCTCCAAACTTTGCCTGAAACTCCCGTCCGCCTAATGGAGCCTGTTCTCCCAATAGGAGTAGGCTACCCAAGGCAATTTTCACTTCTGTGTAGGGCAATATTGCGTTGCTTGTTGTGATTACTCTGCTTATTGAAAGTGCACGTTCACTTATCTGGTTGTTCAAAGCAGCCTGCTGCTATTTCCTTTTGAATTATAGTATTTTTTTTGGAGAATATACATATAGTATATTGTACTCATTGTTTTGCTACTTAAACATTATTATGGAGAATCTTTCCCTGATATGGAGTATGCTACCAGAGACATTTCATTTGCACTTGGCAAGGCGGCGTTGTTTGGTGTGATTAGACTGCTGATTGAAAGCATGTGTGCTTGAGACTGGGTGCTTACAGCAGTCTGAGATCATTTGCTACCTTAGGCTTCTCCACCCCTCATGCCCCTGCAGTGTTACTGTCCGAGGCCGTGGTTTAGTACTCCAGCATTTAGCATGTCGGAGGGTGCACAGAATTTGGGAGGTGGTGGCTCATTTGTGGGGGACGTCCCATCTGGGCAACTTAGTTGTACCAAGCATGACAGGGAATTACACATGCAGACACCTGTGTACTACAAAGTGCTGGCATCAGGAGCCTGAGCACCTTCAGCTGCAGCTGCAGACGATGCAGCAGACCTTCCAAGGGTCAGTAGCATCGCAACAGCAGCTACTGTTTGTGAGGGGTCAGCGTCCAACCAGGAGAAGTGATCCTCTTCACCTGGGCCCCCTGCCTTGGATCCCTCGGACCAGGCTCAGAGAGGCTGAGCCTGCTCCATTTCTCTCTCAAGCCTAGGCTTCAGCCCATTCAGTTTGTGATTGTGGCCACCAGTGGCTTAAGCCTGGGGGTTTGCTGCTTCTGCCTGCCTTTATGATTGAGTTATAACTATCTTACCAGTCTCTGGGGACTGCAGTTCTCCGCAGGCCCCAGCGGGCCAATCTGGCAGGTGCTTCATCCTATGGGGTGGCTGCTGTTCCTCTTATTGTGCCTGTGTTTGCAATGCTTGCAGGCATGATTCACAGGGCTGGACGAGATTACTGGCATCCCAATAAGCCCTGCCAGGCAACTGTGCCAAACCTACCAGGCTTATGCCTTGTCGGCTCGGCTAGCCAGCACCAACGCACAATTGTTGGTGTGTTTGGAGGGGTCGCTGCAGGACATGCCCTCCACTGTGAATTATCGGTGGACATTTTGTGAGTGGTTGACGTCATGATGCACAGGGCTAGTGCGCATGCCCAAACACTGGGGCTTTCCATAGCCTCAGTTGTTCAGGTATGTCAGCAGGTATGGCTGTCCCAGTCCAGTCTGGCAGACGAGGACTGCATGGTAGTCCATGCGGCCCCTGTGTTTCTGCAATTAAGTAACCTTAGAACAGCTCATCATACGTCTCTTCAAAGCATTGTTATTTCAGTTTAAGTTTTATTAATGTATTGACTATTTATTGTGTATTATGTATAAAATCTAGCCCAGTTTTAACATTTTCTTTGATCTGATAGCTTAAGTGCTCAATTTGTATAAGGTAGCAACACCTAGGTAGTGTGTCAAACATTTGAGAAGATAAGAGAAGCTCAGAAATTTGTGGTGTTGGCAAAATTGCACAAAGATACTGACTTGGAATTTATTGCTTTGGGAGGAAGGAACCACAATGTGTTATGTGGTTTTGAGTACCCTTGTCCACAATAGCCACATGACTGCTGACCCAAGGCCAGGATTACACCTTCTGCTGCAGCAATCTTCAGCTGACCAAGAGGAATGACACGTCCCTCACTGGTGGGGTAACACCAGAGATGTCACCTTTCACAGCTTTACCCAGGCCAGAAAAAACACATGAAGTCTATTTACTGAGCAGCGTCTTGTACCACTTCCATTATCCCCCCCCCCCCCCCCCCACACACACACACACATACACATACACACACAGACAAACACAGTTATTGTATTGCTGAATTATGGTTATGTTTCATTATTTCCTTGCCAGACTATACACCACTGTAATGTTTCTGAGAGGCTCAGAAATGCCCCTGGACATTGTGTTGTCAATATCACATCAGAGTTTAATCTAACATCCAGAGAATAGAAAATAATAAAACCAAGGCACAATATTGTTCTCTCAGTATATTATTTCATGTTCTTATTTGAAGGAATTGTTTTAGGTTGCAAAGACCAAGTGACCTGTCAATGCGTAAAAAAGATTTTATAGGTTGGCTGAAATGATGCCAAATCTCACAGACACACATTTGGCATGCTTTTAGAAGTGCCGCCCAAGAGCTCCAGTGCTGTTTGGAGGCGGCAGTTTTTGATTAGCTGCATGCCGACGACCCCCCAAGCTCTGCGCGCCAGGGCCAAAATGGCCTGGCTCTGGACAATTTGCTTAGAGAGGGTGTCCATGCATGTGACTGCACATGTGGACAAATGCATCCACCATGAGCTGCTTCCAGACCCTTTTGCATTTAAGAGAATTCTTTCCACTTCGGGGGTTGACATGGCGTCTCGGCCATTCAAAGGGCAATTAAAACAAATGTCGGTTTACAGCAACATAATATCAAAATCAGTTCCATAGCAACTGCAAACAGGACGGCAACAGTGCCAATGCAATGACACAATGAATTCGCAATAAAGACCATGACCGTGTCTGCAGCACATGCAAAAAGCAGACGGTTTCCATGCATTCCTTGCACCTCATCAAAGCTTAGCCGTCTAAAACTCAGTCCCTACAAACTCCGGTTGAAACATTGCCATCAGTGTGCATGCATGAGGCGCATAATCTGAAACTACTTAGTGGGGCTCCGTGAGTGAGAGAGAGCAAGGGGCTGCCTCTGCCCCTCAGACAGGCAGCCAGATAAAAGCACACTTTCCCCATTAAAAAGCCATCAGACTCTGCAGAAACACTGAGCTCTGGGGGGCCGCGTCTCCCCATATTCCCATTCCCAGCCTTGATATCATAAGATTGATCGCTCAGGCCAAAAATAACAGATCAGTTCCTATGGAGACACAAGCAGGGTTGTACATTCTTCAAAATCACATCTTTTTCCCCCGTATTTTGAAAGTGATTATTATTGTTGCCACTCCTATGATGTCATTCTGCGATTTAACTCGTTGCAGGTCCCGCTCAGTTCGCTTTGGAGAGGTTCTCTTGTAGAAGTAAGCAAAGATTTTGAATGAAATGGCAATATGTTACAAAATATGAGTGCGTGCACAAATGTGTACGTGTGGGTGTGCATGTACATGTGTGTATGTGTGTGTGTGTGTGTGTGTACATATGGGTGCATGTGTGTGTGTGTGTGTGTTTGTGTGTGCGTGTGTGTGTGCTCATGCATGCATGTGTGTGTGTGCTTGCATGTGTGCACATCACATGAAAGGATTCCCCTTCCATCATCTCAGCGGAATCACAGTGTGCACAGTAGCCATGTTTAGTGGTGGTAGCTCTTGTTGCCTATTAGCTCATTACCTGCAACACCATGTAATGTGCGTGCACCAGGCTGCCCCATGTCCGCACTGTGTGTGGCGACTTTTACTGACTCCCCTGTTGTCCCAGTCTGACGTCTCTGGCTAGACGCGCTCTCACACTTCTTTGGGGGGCAGCGCAGGATGCAGGGGTCCTGCTAATTTGCAGGGTAGTGCTAAATCCTAGCCCTCACCTCTCAGGCCCTTTGTCACAATTCAGCCAGGGGAGCACAAAGAGGTTTTCTAACAGATTTCGCTTGTGTATGTTTGGAGGTCAAGGGGAAAGCGGAGCCAGTTCCAGGCCTTGGCCGTGGGCACTAAAACATCAGTGCGCTCAATTACAGTTACTGGTGGACGGGCCTGCTTTGCTACCCATAACTTTGTAATTGAAAGCATGAGTTTTTGGGGGGTTCAACTGCTCCAGGAGGGTGTTTTGATAAGTCACAGGAAATGGGCGTTGGCAGGAAGGGAGGAGGGGGGGTTGAACCTTTCCCTCTACAATGGGGGTTCGCATGTGGGATCCTAGTTACCCTGAGGGGGAAAAAATAAAATAACACCAAGCCCATGGAGAAGTCATCGTGAGGTTGAACACAATGGTATACCTGCTTCTCAGGTTTGGAGAAAAACTGAACAATTCACAGTCTCATTCAGGGGTGTGTGCTCTTTCTGAGTTTGTTTTCTGCATTGTGATGATTGCATTCATTGAGCAGAAATATTAATCCATATATTTACAGGGTAGGAGAGCAAAATTGCATTCATGTAATTTACATGAGTAATAGTGTCAGACTTGGCTAACAACATTCCCAGACCACTAAGCACATATAATTCACTTAAGGAATAATGCAAATTAACTATACGAAGCAACAGCCAAAATGTTCGTTCTGAATACCCTCATAACCTACATTACCTCCATAACAAGTCCAAAGAAGAAAAACCTAAAACCATAAAAACACCATAACCTGAACTAGCACAAAAGACATGAGTGTTAGTGGGTGGAGATGGGAGGTGAACCAAGATGCAGTGTGAAGTTAGTTGTGTCTGAAAATGGACAATGATTCTGTTGTCCTGACCACCGTGGGAAGTTAGTTCCACCATTGGGGGTCCAGAACAGACAGGCATCATGACTGGGAGGAGTAACTATGGAGGGAGGGGATAGCCAGTCGTCAAGGTTGAAGTGTGGAGAGATCTGTTCAGCGTGTAGGGTTTGAATGAAGGTATGGTGGAGCCATTCCATTAGCTACCCTGTAGGCTAGTACTCGGCCTTTAAATTGATCTGAGCAAAAACAGACTACTAATGAAGTGAGATGAGGGTTATTACATGAGCACGTTTGGGAACATTGTATACAAATTGTGTGGCTGCATTCCATATTAGCTGCAGGAGTTTACTGGCACTGGCAAAGAGTCCAACAAGAAGGAAATTGCAATAGTCCAGGTATGAGTACCAGGGCCTAGACTGAGAGCTGTGCAGAGTTGGTCATGAGGTAGGGACAGATTTTTTGGATGTGGTATTGAAAAAATCTGCATGCCCTACTGTCAGTGCTACTATATGGGAGGAGGAGAATTGATTATCTATGTTTATTCCTAGGTTTCTTAGGAATTGCTGTGAGTGAGCTCTTCTGTACCTTCAGGACCAAGTGGGAGGTCTTGCAGTGGTGGGAAATAGAGAGCCTGAAAATTCTGTAGTGTAAGTTAGGTTATGCTTTAAGTGACTGTCATTGTGCCATCAAGCACAAGGCAAGCTGAGATGTGTAATGAGAAGTGATATGGAAAAATGTAAAAGAACATGACAGACTAGGGGGATTGCATGTAAAGGAAAATTAGGAGCGGATCAAGTACAGAGCCTTGGGGGACACCATAGGAGGTCATTATGAAAGTAAGATAGGCTATCATCTCAGGAATCCCTAAAAGGACCATCCAGAGATGTAGTTTTTAATCTACTTCAGAGGTGTGCCAAGTTTTTTCGTTTTGTTACCAAAGTTAGATTAGATATTTTCATAACCAAATCAATGGGCTTAATTCTACTATAGGACTCTGTTAAGAGTGTGAATAGCCTGAGGATGTATGGAAAGAAACCAAATAAAATGAAATTTATTGGGAAATTATGTGAGAACACACATTATTTTATGTGTCTTCTACAAATTATGTACTGAAAATCATATTCATTTCTATTATGACGCAGTTGGAAATCCAGTAACTGGCCATATACCTGAGGGTGCTTTAGGTGGAATTGATAAAATATTAGTCAACCAAACTGTGGCTGTCAAATAATGAATCATATGGCCCAAATTGTAAATATTTTAGGCTGACAAAAAGCTCATGGAGCAAAACTGGGCTTAAAAGGTGTTATTCAAAAGAAGCCAAAAGTAGTCAAAGCAAAATTTAAGGACCAAAGGATGAGGGTGTACAGGTCTTTAAAATTGAAATTATGTTTAACTTCCTGTTGAGTGCTCATTTTGCCACCCTGAATCATGCTGTGATGTCTGTTAAGTTTTTGGAAATTTAAAGGGCAAAAAAGTTCTGCAGCTTTCATAGCACATGCTGTGCACTGTGTGTAAGACCTAGTATTGTTGGGTTTGTGCTCATATTTTCCTGGCGACTTAGTACTAGTGAGAAGAATAGAAGCATACAGAGCTGCAGAAGTCCTTTCACTCATTAACTCTAACAAGCATGTTCGTGAGATGGTACCTTAGCACTGGCCCCATTTTTTCTGCTCTAAAGGTGCTTTTGTTCATGGTAGGAACCACCTTTAATAGGCCTTTTGGGTCTTTCCTGAGTAAAGGCAGAATCCGAAGGTGCAGATGTTTGTAGTCTTCTGATGTGCCCGAGACACTGCGACCATTCCATTGGAAAGTCATGCCTATGTCACAGCATTCAATTTTAAGAAAAAAGAAAGATATGAGTCGTGGCTTCAATGCAATACTTAAAAAGCGACTGATTTCATAACAAAGATCATTATGAACTAATTATTTTGTCACAATTTATACCATTGAGTTTAAGCACAACTGAAATCTTTATTCTCTGGTTCAGTTCCTGTTGATGTGTGATTATTCTGAAATCTTCTTAAAAGGAACGACTTTTCTGTTCTACAGCCAGCTATATAATTAGCACCTGTTTGGATTCACTGATGAGGGTTTGTAATTCTGAGCTGAAGTCCAGGTGCAGAATAACAACTTTCTTTGGGGACACAGCCTTTGTTTTTAAAGTTTGTTTTGGCTTGAATCCCATATGAAAGTATGTTGCGTGGTATGACTAGCAGATAGCTCTGCTATCATACTGGATGTGGTTTGTAAGCATTGCAACAGTGAACTTGTTTCAATATTGAACATTGCAAATCATTGGAGAAGTTCCTTAAATTAGCATAGGTTTAAGAAAGATAATTCATGATGAAAATATATTCCCTATGAGAGAAAACTTTTCTAGCAGTCCTATCACAGAAGTACTTTTTTTTTTTGCATATTGTGTGCATTGTTTTTTTTTTTTTTTGTTTGTTTGTTTTTTTTTTTGCACATTGTGCGCATTGTGTCATGTAGGTTATAGCTTGCCTTATCAAAGCTGAAAGTAACTAGATTGAAAATAATTATTACAATCATTTAACAAACTGTATGTTATTAGGCTGATAGTCTTTATTTTTATTCAACATTAATTCTGGCTAACGAGTCTGGATACATTTTTTATTGTGCTATAGCTGAAAGTAATTTTAGTTATTTTATTAGGAATGTATGTTCACCATGTGTTCTTTATTCTTTTTAATTTAAGCTTCAGGTAGCACATGTACTGAATTTTACACACACACAGACAACAAACACACACACATGCCCATACACACACACACATACACAGCAGCGGTAACAGCACGTTGTTCAGGTAATGCCTACTTGGTAAATCAGTAAACAAACATTGCATTTTTCAATGAATTGCTTTTTCAGATATTCCAGGCATATCTGAATGGGGGAAATATCTCAATAACTGATCATTCTTTGGAGCTTCATTTATGGTCCTCTTCAAAGGTGAATATCATATATCATGTAGTTCCTGCTAATTACCATTACCATATACAAGCAGATGTTAAATTGTACAGAACTCTCTGCAAATTCACCTCAGTGCTAGGATGGTGAATCGTTTTAGCCACAGATCCTTTTACAATGACGATATGAATACTGTCCACATTAATAAATGCAGTATAAATACCAAACTGCTCACCTTGTACATATCTAAACCACAGCTAACTAACTGTGATTTCAGCTATTCCCAGCCCAGAACATCCTATATGAGGAACAGTTGTATAAATAAGTGAGAAGGAGATGCATTATAACTAATGGATGTGTTGCTGTAAAGCTTCAGAGGGAAGTATCTAGTCGCATGTTCTCATGGCTCCATACATGTCCTGTTATTTGTGTTTATGTTTTTCTACTGTGGGGTTTCCCTAGCTGCCTGCAATCTTGTCAGTAATCCTGGGAAGATATCTTTACACTCAGTGAGTTTACATGCACAGTTGAAATCGATCTATATTAATAGCCCCATTTGACAAAGATGAGATTTAATTGGATTATTGTCGTTGTCCCAATATACATGACTCGGAAAGAATCGATTTATTGACCGAAGTGTGTCTGACGAAGGCTTCTTATAAATCCTGCTTCCTCCAATTTTGTCACAACTTTTTTGAATAGTTCGCCATTACGCAATATTCTTGCAACTCTTTTAGTTGCGATAGCATGAAGTTGGTTTCCTCGTCCGTCCAGAAATGTGCTTTTTTCGCCGTGATACTAGGGAGAGCAAAACGGAGCTTTAGAATGTCGCCAGCAGTGTATGCGTGTGAGCTCGACAATGCATTTCTCACAGAAAAGGTCATTTGTCACCTTTTTTTAGTTCATTACAGTGGTCATAGAAGTGACAATAATTAAGTGGTACTGTGCTGTTAGCCTTTATTGAATGCCGTACAAGATTAATGTGACGTAGCTAGCACAATTGGACAGCACTAACCCATAAAAATATACTTTGAATGGTACTTGCTCAATCAAATGGTACATGTGAAAAACATTCGATTATAGTCGGCACCGAAATTTTCTGTCACACACTCAATAAATGGAAAAAGTCCCAGTAGAAGATTTAATTAAATCTTTTAAAGTTATATATTTTCTGAAACGTTATCGATTCTGCTTGGCCACCGTGAGCGTATAGTTGCTGTGTTAAATACGGAACATGCGCAGAATGCCTAGGTCGATTTTTGGCCTATTGAGGCATATACATGCCGTAGTAAATCAACCCCCAACCGCATTATCTAGGTATGTTAGTCCGACTATGAAAAAATCGACTTTGTACGATTTCAGTCGCACTACAATGTTTACCTGATTTTTAAAAGTCCAGTTTTAGCCGGACTAAAACAATAAATCGACTTTTTCAAACATCATGTAAACCTACTGAGTGATGATAGTACTGGGAGTGAAATCAATTCTACGGGCTTCTTAGCACACCACAGATACAGACCTTATCAACTGTTCAAACACCCAGAAAACAAATATTCAAATCTTATTTGTAGATGTTTATTCAATTGGCCCTGGAGTGTCTCTCTTCCCGCAACCAGCCCATCTTCACACATCCTTCTTTATTGTGCTAAATAAAAGTCAACTTGCGCCTGAATGTTGCTGCAAGCTTGGACAAGAAAGCACCATTTCCACACATAATTTTCATTGTTACATTTATGAAGGTTCAAATTCTTCATCATGGGAACAGTATGCCACTTGCCTGCGGTAGATTAGGGCTGTTGTGAAAGAGGGAGAAGATTAATTGTAACAAGCCAACAGCTGCTTCAAACGACGTTCTTCTTTTCCATGCTTATAATTGCCAAGATTCAATCACCATTGTGTCCTTAACTTTGACTTACAAAGAAATGTGAGTGCAGCTTATTTTCAACAATATATTCCCACAGTTTCTTTTATTTCTTTATTATTTATTTTTCTTCATTTTTGTGAGCAGCATTATGCTGTGGAGGAGAAGTAAAAAGACCAGTGCTTCCACATGATGGGAGTCATAGTTAATAACAATATAATGTTGATTGAATCCAGGCCAGTTTCTGATTATTGCTGCCTGAAATCTCATTTGCTGAGTGTGAGCGTCTTGGGTCCTGGTTTGCCCGTGATTGCTTTAGCTGCTGTGCATTCTGGAGCTGCAGAGCTGTAAATATCTGCCAGGATGGCCTATAAAACAGTCCGGGGCCTGCTTTTATCTGCGGTGTCTTGTGCGGGTCGCGTAAGCCCGAGAAACGTAGGTGATTTCATGCACGCCCTCTTTCTCAGGATCTTTGCCCCTAAACACCCAAATGCACAAAAAAGAAAAAATTCGCCCGGACCCAAAAATCATGGGTGTCCGAGATAAAAGAGAGCGGGAGAGGCAGGGGTCATTGTTTGCCCCTTCCCTCTCTCTTTCTCTCTCCCTGTCTTCCCATTCAGTCTGTCCTGAACTCGACCAAGAGGCCAGGGGCCTGGCTATAAATGCGGGTTTTAAGAGGCAAAATTCAGAGGTCAGTTACTGAGCGACTTGCAAATGCTTGGGGATTGGGCTGAGGGGGTAGGGGGGTGAAAGCGCAGGAATGTGGCGGATGGTGGCATTATGCCATTGGAAGACTGGGCTGGAGAAGGCCGATGCTGTGTTGTAAATACTGTCCTCCCCGTGTACTCTTTTATTTGGATGGGCGATAGCTGTGAAGCCGCAGTGTCCCCGAAGGTGTGAATGCAAACGGGGTGCGGTCGCATTGTTGTCCGCACCCTGCCCTGATGGGCTGCCCACTTTCTCACTTGTTTACACAAAACAACGACGGCATTATGCGTGGAAGCAAATCGAATGTGAAAAACACTAGGACTATACATGCTGCAATGGTAATCCTTTAAAGGGAAAACACTCCTGTGTTTTCCTCTTTGTCAGATGGGATATATTCCTTAATCACTGACTCCAATAAAAATACACAGATTTTTCCATGAAGTATATATTTAATTATTTCAGGTTATAATCATTCTTTGTATGTATTCACTCTCTTTACCTCAATTTCTTTATCCAAAGATAATTTAAGTAACAAGAATCACTCAGTCCAAAATAAACACATCATATAACTTTCACAGTAATATTGCATGGCTTTGCTAGAATTTGTGTGTGTGTGTCTGTGTACGTGCATGTGTGTGTGTAGCTATATGATTTATTTTTGTCTTTTATTTTATTTTACAGTCATGTCATGTCAGTCCACCCAGTTACCTCTGATTGCACTGCTGGCTTAATGTACAGGTAAGCTGTGGTTGGAGATGGCAAGTTGCATAGCTGCTCGGCCTCATTTGGCCTCATTTCTCATGTACACAAGAGAGGCGCGTGCTGCTATCAGCCATCACCGTAATAAAAAGTAGCGCGGCGTCATCGCCTTTTTTAACAGAGGCCCTGTGCCTCGGACTGTCGATCGACCCGAGGCACTCATCTCAGTGTGAGCAGATGACAGCCGCTGCCCTGGCCGAGAGTAATGCAAGGATAACCAGCCATGCCGTACCGGGTCAGGCAGCACCACCTCCTGTGAGCCCGCTCCCAGCTCCACAATGGAGAAGGAGCGCCACAGCACACAGAGCGCTGGGGTTTTAGGGGGAGAAGTAATGGGGCTGGAATGTGCCAGTGGATCACTTTGAACTCCACTGCATTGTAAACTGCTTGGAGAAGGTTTGTTCGAGTCTCAACGAAAGGTCACATTCCCTGGCCCTTGTCTGGCATTATTAATATTTATAAGGATTTAATGTCTGCAGAACATCTTCCCATCCTCCTCTTTCCCCCCTTCAACCACACAGATTTCAGCCGAGAACAAAATGCTCACTTCTCAGGAATCTGCGAAACAACTCAAATGTAATTATAAGAAATTCTAAAACTTTTATTAAATCCCTTGTAATGCAGGAGTAATTCACGCTGTGATTCAATAAAAACTCTGAGATTTTAATATCTCAGGGTTAGATAAGTTTATAGAGACTATTGCATTTATTTTTTCTAAACAATACTTAATGAATGTATCTGTTCATTAATACTGAGAGGAAATATTTATAAATGAAGTGGCCTGTATTAATTTAAGATCCATCTCAATGAAAATAACAATTTTAAGTAAACTTATCGTTTTTGTTTTTTTTTGTTTGTTTTTTTACAATAAATACATACTGGGAAATAATATTGCAGTAGCATTCTTTATATTTCAGACTAGTGTGGAAATATGAAGATTTGCACAGTTCATCTAAGGAAAAACTCTCCTAAGGTTTGAGGAGGTGGAATAAATTAATACATAAATATCTTGATTGAAACCATACCTCAAAAATTTCCCTCGTTTTGTTTCTTTGTCGTCAATAGTTTTGCCTGTACTTTAAATATGATCAGGTCACATTGTGCTGAGGTAGGGAACAACATTGGATGTCTATAATGTCTATACAGTTCAAGATTGTGACTTTGGAAATGATAAGTTTTAAAAAAAGGATGCCCATTTAATATAATTAGCCTACCAGATATTGCTATGACATGTAAGAGGCCAGAGGGTGATTTTGGAATTTCATCGCTCCTAAAGACATGAAAATTTGCTTTGTATTCCTGGCCTTGAGCTTGGGAAGAGACCAGACTAGTAGCCTACCGCTCATGCCTAATCAAAGGCTTCACCTTGAACCACTAGGCCTGCTATATAAGGGCTATTGTGGTGCGTCATTTACATGAATGTAGCCATTGCGGATCCAAATAAAAGTATATCACGTTGCAATACAACCAAAATGTTTATTAAGCCGCGTTTCCACCGCAGGAACTATACCCCGGAACTAGGAACCTTTTGAGGAACTCAGTGCGTTTCCACCGCAGGAACTAGGGTCTAAATTTAGTTCTGGGGGCTTTGTTTTACCCCCCAAAACGTTCCTGCTCGGGGGGTAGTACTTTCCGAAAGTACAGGAACCTTTTGGGTGGAGCTTGCAGCGCTGAACATTTCTGATTGGTCGAGTACTCGTAGCATTTGCGTTGTATTTATTTTCCGCCATTACCCGCCATGTTTGAAAATATGCAGCGGCAAACCAATTTATTTTCATAATAACTTCAAATCAAACTTGTATGTTATGCGGCGCAGTAGCCTACTTTTGGTTATAGCCTGTCAACGTCTTGGAATTATAACGTGTGCTCTTCTGTTCTTTTCTTCATTCGTGCTGGGACAGCATATTACGTAGGCTACCAAAACATTCAAACGGATTAATTCGGTTGCTGAATATTTTCTTCCGGATTTTCTTTGTTAGCCCGTTGTAATTGACTCAAAACGTTTGATACAGTTATGTGAGGTATGCGGTAGTTCTGCATAATTAACATTGGTGATACAGTACAAGCAAACTGGAAATCACCTTCCGCACTTTTTATCCGGGTAAAATAACAGGTTAATTCTAGTAATCTTCCCTTTAGCTTTTTCAGACTGCCGTAATTTTACTCAATTTTACTGCCATTTTTCAATTCCACGAAAAGACCAGGAAGACTATGGACTCATTTATGGTGCATGGTTCGCATCTGGAGGGCACACTTCGCTGCTCGGCTAGCAGTAACTTCGAAGGAAAGCAAACGGTGGCTGTACCACTACTAATTTACATTTTCACGCAAGTCCGAGTTTTCGTTCTATTCTTGTCATTTTGCGATTAGCCTATATGGAATTGACGACGAGAAAGTAATAAAGCAGCAAATTGTTTACAACGTGTGCATGTTTTCTGCTGTTAATGAATGTGTTTGAGAGGATATATGAAAATCAATAAATACAAAAGTAACCATATATAGTCATTGTTGGTAACCCGTTGTATATAAGTGGAATAAACCCCTCCGGGCTGTCCCGGTTATTAGAAAATAATGTAGGCTACTTCGGTGGTAGTATGGGATTACAGAAGAAATCATATGACAGATGGACCAGCGACAACGTCAGGGGCTAATTTGCCTAATCTTCGCGGTACTTTAGACCCCGGTGGAAACGCAGACAACCATTGGCTGAAGGAACCTTTTAGTTCCTGGTAAAGTAGTTCCTGGGACTGAAAGTTCCGGGTAATTTTGGTGGAAACGCGGCTTTAGTCTGCATCGACTTTCTGTAACTGTGGTCAGAGGGCATGACTATTATCATGTATCCAGTCCATTTACAGAAAAATACAAACAACTGCTGCTCTGCTACCTTACAAATATGGAGTCTTAAAAAAACTGCATATAGGGTGCAAAGAGTGACAGTTAAGTCGCAAACCCATGTCTTGAAGGATATTACTTTTGTAAGCTGATCGTCTTACTGTATGCAGTCCCTGAATGTGCCTGAAAGTGCACCTCTCTGTACCTCCCCGGTGGAACAGGTTAAGACTTGAAATTCAAGCATGAAGGATGTGAGGTGGTACTTTGTTTAGTCTGCCTTAAATAAACAGAGAAAACACTCATTGTGGCATAATCCTGTGAATGCTCATATGTCAGATCCCAGTTTCATGGGAAGTGATGTGTGACCTTATCAGCCACGAGCAAGGTGCTTCATTCTATGTTAATTCTGTCTAAGCAAGGTAACTGAGTCCTATGGGGTACGTTGTTGATTACACCCGGATATTACTGGTTCAACATATGCATGCTTTTGTTTGGATCTAATATTATATGTAACACTTATTGTTTGTTTGTTTGTCAGAATTTGTCTAGACTTGTTTATGTTCAATTCAGGTGCTTTAACATTTGCTTTGAGGCGCTTTGTTGCTTGAGGCATGGGGATTTCTCTGTTAATCACATCTGACTCATGCATGCTCCAAGGATACTTGCTTTGAGCATTAGCCACCACCCTGTCAAACACATTGCTCTAAAAAGTGTTGTTGTGTTGTGTGTACATTATGTATGTAGGCTATCTCCTACAGGACATACATAGCTTAGCATGTAGCATGAGTCTAACGGAAGTCTTATCTCATAAGGTAAAATGAGGTTATGTCGTTGACTGCATTGTGCAGTGCTAACTGTTAGTGCTTTCTTGTCGTTGCAAGACAGCAACTGCGTATTATCCAGACCCCCAGTACATTTCCATGTATTTTAGCCTCAATAGATGTCCTGAAAGAAATATAGGAGCCTAGGCAAAATCATGCAAAGTTATGCAAATACAAATCCTGGAATGTGTTATGCAGGAATTGTATTAACATGAAGGGGCAAAAAGTCATACAGGAACACGTTCCTATTTTCTGCCCTAAGGCACCATTACTGAAGTGTATTTCCTGATAAAAACGATGAAATTTACCATAGAACTGAATTACAATGAAAGCTGCCTGTGTTGAATTAGAACTTCCTGACTAGGGAGTGCCGGGTACTTTCCTCATGACTGTTAAAGCAAAAAGTTTGGAGACCATTCAAAATTTTTGCATACACTTTACCTACCAAGATAAAGGGCATCCAGGGTTGTGTAAAAAAAGGGAAAAAATCAGTTAGTGTTTGGTCCGACATTATTGTGTGTGTTAAATATCCACTGGGACAGACATTTGCTTTGGTGTGTTATTGGTTTGTTCAAAGCTGACTTTCCCTTAAGTTCACTTGCTAATGCTCATTAAATTTTACCCAGAAAAATGCCAAGTTAATATTATCATATACACATGACA
Organism: Anguilla rostrata; assembly: GCF_018555375.3. Taxonomy (NCBI): domain Eukaryota; kingdom Metazoa; phylum Chordata; class Actinopteri; order Anguilliformes; family Anguillidae; genus Anguilla; species Anguilla rostrata. The sequence goes on along the minus strand of NC_057937.1, from coordinate 41,532,539 downwards.
TACAAATGTTCTATTTCAAATGTATGTAAAATACTGAAGATTTAATCATATAAAATTAATGGTGCAATAAATCCTTTTGGAAAAAAAGCATAGAAAAATTTGAAGACCAGCAGGTCATAAGCACTTCTTTAAGCGTATATTTAGCAAACGTGTCAGCTGGTTAGCAATCAATCAATAAATCAACCAATCAGGAAATACAATTATGTAAAACTCAGGTTTCCCATTTCTTTTCTTTTGCATATATCTTTGTAATGAAATATGTGGAATATTTGCAACTAATGAACTAATACCACAAGTGACAAAATGCAGTGACCTTTATCTTACCATCCACACACAGGAGGTGTACTGCCAAAAGAGGAAAAGATATTGGGCTGTAAACGCAACTTGGGTAACCTGGGAGAACATCATTTCTGTTTGAAGGAGAAAAAAATGCTAATTGGTTCGTCAGACGGGGACGAGAGTAGGTGATAAGGAGGGAGCCCCAGACAACCGTCCCCTAAACAAGTGCATCCTGGGATGCCAGCATGCTTTGTATGAGACAAGATAAGAATGAAAGGAAGGCTAAGAGGACATTCACAGGCAAATTAGGGCAGTCTCGAGAATCTCTATAAAGGGGTGCAAATTCTCCTACGAGCAGAGGCGCCCCGCTATCAATGCAAAGATTTACTGTCAGTTGTCAACGAGAGCTAATTGACACTTTGGCTTGTAAGACCTGACAGAGAGTACAAAATGTATTTTCACCCTAAATACCCAGAAATCATGATATGATAGTCAATTAATGACAGGGCAGTAGTTCAAAACTGTGCTTCTGAATACATATTTAAATTATTTCATGTAGTTTTTAATTTGAACAAAAATGGCTAAAAATATTAATAATTTGTATCGAGATACTTTGGCATACCAATAACTTCAATGTGCACTCTTGTAATCTGCCACAAAAATGTACCCACCACAATTTATTTTCCAGATAAACAGAATCATCATTAGAACAAGTTTTTATTCTGCGCTCAGAGTTGTCACTGTTATTCTACTATTTAAGTAAGACATGCCAGCCATGCTAAAGATGAAAACAAAAGAAATGTGATTGCTCAGCCACTGAGGTACAGTATTGCAATCCTTAATTGGAGAGAAAGCTATCAGCGGCAGTCAGTGCCTGTTGTCTTGTGTCTGCCACTTCCCCAGAGTGAACAAATATGCAAATATGCACTAAACAATCAAACAAAAGTGCTAAAATTGTGTATGTACATATATAGCCTGTAAATCAGTGTGTGTCTGAAATCACTAGCTGTGCTAACACCAGTTGTAGGTAATAGTGCAGGAAGATTTGGTGGATGCTGGCTTGTGAACAATAATGACTATCACAATGTCAACATGTGACCGTCATATTGAATTTAAGGTTAATTTAAGTAAGCAACAACAAAAAGCAGCAGACAATCAAAATCATATAACTGTATTCCCCTGAGAATATCTGCATTTTATTCACAGAAATTGTGTTAGCTAGCCAAAAGTTCAAATTAGTGTTTATGAGCAGTCTTGTAGTGCTAGATAATGGTGGCCCTATTTATAGCGTCATTTGGCACTAGAAATCTAGAAATATATTTGAGTCTGTGATATATATTGAAATGTATAATTTGGTTAAAAATTCACTCTCCGTAAGTTGTTTCTTTTCCCATGCGTACAAATGTTTGCATGAAACCTTTTTCCAATCCTTTGTTGCCAACATACACTGATATTGACTAGATCTTTTTAACTACACTTTCAAATTCTAACCTCAGACCTTTAACATCCAACATGGTCATCTAACGATGTGCAAAAAAAAAAACCCCAAAAAAAAACAACGACTGCAACCACAACCTCCGTGAAGGTAGTGTTTTGGTCTCAGTGTCCAGAAAATAAGATTGATGACTGCATAATTCTGTTCTAATTGCCTTCGAATGCTCTAATTTCCCATCTGCGCCTTTCTTGGCTGACAACATAAACAACATTCCTGAAGGAGAGAGAACAGTGGCAACTCCAGCCAGGAGAAAAGGCCCGGCTTATCAATCACAGGAAACACAGGCCCTATTCATTATACGTTCAAATGGGTTTTTCCCCCTTCTTTTTTTGTCAAATCAAATCATTTTTATTTTCCGATTCAGGCAGAGCGTCTACTGTCGCCCTGACCCCCGCTTGTGAGGCCTAAGTAAATGTTCTGAGCGGCGGGCCACACCGGCTGCTCGGCTGGAGGAAACTTCACGTTCTTTCCGCTCCACTTGGCCTTCACGTTTCTAAAGTACTTAATGTTGCGGCTCCATAGCCGGCGTGGCGTGAACGGCGCTCTCGCCCAGGGCCCCCATTGTCCCCGGTTTCCCTCTCGTTAGCACCCTTGGCCTTTCATTGTCTTGGCTCACCAGTGTCAGGTCAGGCTTGGTGTAGGCCTCTCCTCTGCTGAAGGCCCCCTCCTTTCCCATTTGCGGATCACTAAACAGGACAACTGCTCTATCCATCTTTTCAGGGCCTATTGTAGAGCCACCCCAGGTTGAGCGAGGGTCTCTTTCAGGGGGAAACCCTTTCTCCTTTTTTTGTCTCCATTTTTGGGGGAGTTAAAGACCCCCCTACACACACTCACTATGTGTCTCTTTTGGGAACCCCCTTCTGCCCAATTTTCAAGACTGACTTGATATCTTGATATGAAGAGGATTCTGGACATCAAAGCTGTAGATTGACAGGATCAAACAGGGGTATGGAGTGGGGTGGTGGTGGTGAGGATGTGGGTGAGGAATTTGAATCATACATTATTTTGATATTCCCATAAAATTTCATGCTCATTCACAAAGGCAAACAGTCTGTTTCTCACCTGAATCATGACTCAGTGGGTTTTCTGGTGTTAAAATATACTGAAGATATAACTCTGTTCTATTCTGTCATGACCTCCTTTCACTTAAACTCACATAGTGAAGTTATTAATCACCAACTGGCAATTTCCCAGACATTCAGAAACCTGGTTTGGGTTTTGCCACTGCTATAAGGTCAATCAATAGCCTAGCTGCACGCAAGGTTAAATTATGAAAGTCAAATCACAGCTGTCAGCTGCGCCCAACACAGTAAACAAGTTGTATTTTTTTTCACGTAAAAGCTGACTAGAAATAGGTGTTATCTTTACTTGTGACCACTTCTAAATTTCACAACAGTACATGTCCATATCTTATTAAAAAAATATATAAATATCTTATATAAAAAAAGGGGAAAAGCAGTGTTGCATATAAAATGTCTTTGGACCAGCAGCACATACCCCAAGAATGGGGGATTTAAAATGTGAAAGGTTCAGTTGTATCATTTAATCTTAACTCTCCACCAGCCTTGACAGGTCCCTACATACAGTAGGTGCATTTAAATTCTTAGGCACTCACTGTATTGTTGAGGGAGGATGAGTCAGGCAAACAAGAGCCTTCATGGAAGTCCTGCCCAGAGGACTGGGCTGTGCCTAGTTCCCATGTCTGTGTGTCATTAAACTATCTCAGCAGCCCACACAAGGCAATCACCTTTCAAACAAGTGTGTTCTGAACTACAAGTATGCCAACAAGTATATAATGTAATGTCAAGATTTGTACTTGGAAAGAGTTTTGAGCATGCATCAGCACATGGTTGCATGTGCACTTAATTACCACTGATTATTGTGCTAAAACCATGAATACAATCATTTATCTTTGTAACTACTGGCAAAAAAGCTAATTATCAATTGCAAGTTATATATCTTAATTGTTATGGTTCATGATACATTTCCAATATATTTCATGAAAAATATTCAATATGGAATTGTATAAGTGACAGTAGCAATAACTGCAATGAACTAGCCACAGATTAGTTAGAACTTGCTTGTCATCAAAGCCAGATAACTAAAGATAACAATGTCAATGCAGGCAAAAATTCAGATAACACTAGCTTGGTCAAATATCGTGATCACATAGTGAATGAATGATAACTAGCTGAGCTATTTCACTTGGTAGGTGGAAGGACCACCAGCAACCAGTCAAGTACTTCTGACTTTCCTGTTAGGTCAAAGGTATTCTGACGATAGTGATGATGTCATCAAATGTGTTGCAAATGGGACAAAACCGATGAATGTGTATGGAAGTATAAAAATGGAAATACACAGAAAACAAGCATGCATAACAGAACACACCCTTATCATGTTTTTTCCAGTGGTTGGTACTTGTGCAAGGGACAGCAAAGGAATTTGTTGGCTCTAAGGCTCGTTTCTATAGAAGTAGATCGATCCTGACTGGACAGAATCACTTAGTAATGTGTTGGCGCTGCCTGCTTTGATGAAGCATTCTTCATGCTTTTTCAAGAGCCAACGAGGCAAAAAAAATTGCAATCATAAACATTGACATTTCATGGAAACCAAATTTGACAGATTGTATTTACACATAGAAATGTCACTGGCAGGCACATTTGAAATCCTATTTTATGAATCACTAACCAAGCACTCAAATTAGATACCTGCCTACCCTGATCTTCCTTTGAAGCAAGTTCCAACAGAAAGATGAGGGATCAGCTAAAATTCCAACTGTTATTGTCTGTTTTTAAAGCCTATGCCTCTGTTTAAAGAAACAGTGCTTCATATTTTGTTTTAACCCAGTCTTTTCCCTTTATTTAGACTCAGTTCAATTGTGTAGTAATCTTGCCTTCTTTCTGTGACACCTTTCATCAATACAGACTAGAATGTGCACTGAATGTGCTGCAAGGACGTGCTTCTAGCCACCACATATATTGACTGCCAACTGTGCTGGGAAGTCATTGTATCAGAGGGCTGCTCTTTATGTGCAGGTGGCATGGTCTAATTGTGGACACGTAACTGACCAGTACATTCACTGACAATGTAAGATGGAGACAATCCCATTAACTGAAACCCTCTCGTGGTGGTACTAGAAATAATTATGTATCATTCTGCAGGGCTGCTGGGCACTGCCATAGTCAGAAGTGACACAAATCTGTGGGATGCATCCACACACAGAAACCTAGTGTCATTGCCTGGACTTTTCCCAGAAGTTATTGATAAATATATATTTTTAAAGGAAACTGAGAGAATATAAGTATGTATTTAGTAATGGTACACATATTGGAATTTGTAATGATTAAGAAATCCATAAAATATTTTTGCTACTGATGTTGGAATGACATGGACCGAGGAATACTTTTTTGGAAGCAGATCGTATCAGGTATTGAGTGAGATCTTTGGGGAACATGATACTGTAGAAAGTGCCAGGATTATCTGCTCCTCTGCTCTGCTGTAGTCTCTGTGAAACTGTCTAAGAATAGGGAGAACTGGACCGGCCTGTGGGAGAATCCTTTTCGCTAGTCAATCTGGTTACACTATGGAAATCATGTGCTGACAGGAAAGGTGACAGGGAAGTTTCCCAGGGAACATTGTCATGCTGAAGTACATTGCAAGGGAGGAAGGAATGTTGAAGTCCTTCATCTTAAATGTGCAGTCCATATACAGGGAGTCACAAGTGGTATTCTCAAAGGGGATTTTCAGGCCCAAAATGTGTCAGAAGGAGTCGTTCTTGCTGATCCTGAGGAACAAAAAGTGGGAAACAGTGGGACACGTACAAAAAAAAATAATAATAATCTATTTGGTGACTTCAGATTAAAAGTTCCCGCAACCACAACCATACCCATATGCACATGCACAGAAACAAATTCAGCCAGCCCTATTTCCTTGTCCAAAGCTCTAACACAACACAATATTTCAAGAGGCAATGAATTATGACCTTATGGAATGCATAACATGTACTGATATGTCAGGCATTCAGTTATTACATGCATTAAATGCCTCCAGCTATGTAGATACTATCAAGAATTAAAATGTAAACATTAAAATGTTATATAACTATAATATTTATTTATTTATTTATTTGATTGAGTAAGGCTACAGAAATGTCAGAATATTTCAAGATCATTAAAAATAAAACATCCATTATGAATCATGCTACTGTCAAATCTGCCAGCAATCATACTGTATAAGTGAAGTGTCAATATAGGCAGCGACCATACATTCGGTGTAATAAAAAAACGTGGCTTCTTTTTTGTAATCAATGGACCATAAAGCAAGGTAAAACAGAGTAATTGTTTACTTCAGAGGAATGAGCAGATCATTCATACATTTGCACAGGTACATCTCGGACACTTCCGACAGGGGCTGTGCGGTAATCTTGTCATAATTGCTGGATAAGCCCCTGCATGGTTTTTCTTCCCTTTACCAAACCTGCAGTCAAGGCTAATTATAATTTTAGGAGAAATTTCCTTGGAAATGGGGGAGGGCCCAAGGGGAAGATTACAGAGGCGACTTTGTGTCTGTCACCAGCGCATTTCCTAGAACCTGAAGCGTGAACGATCCTGCAGGAGACCACCAACCACCCCCCACACCCCCAGCTTGCCTCAAACCCCTGATCCAGCACATCTATCTCTGGAGATTACCCTGTGTATACAGACCCTAATCTGGCCTCTCCAACTTGAAAGGAGCAGGGTCTTCCACTGGTGCTCTGGGAAAAATCACACCGCAGAGACGCCTCTGTTGGTCTGGGTTGGGTATTTCTCCTGTGGGGTTTGCCGTGGGCAAGCTCCACACATTGTGATCCCTGGGATTAGGAGTTGGATTTAATGCTCTAGAGTTATATGGGACGCACATCAATTTCAGGAAGCAAAGCAGTAACGCTCGTCAATCACAGCTGGAAAAAGGATGACGGAATGATTATATGTTGAGAATATGCAGCTCATTAACAAGTTTTTATGTTTATGTAGTTCTATGGTTGATTTTTTGATGCTCCCCATTCATAATCACCATTACAGTGTGTTTGCTGAAAATACTTTCATGGCGTGTTTTTGTTTTTGATGACTCTTTTTGTTACAAAGGACTCCTTTAGATGATGCTGAAAAATAGACATGATATTCTTTTTAAAATATGCTGAATATTTTAAGAAATTACTTGAGTTAATTTCATAGAATCTTATCATTTAAAAAAGGTAATTGTTTTGCTTTTAGTTGAGGACATAAACATCCTTCTTGGTTTTTAGTTATGTGTCTCCATAGTCAAACATTTGTCTCCACTAATTTCCTTGGAATTATCGATTTGGTGTCTGAATACTCAGGTCCTGGGAATATGGAATGTGTAAACCTTTAGGTCACTAGCAGCATGTGGAAAAATCCAAATGCCACAATAAACAATCACAAAAAGTTGCAGAGATCCTGGGATGCCTGAGCTCCACCCTGAGGTTCCTGAAACAACAGCACAGCCATTCATCTTAATTCCTCTCCCCTAAAGGGCTTGTAGTTTGGCCACCTGTGAGGTGAATGGGAAATCCATTTTATACCACATTCATCTTCATCAATGAATACAAATCTGCTACAGTGCATTAGCATACAAATAACAATAAAAATTCTTGCCTTTGACTCCGCTCTTCTGGACACCCCGCACCCAGGAGGAACCCCACCCATATGTAGTCTGATCAGTTGCTGGCAAACTGAAAGCCAAGGGCAAAATAATCACATTTCCCTGTTATGGTTTCATGAAGAGCAGAATTGTTGTGTAAGTTGCAACTATATGAACGACTAAAGATTGAAAAGATAAAGAGTCCGAGCATCAGAAGCAGACAGATGCTGGACTTAATAAACGTTTGAATTAGTTTGGTTTGGTTCACAAATAAGTGTATGTATCTATTTTTGTGTTCATCGGCACAGTTTGCTGAGTTATTGTGGTGACTACTGAGTCCAGGCTAGACAGTCATAGAGAACAAATCGTCCAAACAAGATGAACATTCACGGAGCCTGGCCCTGGAGATCTCAGTAGTACAAAAGTTCATGCAAAACCCTATAAACCCAGCACACCCTCATCATCCTATTACCAGGGGGTTTGCATGAATCAGAATCATCCAAGAGCACACAATGATACACAGACAGGAAGGTCACCTTGCACATATTTCACAGTTTTGTTTTCTCATTTTTACTTTTGATTTATATACTGTAGGGATATATTTCAGTGCAAATATGTATTTGAGAGGGATGCCTTCCAAGTCTTGGCTGCTCAACTATGCTCCTCAGCTACATATTTCCAAATGTCTGGAATTTGTTGGAGGGTTTAAAAGTTTATGTCTAACAAGTGCACACGTGTATGGCTAATAGAAGTACACATGAGTACAGTATGCAAGTGTCTTTCCACACTTCTTTCTACGTAACTCATGAAGGTTCCAAAAATACATTCAATGTGTATGGGTTAGCAGCAGCCAGAGCAGCTCTACAGCATGTAGTTGAATGATCCTGAAGATGAACCTGTGAAAACAGGCATGAGACCTACCTGTGTTCAGTTTACACCAGATAAACGGCATCGTTTTTTAAGGGATCTATAGCCCATATTATTGTTTTTTTTTCTGTTGTTTTTTTCTCTTTCTTTTGAAACCTTTGTTGAGGAAAATGAGACAGGTTTACATCCTTCTTTTGAGTTCAGTGCTTTGGCTCACTATCACTTAAAGTGTAAACTGTGGAGTGGTGGTTTGATTTATGGCCACTGGTTGCAAATGTAGTCAAAAGATGGAATGGGTTGGCTGTTAATCTCTGATTCCCGTTACATGGTACTTTAACACTCCCTATGTAGCTGGCTTTCCATTATATTGTCTGATTTAGTGTCACGTCAATGCTTGGACTACTTTTCGAGTTGAGATTTACTTTCTGTGATGTCATGGGTCATGATCTGTCCGTAGGAAACAATGTGGAGGGTGCAACAGGGTCCTAAACTATGATTTGGGTTCGGACAGAAAACCCAGTTAGCCGCCCCCCACTGAGCCATGAAGACCCCAGACTCTGCTGAGGCCTGGACACTTCCTGCTTTCAGTCCTCTGTGAAAACCCGGGGTTCCTGTCACCAGTGGTTCATGTTTTAGAAACCCTTCACACTGAAGATTGAAAATTATGTTTCTGCCTCTTGAAATCGGAGGGGGCCTTGGTGTTCTTCAGAGACTAGAAACGCCACAGAAATGCAGCGAGGGTAAAACTCAAGCAGTCTGTGGCCACATATTGTACTTTAACAAATAAATATATCAAAACCAGGATGGCTAAATATGAACATTACCTTCCATATGTTCTTTCAGGAATGTTGCATGTGCAGCATTTAAGATGCATACTTGTTCCATGTATTCTTTGCTAAACGGGGTGTATACAGAAAAAATTGTATCTGTTTGAAGGGCTATTAGTTTGATATCTCAGGTATATATAAACTTAGCTCTCTGCATTAATACAATCAAACCCTGAAAATAAGAAAGGTAGGAAGTGAACTCATTGTGCCTACAGGGACAAAGTAATCTAAAGATCCAGTACCTGAAAAGTCAGTCTGAGGACAATCAAGTGGACAACCTCTAACGTGGCCCTCATTAGCTGTTTATTTGTCCTTTGGAATGCCTGAATTAGCCTGGTTCTTAGGAGCAGAACAAGCCTGGTGTCTCCTGAAAGCTGACGCAAAAATAATTCACATTGTGCCTTTGGGCACACAGGCAGAAAAGCGAGTCACCGCCAGGCCATGGGAAAATTTCTGACTTCTCACATCACCCCTCCTACACCGCTCATTGGTACTTGGGCTGGGCCTGCATGTGCACACACACGCACGCACAAACGCATGCTAACATGTTCTCCACACATTGTCAGCACGGTGTGTGCGACGGAAACAGTGAGCAAGCCCTCCCTCAGGCCCCTTGGCCCTCAGACAAGCAGTAGAGCTGCTTGTCACTCTCTTTGCTTTTCATAACCCTTATGCTTTTCATAATTATGCTTCTCCTTTTAATATACTATACTCATACTATGCATGAAGGATTTGACACACAAGTCTCTCAGACTTCTTTCTGCTTAATTTGCATACAATAGCTTCAATGGTTTTTTTGTGCATGAGACAGTTTTTATCGTTCCTTTCTGTCTTTTGGTATTGTATGTTGAATCAAATATGTACAGTTGCATGTTATAGAGCTATAAAAAAAGTATAAAGGGAAGATGAACAGTGCAGCATCTGAGCTTTCTTGCAACAATATTCTTAATGCATGCCATCCAGATTGTTAGGCACGTTAACTCCATTTCAGCTTTGGACATATATCTCCACCTGTAAGCCAAAGATGTAGGATACAGTACACACAGTACACCTTATTAGCAGTTAAAGAAACACCTACTTTGTTGCCTGGAAGGGCTGAGTAGTCCTTTTTCTGGCCCAAGGGTCAGAAGGGCCATTTATTGTCAGACACCTCACTTTCCCATTCATCCAGAGGACAGTCCAGGGGCAGGGCGGCTCTTAGCGCCACAGAACACGCATACGACTGCTGTCCCCCGCGGATTGCCTCATCCACTCCGGCCCTCTCTCTTCGAGGCCAACTGTCAACCTGCACACTTGCGACCAGCAGTGATTGATCTGTCCCACAACCTCGTCCTCACTTGTCACTTGATATAGCGCCTCAGAGAGAGAGAGCCAGCTCAACCTGAGCAGAGGAGCAACGCGGAGGCCTAATTACATAGGTGAAAAGGTGCCCCACCTGACTCACACACAAGAACGTAGCGAGGCACTGCCCTGGCAAGATTCCGGCCAGCCAAAGCCAACAGCACCAGTTCCAAACGGATGTTTGCTCAGCAGTAAGTCACCTCTTACGGCCACCTGACAACCGCTATTCCTTTGATTAAAAGCAAATTCAAGATAACTGTGCTTCCTGCAGAGTAATAGAAACCTAATTAAAAAGAATACTTTCAACCACATCTGGCTTGGTGAGTTGAAAATGTTATTTTATGGCTAAATGGCTAGAAAGCTTAAAATATATGTGGAACAATGCACATCTGGCTGGTCCCCAATTGACAGTAAAAAATCCCCCTCCCCCAAGAGTCACCTCATACTCCATACAATGAAACATTTAAACATTAAAGCTAACACTTTAAATTACCCTCCACAGACATTTAAACATTAAGACTAACAATTTAAATTATCCCCCACAGCTGTATTTTTGCCAGTTTAATATGCCATGCTATTTTCTTGGAAATGAAACTGTGGCCAACCGTCTTCCCACCTATTTTATTCCCATCAATCATAGCAAAAGCCCTGAAGAATAATTTGAAATATACTCAACCAATGAACCAACTCATTGTTGCTGTAGCCTTTATATTTGCAGAGTGATACACAAAAAAGCAAAATGTCGTATTTTTATACACGACACCGCAAAATGTTTGGCATTAAATAAACTTTCATATTGCATTTTGTCTTCTTTGCACTGATGTAAACTCTGTTAAGTGTTGAATTAACATTACATTTTACTGCATCTTTTTTCTCACTGGAAAAAAAACCCGAATTACTTTTCAGGTCCTTGGAGCGATGAATGACATGATATATGTGCAGTCAAATAAAGCTATCATTTTATTTTGACTAAGGCATCCCCTGAGGTGAGACAAATAGTGAGCAGTATGAAACAACCCAGAGTCACAGTGCATTTCAACATCTCCAATGTGCTTGTGTTTCAATATAAAAAATTTGTATGTTTTGTCATCAGAGGAACTTCACATACACACGTCTATGAATAGTTACCCTTCATAATTGCACATTTCTGCTTCTTACACCGAATAAAATCAGAAATTCCCATGTCCAAAGAGCAGACTGGGTAGCGGGCATATATATAGAAAAGGCACTTAATAAATTCTTTACAGCAATTTTGAGATAAGACTGGACGTTATGCACTCTAATAGCATTCCTCTTTTAGTGTAACATATTTTTAATAATTATATATTTTTTTAATTATAAATATTTTTTCAAATTGAATTTAATTTCCAGTAGTAATCGATGTCATATTAACTTGGTGGTAGCTACATGCATGCTTGTCATAGAGACTTACAAGACTCAAAATTAATTGTAAAAGTATCTTGTATCTTATGGTTGGTACATAGCGGCATATGGCTCGAAAGGTTCTGTGGCTTTAAATGCTTCCTTTCCCCAAGCAGCTTCACTTCCTATAATTTTTTACCGTAATCCTTACAGTAATGGCCACGTTAAAAAGTCACATGGTCGGGCAGTTATTGTCTTCATTGAGTAGGAGAATGAAAAGAAAATGTAACCTCTGTGTGTGTGTGTGTGCGTGTGTGTGTCCAATACAACATCTGTGGTGCTCTGTATTTTAAGTTATGTTTTGTTATTTGTCAGTCATAGTGAATGGCATGATAGTTTTAAAGAAGCAGGTGCTTTTAAGAATCAGAGAAGATTTGCGTGTATTTGTTTGTTTTAATAATGGTATGACGCATTATAATTTCAGTATTGACTCAAGCTGCAGATTTCATTAATTTTACATCTAATTACACACTATTAAGATTTTGTTTAACATATGGCATACATTAATTGTATGTTTAGTGTAATGCAGCAAGGAATTACTGTTATCCCACTAAGTGTGTTCTAATTTTGTGGCTTCTGTCACTTCTGTCTGTTTCATAGCTTTTGTCAAGAATTAAATGATCTTTTTTGAAAGAACGCGCAATGATCTTATGAAAAACTTTTTAAACACACACGCACGCACACACACGCGCGCGCGCGCACACACACACACACACACACACACACAATGATCAGGGCAGCATGAATTTGCAATATTTCAACTAGTTCATCCTTCAACATCATAATTTATCCTATAACCCCATAACCACGCTTTGTTGTTTAAAAAGTTACCCAGTTCCGCTGGGAACATTCCGGCCTTAGTGATGCGTCTTTGTTATAGGTTTTATGGTGCACAAAACGCTGGTAACATGGTAGAGATCGGAATGCAAGGAATGTACAAGACTCCAATTTATGCTCAAGCGACAGTAGCTTTTAAAGTGGTAGTGACCGAATTTCAGTGTAGGCTATATTAGCACTTTGTAAATGGTAACAAGCTGAAACAAAGAAATAAATAAAATACGGGTTTGCCTCTTCAATAATTAAATAACGCGTGTATGCATTCTGCAGTCCTTAATTTTCCGAGCAGGAATGAATTCACTGCGCACTTTATTCATTTGTCCTAGGTACTTTTAGTTTCATTTCGTACCCAAAGTCTTGTACAGACCACCGGAAAAGCTGCATGCTGTAGCCTATTTATAATAATTTAAAATGATCAGCAGTGGGTTGCTTTGTCAAGCGAATTGCCAATCAATTGTTATCGTATTGATATGAATTAGCGCGTTGTTTTAGTAATGCTATTTTCACGTTCTCTTGAGTTAATTTGTAAATTTCCGTTTAAGGGCTGAAACCATAGTTCTAATTGTTCGTCATAATAATAAATGTAAATAAAAATAAATAAATAAATGAAATATCACGCGCCTTCCGTCACTGTATGCCTAGCTATTTGCTGTAATAAAACTGTGTGCTCTATTGTAAATCCTGCAAGACATGTAGGCTACCTTCATGAGTGATGGTGTAACTTTTTACACGGCCCCTTACCAATAGACAGCATGGTTGTGTGTCTGCTTCATTTCCGTGTAGTAGCAGAAGTTAGTCCCATTGGTTTAAAGTAATTTCGGTTTCTTTCCAAATTGGGCAGATGGAGCTGGGGTTCCTCTAAAATATTGACTTTACCACTAACTTTAGCCATTATTGCTACACTAAAAAGGAAGTTCTGCACATTTTGTGTCGGAGTAACAGTAGACAATTTGTCCTATGCAAAATTTAACTATTTAAAAACCCAACATGTCTTTACGTAGTAGCCCACTGCCGTTGTGTAGGCTAATAGGCTATCGCACATGCAGATGTACAGACATGCATATTCGCAATTTCTCTATGAAACGCCTAAATGATTTTTCACGTTTTGCTGCATTTCCGTGTTTGTTTTCCATTATGGGCTTGCAAATAATGTGTACGGCAATATATCTGTCTCAAGGATCCAGAGAATAAATATGAAAGTAAAGGTAATCTTTAAAGCTGTAATGTCATGTATCGTTGGTGTTAAGTACAAAGTCTTGCCTACTTATTGAAATATATATATATGCAGTGTGTATTATTAAATAGTATCGATGCTACTTGAAAGCTTTAGAGCTTCAAAGTTTTTAATAAAAACTTAAGCTACATATTGATGTCCTGCCATATGTACAGATATGCACTTAAAGCACATTTATAAAGGCTATGGGTAGTTCTGTGCAGCAAATGAAAAAGCTTTCCTAATGGAAATTTTCTTGCAGATGACAATATCGTCAATGTGCCTCGTATACCGCCCCCATCAGCCCCCTCGCAATACACAAGCATATCCCCTAGCAGGCCCGCCGCCACCACGAGAAAAAGACCTCCCATCATTGCCATATCTAAGCAATGTTCTGGCGGCGATGGGAAGGACTAGAAAAACGTGTGGGATAGCTCTTTAAGACTAATACCCTCCTCCCTGTGGCCTCTCTCTCTCTCTCTCTCTCTCTCTCTCACTCTCTCTCTCTCTCTCTCTCATGCTCGCTTTGCTTTGATCTTCCCTTAACAACAGTAACGTCATAGCAGAGAGCTCTTAAGAAGAGTTTTGTCTGGAAGAGCGAAGTCCTGGAACCTCCAGAGGGCACACACAGCAGTAGCAACGCACAGCATCCGCGGAACTTTTGCAGAGCGTTCCCTCTGAATCCTTCGAAAGCCCAAAGCTCCAGCTGCCCAAAAGACATGGAACCCCAGCTGCTGTGCTGTGAAGTGGAGATCAGAAGAGCTTACCAAGACGCTAACCTGCTCACTGACAGAGTGCTACAGACAATGCTAAAAGCAGAAGACACTTACCTCCCCTCTGCAAATTACTTCAAATGTGTCCAGAAAGAAATTGTGCCTTACATGAGGAAAATTGTTGCCACATGGATGCTTGAGGTTTGTGTTTTTGAAAAAAAAAATACAACAAAACAAAAAATGTATTTGGCTACGCGTAATAATTCTCCATGATTCTGCCTCCTGACATTTCTCGCTGTGCCCTTTGGACCCGTTTTAATGTATTGGAAATATAGTTTTTCATGTAACACTGCTACAACTCGGGCAGCCACTTCATAATTTTCATGAAGTGTTGTTTGGGCACACGCATATACTCTTAGTCGTACTGTTTTAGTCATTAATGACTTCTGCCTTGAATGTTTATCTGCCGTTGTACCATTAGCATTGTTACAGCGTAAAATGTATTCCTGGCGTTTGCATTGTGCTGTTGTTACTTATTTGTTTGTCTCATAAAACAGTTTTGCAATATTATTTTTTGTTTCTTTACCTTGCCTGGAAGCTTAGAAAAATGTTTTTTTATTATTATTTTATTTTAAATCAATGTACACGTATGCAGTGCAACTCGTGCCAGTAATATGCGCCATCTTTGTTCTCGTGTGATAAAGTATTTAATATTGTAGAAAAATCTGTAATAATCGATTTACTGGCATTTATGTAATTTATGCACCGAATAGTCCTTATTTCAGTCACTCTTAAAATTATACGGCGATTTGGAAAATAAAACGTTTTATTTCTGTTGATAAAGTTTAGTTATAGCTCAACAAACGCAGTTTACGTACTGAGTTTCTACAGATCGCTTCAGAAATATGGTAAATATTATTAAACTGGCCCACTGGACTCTGATAGAATTTATACAGCGTGGAAGTACACATGTTTTGCAACATTTACATGTCGGTTATGTTCATATTATGCTTGTCTGTATATTTTTTATTAATTTTTGAAGTTGCGTGTCATGAGGAGATCTAAATGTCGCATGGTCCCTGCGAATAAGCGGGGTCTTTTTATTTAAGTTATTTTTACTCATTATTTACGTAAATATTCGGAGTGTCGTGACATTATGCAATAAAGCATACACCAATTGACATTTTCATGTAATTTTCAACTACTGTAACAATTTTAAAATATTTTTAAATATTTTTTGAAAAGATGACGAACTATAAAATTCTTCCCGATTCTTGAACTGGACGCCACCTTTGTGCTTGAGAAAGCATGGCTAGGGAGAAAAAGGCGAAAAACTCTTTTGATAATTTTGGTACAACTTACTGCAGTTAATGCATTTTTTCAAAGGTTTATTCTAGGCCTATTTTTTATACCTGATTATTATATACAATAGGTAGCCTAATGTATGCATTGCGTTTTATCAATAAAGAGTTGCGTATTTTTGTTGAGTTCATAGCAACAATGATTTGCTATATTTATTTCTCTCTTGTATATTGTAGCCTATGTATAATGCAAAAAGTTAAAGAACGTATATGCACTTGCGTTGTTTTAATTAGTTTTGTGCAAGATCTTTAAAGGTGTTTTCTTTTTGATAACAGGTCTGCGAGGAACAGAAATGCGAAGAGGAGGTCTTTCCTTTGGCTATGAATTATTTGGACAGATTTTTGTCTGTGGAACCCACAAAGAAAACCAGACTACAACTACTGGGAGCAACCTGCATGTTTTTGGCCTCCAAAATGAAGGAAACTATCCCGCTAACGGCAGAGAAACTGTGCATATACACCGACAATTCCATCCGACCCAGCGAATTATTGGTAAATTGACTTATGAATAAGTGTTCTCTTAAACAACTTCGCATATGCACTTTTGCATATTATATTTCATAATATCATCACAAATTTTCACTTTAAAGTGCCCTGTGGGTTTTTTTTTTTAATTTTTTTGGTTATGTATGGGTGGGGGCACGTGTTGCATAACATTTTGGAATTATAGTTTAAATTAGGGTATTATTTGGTGGTCAACACACTCACTGGTTAAAAACGTGCCTGTCTTTGTTGATATTTGTATTTATAAAACTAATCATAACTTGAGAGTTTTAAGAGACTTCCTTAATTGGACTGTAGCCTACTGCTGCCCACTCATTTAGAGTGCAGTGTACCATATTTAAAACCGCAGAGCGACACTACCCTCTAGCGGTGTAAATGTGTATTTGTATGGGTACTGATTTTTCTTCTTTGTAAT
This sequence comes from Anguilla rostrata, assembly GCF_018555375.3. NCBI lineage: Eukaryota > Metazoa > Chordata > Actinopteri > Anguilliformes > Anguillidae > Anguilla > Anguilla rostrata. The sequence continues at coordinate 41,515,625 of NC_057937.1, read as the reverse complement.
GTAAGCAGCTGTGCTCACTCTGTTCTTTCTTCCTCTTTCCTGCAGCAAATGGAACTACTAGCATTGAATAAACTGAAATGGGATCTAGCCTCTGTAACTCCCCATGATTTCATTGAACATTTCCTCTCCAAACTGCCCATCCACCAGGACACCAAGCAAATTCTACGCAAGCACGCCCAGACATTCGTGGCTCTGTGTGCAACAGGTATGCATGGGAGTCACCTGGCCATCTGCTAACGCTGCTGCCCCCTGGTGCGCGATGGGGAGCGTTCTGTCCTCTTTTGTCTCTGCCATCATTGGCTTTTGTGCAGGGCAAATGACTTAGGGTGATGTTGTGTGTTTCCCCTGAGATGTAGGAGTGGATTACTAAAAAAAAAAGGTTCTGAAAGGTAAGCAATTCAATTGATATTCACCAAGGAAATGTCAGTTTCCTTTGGCTTGAAGTGTGTGTACAATGGCATGATTTGTTGTGTATTACTTAGTAGTTGTAAAAATAAGTTCTGGCTATTCCATTTCTTGCTGTGTATCTTTTCATTTCAACTTTTTTCAAAGGATTTACATTCATGTGTGTGCTGGATTGCAATGGTGGTTATCACATTTTCCATACATCTCCATTTTACCTCCACATTTACCTCTGTATTGCTGCTGTGGTCCTGAGTTACGAGTTGGTCTTGAGTTGTGTGTTATGCCGCCTGATCATGAAGTAGAACGTTGCCATCACCCCTTGCAAGCCCTTGTGCAATCCTCATTATCCATTGTAGTGTGCAGCATATATGAAATTTACTCTTTGTTCATTGTACAACGACAAGTTTAATAAAAGTGGATGAAGGTCTAATTACAGTATGAGGTATTGCAGGAATTCTACCGCTAGGCGCAGCAGTTTTCTTGTTCATTTGACTGTAAAGGCAGAGTAAATTGGGGGCAGTTAAGTATCTTATCTGCCCTTCTTCCTTGTTGTCTTTAAGTTAATAATGGCAGACAGAAGCAGTGGGGGGGTGGTGTGGGGGGGGGTGGTCCGTCCTCATTGCGTTGCGTTCGGTGGGCGCGTCTTATCATTGCCGGGCCCTGCGGCTCACAGCGTGGCAGTGCCCTGTGGCCCCGGGACGGGGCCCTTTGACGTCCTAAAAGCAGATGAAAGGGGCTTAGAAAGGCATTCGGTCAGAGCGCGCGGCGGCGCACTGCGCCCGTTTCCACTCCTTCACAAATCCTCTAAGCCCCAGCCGAAGGCCGGCGAGTGGAAGCCTTGCTTCTGGGAGCGGGAGGAATTTCACTCAAGGTGATCTGAAGGAGCATTCCTCCTGTGCAGCTTTTGAATCCCCCCCCCCCATCCTCCTTTTCTGAGAGGAGTGAATTTGCGCGAAGGAAGTTCCTTTGTGCCGCGGCGGGTCAGAGGGAAAGCTTCGCTTGTGGTGCTGCTCGGAGTTAACACTTAATTGAGGGGAAAGGAGCGTGCTCTGGCAGGGCCCTGTCGCACACTGTCTGTGGCTTAGAGAGAAAGGGTCAGTCCTGGGGAGGGGGGCTGTGGGGGGGGGGGCTGCAATTGAAGGAGGACAGGAGAGAAAACCTGAGCTTTAATGAATGGCGAAAGTTGGTGTGAAGCAGAGCTGAGGTTTTTAATTACAAGAGAGGCTGCACAAAGCCACACAGGCAAATTAGGACCAGTCGTATTGCAGCCGGGTGGGAGGGTGGGGTGGGGGGGGTGGGGGGGGGAGGGGTGAGGGGGAGTGAGAGGGAGAGAGAAAAAATTCTGCATTGTGATAAAAACACTAAATTAAAGAAAAGTGTTTTTATGCATTATTTACTTTCTTTGTTTGACTGAAGAATCCCTTCCTAATTCTCAGAAGTAAATAAAGAAAGGCTATTAGCCTTACTGGGAGAGGGAGCCGCAGCACCCCTGGCTGTATGGAATGTGGCAGGGTAGCCTAGCCTCAGGCGTAGTGCATAGGCAACTACAGAATTACATTGTCCCTTAGATAGGTTTATTTATATGGCTGTTTTTAATGTTCTTCATTGTTATTTGTTAATTAGCACCCTGTCCCCTTCTTATTGTTAATTGTATTATTATTGTATGCTTTGGTAGTGTAATGCCTTACTGATGGTCATGACAATAGTTTAATTGAAATGAGATGCATTTATAGAGAGAGAGTACATACTCTCAGTACAGTTCCTGTATTTCTGTTTTTGTTGTTGGGTGAACTATGACCCTGGTATGCAGCCAGTTTCAACCAGTTGTACCTTTAGCCTCCAAAACCAAATGTTGCTTTCATTTACGTCAATGAAACATTAGCAGTCCAGAAGGAGGGGGCATATGTGCTTCGCCTCCCCAGTGAGGCAGCCAAACAGTCCGGCCTCACTAGGGGCCACCGCAGCTCATGCCCTCCCCCTTTTTGGGAGGGGCATTGTATAGGTTATCAGGGATGTGGGCTAAGCCAAAGAGGGCCTCCATAGCCTTTGTGTTAGGTCTAGTTCATCTGACCACCCACTCCCTTCTCTTTGGGCTCTTGGCAGCTTAGGGTGGGCCAACAGCAACCAACAATGGTGCCACCATCTTTTCCTGTGGGCAGAGGGGACATCCAATTACAATCTTCTAGTGCCTCATAATTAATATTCGGAAATAAATGGTTGACACAGTAGTTAAATCTGTGTTGTTTATTGACTTGGGCCAAGCTATGGCTCAATAACAAACCACTGGAGATCTTTAAGAATGAACATAGCAGGATTGTGGTAGGAGTGTGTAGAGGCTCATTTGATCCTTGATGATGGGAAGTGGGGTTTGGGAGTGCAGTGTCATCAAACAATGCCTGAAATGTTACTAGATCCCATGCATGTGTCTCTTGGATGTTTTTTTTTCATGTTTGTTTTTAAGGATTTAAAGTCTTGGTGGTATATTTTGTAAATCCAAGTATGATAGATGTATGCATGCCTGTGTTCATTCTTGTGTGTGCATGCAGACGAGCGTGCGAGTATGTGTGCATGTATGTGTATATGGCGTGTGTGTGTGTGTGTGTGCGTGTGTGTGTGTGTGTGTGTATGTGGGAGCTGCAGTGGAAAACATTGAATGAGCTAACATGTTAATTGGAGAGTCATCCAGGACCTACATTACAGGCCCCTGGAATCAGGCTATCCCACAGCTGGTCAGCACAGTGTGACTACAGAATGCTCCCAATTGTTCCACATTCCTCTCAGGCCTACCATTATGCAGCCGTACCACATGATATGAGCCCCCACCTCCCCCTCCCTCACCCACAACCACCCACGTCCCACACTTTAAAGCAGTAAATGAGTAGAGAAAGGTCCTTTGACTTCTACTCACTTTTGTCTTGGACCCAGCACTCCTTCATGTCTTTTGCATTGTGCTGTCCACTGGTGAGGCTCCTCCAAGACTGTGTATGTGCGCGTGTGTGTGTGTGTGTTATCAGATGCCTTGTGGCTGGGTCTCATCGCTCGCTCTCTTTTCCGTGTGTTTCCCCGTTTCAGACGTCAAATTCATCGCCAGCCCTCCTTCCATGATCGCGGCCGGCAGCGCGGCGGCCGCCTTCGAGGGCCTCCGTCTCAAAAGCACAGACAGCGCGCTGTCGTCCCGGAACCTCACCGAGTTCTTAGCGCGGATCATCAAGAGCGACCCGGTACGTCACCAAGCCTCCTTGTGTATTCACAAAAAAACGAATCGCTAACAAAGGCTATAAGTCCACCCGCTATTTTACATACGTACCTTGTGTGAGATGTACCAAATTCTCCACTTTTCTGTGGTAAAAGAGTGGCCTCCAGCTAGCAGAGAGGCTACCAGGGTGAAAGGCAGCCCCTTTCCGATTTTTGTCTCATGACCATATTTTGTTTTATTATTCGGGGGCTGGATGGAGGGGCAGGGTGGCTGTGTATTGCCAGCTTTTAGAACAGTCACTGTGCTGGAAGACAGTAGATGAGGCCCAGCAGGTTGCCAGATCATGAAAATGTGGCCAGTCAATGGGTCGGTGAGAGGAGATTCCAATGCGATCATCCGCATTAGAATGGCTGTGTTCAAAATCTGTGATGACACCCCTGCCTCTTTGTTTCGCGGCTTGGAAGCAGGAGGCTAGGCTCTTGTTGGCTTTTAGAGGGGGTGTGGGGGGGTGGTGAGGGGGGTGCGAGAAAAAGCAAGGAGAATGGGGAGAGTGCCAGAACGCATGCAAATACTTGTGTCGATGAGGGCGACCTCTTGTTCATCAAAGTCTGTCGACATTTGGGACAATGTGTGTAAAGAGGGGGGCACTCCCCCCAGTAATGGGTGGTTGAAGGGTGGGGGCAGTCATAAAGGACCAACAGGTTGGAGCTGTGGAATCTGTTCTCAACGCATGCCAGGGTTTGCTACAGAAGGCTGGTATATGCAGGAAGAATTCAATTATTCCCGAGTAACTATAACTTAAGCAATATGTATATACATGTATATATATTATAATGCCAATTTGACATTGTTGACTACATGACTAAATCCAGAAATATCAATGTTTAAGGCTTACTTCTCAGATAGTATCCTCAAAGTTTAAACAACAAGAGGACTTTTGTGAAAGTTAAAAAGGCCATTTGATTATAACTTTTTTAAGCCTTATTTTGACATCGGCAGGGATCCAGTTTCCTGTCGGCCCTTTGATCCTGGGTAATTAGAGTCCAAATCATTAGAATTAGGTCCCTGAGGGCAATCCTTACCCAGCCTGAATAGAGCCATCCCTCTTATCCTACAGCCAGTGAATTGCTTTACCTTCCATTGTTTTGGGGCCAGGAATTTGCTGGAGCAGATTGGGTTTCTGGCCTTTCATGGGGCATTGTCTTCTTCCTAATCCTCCCACACAGAAGCACAGCGGCTTCATGTGCTCACATTGTTCCTCTACTGGTCAGCTACACACGTTGAGAGCAGAAGCTCTCATCAGATTTTATACCTACCAATCTACATATCTATATCTATGTCTGCGCAGCCACGTAGATATATTTCTATATGTGTGTACCCATAGAATTAAGGGTATATTAAAAGTATTTGAGCATAATAGCTTGAAATGTTTTTTGTATTAGGGGCTTTAACTTCCTCACCGCCCTCACAGCATAAACAGCATCATAGTGCACTGAAAAATGAGGAATAGAAGAACTGACAAAGCACCGGTGAATAGTGTCCACTTTTGAAGCCAGAGTGAAAGAATGCAGTAGGCCTCTGGCCTTTCCTCCACGCTGGCCCATTCACAGTCAGTCATGCGAATGCTAACTCTTCTGAGGGGCCACGTCTCCTGCCCCAGTGGCTTCTGGGACTGGGGCCTTACAGAGGTCAGGGAGATGTCGGACAACGGCTCTGCACTGGCTGGCCCGTGATGTTATTTGTAAATTTGCAGCGGTGGACTGTACCTAACTTGTGGTGTGGTGTGGTGTGGTGTTGTAGTTTAATCACCAGAGGGTCGTTGGCTTGGTTATGTGGGGGACTGTGTTCAGAAAAGTAATTTTACACACTCTCTCTCTCCCTCATTCTCTCTCTCTCTCTCAATCTCTCTCTCTCATACACAGGATTGTCTTAGGGCATGTCAAGAGCAGATCGAGTCCTTACTGGAGACCAGCCTTCGGCAGGCCCAGCAGCACAACGTTTCCTCGGAAACCAAGACCGTGGAAGAGGAGGTGGACCTCTCCTGTACTCCCACAGACGTGAGGGACGTGAATATTTGAGCAGTCCGTCAGGCGCGGGGGGGTCCCGCCCCGGCGGGACCGCCACGGAGAACTCTTCAGGAAGAGGATCTTGTTGCCCCGGCAACTGCCCAACACACACGCTATCACAGTCACCCACCGGCGCGCACGGCCCCGGCGAAGCAGCGCCGTCAATCGTGACGCTCCGTTTTGCCCGGAGGGCCCGCGCTGAAGAAGGGATGGAGGATTTGCTTCTTTTCATCGCCATCGCCATCGCCATCACTCTCCCTTCCCTTTGGCCTGTGGATAAAAAAAAAAAACGATAATGAAATTGCCCTAATTTTCTTTTAAATAACAGTACAACTTTATTGAAAAAAAGATTTAAAAAAAAACAATATTCGTGCAACTTACAATATGCCACACAAAAAAATGACATTTACACCAGAATTTTGTTTTCCATTTTAGAGACTTTGTGCCTATAAGTTTATCGGGCAGGAAAGTGGGTTGATGCCATACTTCAGCATGTCAAACCATTTTTAAAATGAGAAGAGGTTTGTTGTTTTCCTGCTTGCTTAGATAGTACATTGTTACACTTCTAAAAAATCCCTTTGTTTTGCAGTCTAGGCCTCTGTGTTATCTGCTTGCTCGTGCGTTTGGTCACTTTATTACATTGTTGTCTAGACTATTTAAAATTCACTGTCCTTAGTGTTTGTCCTCTTCAGGTTTGAAATGGTATTGTAACTCTATAGCATATTCTTGTTTAGCATACGTCATTATATGTTATTCCTTTGATGGCTGTGGATTACTAGTGCTTTTTGCTTGTAAAAATGTAACCATTAACACTGCCTGTGTGAGACAGACTTCACCCACTCGTTCGAATCTTATGTATTTTAGTGGTGTTTGACTGCTACCTATAATTTACTCTGTACAGCAGCCAGCAGCTAGGCACGAGACAATAAGCTGACTTATCATTAAGCTTCGATCCACAGCCTGGCTTTGTAGAAATCATTTCTGTCTTATTTTCTAATACCATTCCATTTAAAAGCACTTTCAGTCAGTTAACGCAGCGCTGGCTATTTTGACAACCATGCAGGACGTTCAGAGAGAAAAATGGAATGGTTTAGGAGTAACGGCAGGCTTGCCTCTGCGCCATGGAGCAGGTCTCTCTTTCACTATGGTGTTATCTGGAGAAAGCTGCTGGGAAGCCCGACATAACCGGTGCATGCTTAGGACCAGTCACAGTGTTCTGGGCTCACCTGTTATTTCCTTAATGTCGAAAACAAGATTACACACACACACAACGCCGTCCCCACAAGTCGGGGCAGTGTGTGTACAACCGAGGGCACAGCTTTGTATTTCCTATTGCCTGAATTGCATTGGAAGCTTAAGCGTTTGCAACACTAAAGTGTGTAATTTATAGTTATATTAAAGACTAATGACTATTTATTGCAAAATGCTCTCCTCTCAAGGCCAGTACAAAGAATGAAAGGATGCTTAGTTCTTCTTTAAATGATTATTTGAACCTGCTAATCATATGATCGTTTGCAAACTGTTATAGGACAGGGTTTGTTTAATGCAATGAGAGCTTCACGTTGCTGGGCCCTACTTAAGAGAGGTATTAGAAAATGTACAATAAAACCGCATAGTTAGTCATTGTACAGAAACTGGTGTACTTGGGGTGGGGGAAAAGGGTAAAGGAAAAAATAATTTTTCGATGTGTTTTCCCAACCTTCAAAATTAAAAACTTTAATGTGGCTAAAAGAGGATTTTTGCACAAACTTGGAAGATGTTATTTTTGTCATATTTCTAGAGAGAAGTGTTTGGGGTTAAGCTGGAGGGGAAAAAACCGTTGAAGTTGCTGAGGGGAGGAGATGGTGTGGCGTAAGCGCATTGCTGCCGAATCAAGGTGTTGATTGTACAATGAGAATAAAAATGGGAGTGTACTCTCCTCATATTGAGCTGCTATGGAGATATTCCCAGCAAAGTATGATGACTTTTAAATGAAAAATGGAAAAAAAAATGAAAAAAAGAAAAAACAATGCTTTTTTTCTTGTATCTAAGTGTTTTTTGCTGCTATTTGTGGATCATTTTTATTACAATGTCAATATACTGCCATGTAATAGATTTTAATTTTCTCATAGAAAATTGTGATTTTATTGACATCTTTGTTTTTTGTAGTTTTTTTATGTGATCAGTTTTTACTTAATGTGATTTCTGCGCTATTCCAAAAAAAAAGGAAAAAAAGAAAAAAAAGTGAAAATAGACAAAGGTTCCTGTTTTTTTTCACGATACCTCATTCAACAGTCAAGACTTATTGTTAATGTAGTCTGGGTTATTTGCTTTTATTTTTAATTCTATTTTATTTTTGTTTATTCAGTGCCTGATAATTCTGTCTTCAGCTGCAAATTAAATGCATTTATCATTATCCAAATGGGTCCTGCAGGGAGAGAACAGGGAGTGTGGATTGAAACTGGTGCCATAGCAAACCTGATTATATAACTCTTTGAGTTTTAAACTGTTTCATTGAAAGAGACTGTATTCCCCCATATTAGGCCATTGAAGGCCCCCCCCTTTATATTTATAAAGCTTTTGTACAAATTCAAAGCAGGTATGATGGGACTTGTAAATGCCATGTCTACTTCTAAAGCCATAGTATGTTTTTGTGATAGTAACTTAACACAGTAATGTACCTGATGTGGTCTTGTCTTCAATGCAGGTGGCCAGGGACATGGCATTTGTAACTGAGTGTATTTTACTGCACAATAAATTTGAAGTAGATTCCATCAATACCACCACTATTTCTTTTTCTCCCTCCTATTTGAGAACGTCGTTTTTCTGTCGGCGAATTTTCCTTTCAAGGGGCGTCCAGTGTTTGTTTAGAGAGATCAGTGCAGAGGGAAGAGTTATAAGTATGTGTTTCAGTCCTCCAACTGGTGAGAGAAAAACTTTCACAAGCAAGCTAGGTTCCTGCTTTGCCAGCAGGAGTCCAGTAAACCACAGATAAGGTGCTGCTATACGTTTTGCTAGAAAGGGCAGAAAAATGATGGAACAGTCTGACTGCTTGTAAAGCTGTTATTTAAGTTGGGACCCAGGGGGACCTGAATATTTAATTTTCGGTCCAGGAACAAGAATATTTCTTACCTCAAGAAAAAAAAAAAGTTAAAAAACAATATCTGTGACACCTGTTTATTGAAAAAAAACTGTCAATAAGAAAACATGACTCTTTCAGTGTTCTGTATGTCCATCTTGTGAAAGAGAAAAAAGAGAACAAATCATGGTTCACGTGTTAAATGTGGCAATATGGCCCCTCTTGGCCCAAAATCACTGAGGGACACTGCGTAATCAAACTAGTCTTCACATCCCTAATGAATAGTCAGCAGTTTAACTTCACTTATGGTATGTTGACTGGGCTGCAGTCCTCTTTGAGGCTATGTTGCTCTGTGCCGTTGTCCAGGAACTGAGTTTGAAGGCCAAAGGTTGACTGCAGATCTAAGATGCAACATAACTCATAAATCATTCGCTTTTTTTATTTTATTTTATTTTATTTTATTTTATTTTATTTTATTTTATTTTATTTTATTTTATTTTTTTTTTTACAGTCGCTGGTCTTAAATGCACAACATTTGACTTACAGACCTGTATTGAACATGTTTGAAATGTTGGCATAAAACAGAATTAAAAATTAAAATTCGAAAAACCATCATCTATCCATCTCCTGTGATTCTGTATCACATTGTTCACACTGTTGCATAGTTTCTTTTTATATGCAGTACATCATTTAAGGACATTTAGATTTTAGAGGTCATATCAATTTAAGACACAAACTCACATATGCACATGCGCGCACACACACACACACACACACACACACACACAGTAGATAAATTGAGAGGATTTTACTTATCATGTTACTTTAATCAAACTTGGAGAAACATAACATTTATAGTACTTCACTAGATATATCTGCATTATTTAGTACATGATTCTGTAGACTTTAGGTAGGTGGGTCTTACATAAAAGCATAACAAGCATTTATATATATATATATATATATTTGTGTGTGTATATATATATATATATATATATATATGTGTGTGTGTGTATATATTTGTGTGTGTATATATATATATATATATATATACACACTTTGGGTGGGGGGCAGGTATTCTGTGTGTGTCGGGAGTGATGGAGGGGGGTTAAGTGCTAGCATGTGTGTGTGTGCGCATGTGTGTGACACAGTATACAATGTTTTGTTATGCAAGGAATGCCTTTGATCAAAGGTTTCTGTAAAAAAAAAAAAGAAAAAGGCTGGAACCCTAATCCGTTCCCACAGACCAGCGAACGTGAGCTGGACGGCGAGTGGACAAAGGGACAGGGAACACTGCACCGTCGAAAAGCCCTGCTGACTCACAGCCCGTCCACCCCGCGGGTCCCGCCGGACTGTTTGTGTTTGGCAGGAGGAGAAACCCAACACTTTGCGCTGCGGCTCTAGCACTTTCATTAAAGGCTTCCTTGACCGCCGTGTTGGGGGGTTGGACTCCAATAAAGAGATAAATGGCCAGCACTCGTAAAAAAAGAATACTTTCTTTATTTTGTGCTACGGACATGTTTTGCCATTCTTGTACTCTTGCATTAGTCAGTGTAGCGTGTGGGTGTCACAAGGCCAGTCAGTTCTTAAAAATTTGGACTGTTTTCAGTGGACTTGCTACCCACAGGGATTGGAGCCCTGGTGACAGACGTCCAACACATTTCCCTTTTTGGTGATTCAACACATTCCTTCACAAACGCGGCGCACAGTTTAAACACTGAAACCTCAGTTATGCTTGTCCATCACGAGACAGCTCCACCTTGTTTCTTGACTATGGCTTGTTAGATGTGTTCAAATCAGGCTTGCAACATTACACATATTCAGCTGCTAATCTTTCGATGATGATTAGTAGAGGTGGCTCTTAAGTGCTCAGGTGGAACAATACATTGCAAATAAAGTGGGTGTCCAATTTCTGAAGTGCGATGACTCTACCCAGTAGAATATTTGTTGTGCTGTGAAATGCATTTATGTTTTACCTTCATTTTTGAATGCCATTTTGAATGGCATGTTTGAGGCAATTGAAAGGCATTTCTAAACGAAAAAAAACTTTTTTAAATGTCAAAAGAAAGTCATACCTCCTCTGAGACATGCTGATGTCACAATGGTACAATTAATGCGATCAATGTATATGATTGTTGTAATAGGTATTAATAATTTTACTAATTTCTCCTCTTTTGTTACTTATATACATTGTTCAATACTTGACTGTACATCGTAGAGAAAGTGCATGGAAACAGTATCAATAACTTGAATTATATTTTCCCATTTTCTTATAATAAATTGTAAAAATGGAGGGATGACCTTGATAATCTGAAACTATAGATCGAGGAATCTTTTATTCTCTTATTCATGTCGGTGTGACTTGATAGGCTTCATTTATGTGTAAAGGGAATATCAACTTTCTAAATTTTATGTGGCATTCACAATACGCAAAAGCAGAGCAACTCAGGGGATGCATAAAAACTCATATTAGATGTAATGGGTTAACTTTTGTTATTTTAAAGTCGGCTACACCTCTTATACCTTCCTCTGACCATATTGCTTAACACTGTTTGTGTATTGGTGAATAATATAGACAATCACCTTGCATGGCTGCCTTTTAAAGTTGGTGTGTGAGTGTGTGTGTGAATGGGTGAATGAGAGGCATCAATTGTAAAGCGCTTTGGATAAAAGCACTATATAAATGCAGTCCATTTACCATTTACCATTTACCATTTACCATTTATAATGAAATTATCTGAATCAGAATCTACATCATGCACCATTGCTGATTACAACCTACACAGTTGGTGATTGCATAACAGGGGAAATAACAGTTTAAACATGTTTTCAGAAAACTCTGGGTCCTTCACTCCAAGGACTGACATCATTCCATTTACTTCAGAAGAATATATAGACAAATTAGATTTAGTGAAGTATTACTTTGATGGAAAACCAACACAAGTACTTCAGAAGTCATACCTCATTGCTCTTAAACAATATGTCCATTATGCTTGTGAAACTATATTTTGATATTTTTTTCTATATTGCTATTACTGAAATGACAGTAGGAAGCCCTGTGTAATGCATGAACTCCCAAACCTGTCAGATAGGCCTATTGGCTCTAAGCAACAGGGAAGGAGCTCAAAGTATTTCACGAGGTCCTGCCAATGACAGGGGCGGCAGGGATACGATGCTCTCGGACTCTGTGATCACAGCGGCTGCGGTTTTAGGAGGCAGGGTCGACATTGCTCCCGGACGCGCCAAAAAAAGGGGGGGGGGGGGCGAGAAGGACCCGGCGAGACGCATGACTCCCAGACCGCGGCGGCCTGAGCGGCTTCGCCGAGGACCTCTCCTCCCGCCCGTGACCGCAGATCACCCTTCCCCGCCGCCCCGAGGCACCGCGCAGCGTCCTTACACGCTGCTTTAGCGAAAGATAAATCGGCAGTCACCCAGGAGCACCGGTATTCAGCCCCGCTCAATGGCCTTTGTAATAGATTGCGCCTTGTGCTAGCCAGTCCTTGTGTCTCGGCCTCTGATGTGGCTCGGTTTTTTGGTTGTTTGTGTTTAAAAGGGGCTTGCACATTTATCATTGCCAGGCACAACACTACTGAGGTGGGGGGTTGGTGGTGGGGGGTGGGGGTGTGGGGTACGGGGCCAGGGGTGGGGTGGAGGGGTATGTGGGGCCGGGGGTAGTGTGTAGAGACCCAGGGCACCCCACAATTCAGAATGGGGGGGTGGGGGGGGGACCGGACGCTCCTCTGTTTGGCAGGGAGCTTTCAGGGGCCACAGTTAGGGGTGCCTGGCGGTAGCGTTTGTCATGTTTCTTTTTTTTTTGTTTTTTTTTTTGGTGGGGGGTGGTTTTTGTTCATGGCACCACTCACCACCTGCTTCTGAAATTCCTGCACATTTACCAACCCCCGGATCCCTGGCTGAAAGGAAACCCAAGAAACGCCACCGCTTCACCTCTTTTTTTTCTTTTTTTTTGCTGCTCTGTTCTCTCTCTTTCCGCGCCCCTCTCTCTCGCCTCTCCTTCTCCTGCTCTGACTACGTTCTGAATTAGTCACAGAACATTTCTGTCTATGGATCTGTTTCCTCCTCGTTGAGGGTGGGAGGCCGACTGCAGCTCATAAAAAAGAAAGCCAAGAGGGGAAGTGGTCTTCAGATACTTCTTATATGCATGTTACAGAGAGAAATCAGAGGTTTTATGGTGGAATGTGCCAATGGTCTCTAAACTGCTCAGATAATTTATACTTTCAATTTTGTGTATTAAGAATTTCCTTGGGCTCCAAACTGTTTGGACCGAGACATATTTTTTTATTTTATTTAGTAAATTTTATATTTTATATTTTATATTAGTAATCAAACAGTTTGCATGTGGTACAAGAAAGTACAGATTCTCAGCTTTTATTTTAGGGAATTTACTGTATACACTTTAGTTTCACCATGTGGAAATTACAGCACATTTTACACATAGCCCCCCTCCCATTTCAGGGCATCATAATATTTGGGACATATTAATATTATATAAATGAATGTAGTCATGTAAAAAAAAAATTTTGAACCCTTTTCATGCAATGATTTGCTTGAAGTCTGTGACGCACAGACATCACCAGGTGCTGAGTTTCTGACAATGCCCTGCCAAGCCTGCACTGCAGCCATCTTAAGCTTCTGCTTGTTTGGAGGGCTAATTGCCTTAAGTTACTCTTCAGCATAAGAAACACATGTTCAATTGGATTCAGATTGGAGAATTTTCAGTAGTTGGCTTTGATAAACACCTTTGTTGCGTTAGCAGTATGCTTGGGATCATTGTCTTGCTGCAGGATGAATCACCATTTAAGTATGGAGGCATCAGCTTGACCTTGAGCAGATAGGATGCTTCTGTACACTTCAAAATTAATTTAGCTGGTGCTATCAGGAAATTCAGATTTTGACCAATAAAGACAACCTTTTCAAATAGTACCTAAGGTAGTTCTCAGAACATAGGTGTACTGTACTTAATTTAGCATGATCACTTTATCAGAATTGGCATCTGTTTCTGCATTGCCTTGGGCAGAGTAAATAAATATTTGGAAGCAATCTCCAGGGAAACATTTTAAATGCATTCACCAAGCACATACCAAGTCTATGACATAAGAATTTTTACGATCTACCATGATCACCTTACATTTTTATGTTAATATAAATATAAGAAATCAAAATAATTTGATTGTTTAAATTGATTCATATTATGGATGACATCAGCAGCACTGTAAGTCCGTTGTTTAACAAGCATGTCTGGGTATGGCAAACACTATCAGCACAGGACGTGTGATTGGCTTAAGGGATCAAACTGGTTACCCAATCTTCAAAGTTTTTACATAGCCAAACCTAAGCCAAAGATGTCTTTAAAACCCGAACCATCACCTCAAGTATAAGTAACAGCAACAGAAGAAGACAAGATGGGAGCCGAGATGTAGAAACCTTGGATATGTATGTCTTGAAGTGAACATCTGGTCTCACTTCTTACAGAAAACTCTTTTGGGGAGGAGGGGGGGGGGGGGGGGATTGGGGCTTTTGTCATGTACATTATGTCTGTTACTAATGGCAAGTGCTGAAGACAATCTCCTGCCTTTTCTCTTTTGTTAGCTTCCAGTCACTCAGCAAGACTTCTAAACAACTTGTAAGAATTAAATGAAAACAGGATCTAGTCTGATGGCTTACTGCAGGTAAATTATGTATCAATAGTGTCCCAGCCTTCATTTGCTTGCTGCTAAGCTGTGTGGGAGGAGCATGGTGTTGTCTCTCATACACAGAACTTGCTGCCAGGCGGTGCTCAGCTGCTATGGAGAGTGGAGGCCAGCTGTCAGCTGCCTGTCTGTTTTGTCCTTCTGAATTTCGATATCGGACACCAGAGGCGACCTTACCATCATCCTTACACCCCCTGATGTTATTGTTATCACCTACAATCCGATCCCCACACTAGGCCCTTGAAAGAGCCTGAATGCCATCTAATGGAATCACATTTACTAAACCACTGAGAATATCATTATGTTTCTTTTATTAGCAGAAGCCTTTGCCCAGAGCTGCTTATATAGTCACATTGTGAGTATTCTAACACATTTGTGCCGCTAAAGTTTTATAAGAGTGTGTTAGACGAAGAACATTCCTGAAGAATGCAACAGCAAGACACAGAATTTGAACATGTGGAGCCAAGAGTGGAACTGTAAATGTAACATCTGAAGAAAAACATGTTTCAACTAACAAGATAGTCACACATACAAAGCACTGTCTATTAGTCAATTATTCATTCCAACTTGCTAAATATAGGCCGGCCATTAAAAGTACTGATATCAAAATTAGGTTACAAGCAAAAATATTGGCTCTGATCTTAGTTTGCACAAATGAAACAAGTTGTATTTCAAAGCATTGCTACTCAGTATTTCCTAAATTATTTCAAGCAACTTGGTCCTGTGTTTTTTCATCTTACCATCTGAAGAGAATGTGGTGTATTTTACCCAGAATGGTTCAAACAACAGGATGTTCCTTTGCAATAAAAAAGATGTTCTTTAATGTTGTCGTTTGCTCGTTCTTTTAAAGAAGGTAGACAATCGTTTCAGGCTTGAAGTCAAGGCTGTGGGTCTGTGATCATTATGGTTATGTCTGTAGTAAGCCCTGAAAAGTGCCAAACTCTCAGTGCTGTATCGGTATAGGGCATGCTGCCCCGCCAAGTCATAACTTGGCAAGGTGGCATACTTGCCATCCCAATCACCTGCTTTACCTGATACTCCTGCCATACTGTTACTTAGAAATATTGTATTGTTGTCTATGTACCTGTGTGGTTTGGGGAGTGGAGTGTGGTGAAACCTATTGGCAATCAATATAAAGTTTCTTTTTTGCATTATGTCCTCATGTTTCAAGCAGCATATACATATGTTGCTATACACAAGGGCATACACACTTGCACGTACACATGCCCACAGAAGCAAATGCACGAAACACATACATGTACATGCATGGTAATATGCCCACACAATCTTGCACACGACTCATACACACACTCACAAACAAACGTGCCCACATAGCAGGTTCTGGTCTGAAAGCACAACAGTCTAAAATAAGAGGAAGTAGGTCAATTAGAGAAGTTTAGAGTAAAAAGAAGGCAGTAAAGAGATCATCCATGACTATCATACTTACATGACATTTCATGTAATGTCATGGTGGCAATTATTCATATCTGTACAGTGAAATAATATTTGTTTATCTGCATCAAAAAGTGTTACGCTATTTTTGCAATGGGTGACAGTAGGTGGCATGTGGTCACATGTTATGGTACAGTGGCCTTGCACCTGTGTAATTACATATAAATAGTATGTGCTATGTAGTACACATGTTAAATTACATAAGGATTTCCCATACAGTACTGTTTAATGAGATGTACTTGTCAAACGTAATAACACACGTCTGCCACTGCGATGTAAACATTAAGTAGCTGAGCTAATCTGTGTTTGCTCCTGTTATGCTGTGGTGGTTTCCTGTGCATCTCTTTCCTGTGGCATTTTCTTCTGATCTTTGGAAGCGATCTCCCATCTTGATTAGTAGCTGAGCGGGTGCAGGCATGCCACTGAGGTTTTGGGGATTACAGGAGTGAGGGAAGTCTGTACCACTGCATTCCACCCTCCAGCATATAGTCCATTAGCTGCCACTGCTCTCCTCTGCCTACTTTTAGGTGTTTTCTTCAGTTTAGGCCTGGTTCATACATTGTGGAAAGGGTAGTTTCTTCTGATGCTCTGAAGGGAGAACCTACAGGACCATGTTGTTGTCATGCTTGCTTCCCAAGAAGCTCAGCTGGTCATCCAGGGTCACAATAAGAAGTGAGTACCATCAGCATAGTAATGATATGACATCACAAACAGAGATAACTGATCCAAGTAATATAGTGTCCAGCAAGAAGAGGAGAGGTCCAAGAGCCCTAGCCCTCTGGGACACCGGTCAATAAGTCATAGGGGGAGGACAAAGATGCCCTCCAGGCTGCCTGTTAGGATCAGTCAGCAAAATATGAGGTAAACCATGCAAGGCACAGAGCGGATCCCTTGTTCCCATCTCCACAAGAAAGAGAGAATGATGGCATAACAAGACCAAAGACTGCATTTCTCCTTTTGGCCACAAGATGACAGCACAGGACTTTATTTATATCGCAAAGATTTCCAAAGTATGTATTAAAATTAAGTCGAAATACTGTACCTTACATGTTATTATGTAGTAAAACAAGTTATACGTGAAACTTTCTCACGAATGTTTAGTGATAGGACAGACAAAATTCGCTTTGATTGTTCTCTACAGTTTCAAGAATGCAACCTGTTACATTCTTTGTTAGCCTACTATGTAGCCTCATTATTGTTTCTTTTTTTAAATTTAATTGCAATTTACGGTTACATCGTTATTCTCCCTTCTTTTCAAAATAAAATGAAATCAATTAAAATATCATATTCGATTTTTATACGTTGGATTAAGTAAAATTCTTTCGTTCTGATTAACAAATCTCGCGGTTTAGTGGGGATGTTTCCATAATCTTCTTTTAATTTTGCGCCTCTATAGCAGGGTATGTACAGGCCTCTAATATAAGAAATGTTCAATACTCAACAGCATTAATGGATACATTGGGAGGCTGAAATCGCATCTTGCATCCTACATGGTTAATTGCGAATCCGTAAATCGTAATCATTGGAACTCTTCGGTTATTTAGCCTAGGAAGCAGTCATAAGCAAAATATGAAAGGCAATTTAGGGGATTCGGGTTCCTTATTGAGAAGCTCCCGGAGCTGCGGATTGTGAATACATTCGCAGAAGTGTAGCTTATCTAAATGCTTATTTCGCTTGTAGACTGTTCGCGTAAATTGAAGACATTAGCTGCTATCAAAGCTTTCAGCGCAATGATGATGTGAGCAATGCCATCTCTCAACAGCCTCACCGAATTCTCGTATGTTGCTATTTTACGGTCTGAACGGGAGATGGCGCAATTGTATTACTAGTGAAAATCATTCCCTGTAATTAAGAACGATATTTTATTATCTAGTTATTATTATTATTATTATTATTATTATTATTATTATTATTATCCTTTAAGAAGTTGTGTAATTCATATGAACCATGTAAATAAAATGTGTGCGTGAGCTAAGATTGCCAATATTGTTTGTGGTAACTTGGCCGCACTTTCATACCAATACTTGATTGGTATAATGTATATAATTTTTGGCTCTGGACTCCACAGTTTTAGATTTGTATACAACAAACAATTCACATGTAATTGAATTGCACAATCTCATCTTTTTATGGGCATTTTGTATATACATTTTTATGTAGATATTGAAAAAGACTAGATATTGAAAACTCTCTTATACCTGTGCCAAGGAAGCAACTGAACACACCTGACTAATCAGAAACTCTTGTGATGCTATTTGTCCAAAACATTATGATGCTGTGAAATGGGGGGACTATTTGTAAAGTGCTGTAATTTTTACCACATGTGAATTATTTCATTACAAATTTAAAATTGTGGAGTACGGAGGCAAATAAATAAAAAGTATGTTTTCGTCCCAAACGTTATGGCACTCACTGTATATGACACTACTTTGACTCTACCATGATGCTACCTTTTGGCCTTTTTAATCTTGTTTAGTGTGTTTGCTCAAAAGGAGTGATAACAATGTGAATCTCTGTTATACATTTCATGACACAAGTATGAGAATGATAACTTGTCAATACTATTTAATTTCCAGCACTTTTGAGTTTAAAAAGTTCAGATGTTCTAAACTTGCTCCATTGAAGAAGCAGGACCTCCTTTATGGGCCATTTAATTAGCCTCTCATATAATTGCTGGAAATGAAAGAAACAAAAAACAAGTTATAAAACAGTGATACACTTTTTATTTGTTTGCAGTAGTTTATTTATTGTACAACTGAAGCAATGTACCTGGAATAACCCCCCAGACTTCCCTGAGGCCCAGAAAAGAGTGAATGATGCTATCTCTATCACATGGTTCCAACCTGATGGAAAAGGCCTTATCTACATCCAGGGGCGCCGTCAGGGATGTTGGGCTCCGTGAAAAGATCTCACATTGGATCCCACCACCCCACACGACCCCAAGAAAAAGATAAAGAGACTGGTTGTTTTATTAGTACATTGTAAGGAAAACATTCTATTAATTGTCCTTTTCAATAACTGAGTGTTAAAAGTTATTCATTGTATGTTCTGATATTTTTTGAGGACCCCTCTCAGTCAGGGCCCTTGGAATCATCCTAACTTCCCCCCCAAATGGCGCCACTGTCTATATCTCATCTTCAATGCCTTGGAATAAAGGCACATTACATACAAAATGTGAAAATAATATAAAAAATAAAATAAAATATATGTTTAAAAAACAGTTAAAACATTCATAATTCCAAAAACCTACCAAAATTTAAGCAACTTAAGTGCACAATAAAGATAATGTTTCAGCTTAAAACTACTGATGTTGTACTACACCTGATTCTATTAATCAAATACTGGAGTCTTTGCTAAGGACCTTGATTAGTGGAATCAGGCGTGTAACTGCTTGGTTGGAATGAAAGCCTGCACCCAGACCGGCCCTATCTGGATAAGATTGAGGACCCCTGACCTAGACTGTACTGCGACCTCTGCCCAATACCTTGCTTCAGAATTATATTAAGTACAAAAATAGGATATATCATTCGAGTATTGCAAAAATAAATGCTTTACGATATAAGCAATGCAAGAATGACAACTTGTTATGCGATTCTCTTTCTCAAAGCGTACGCGCAGGTAAAAGTGCATTAAATGACTTTTAATTCATTTTACAGTTCATATCAAACATAATTTCCGAAAGAAAACGACCACTCTAAACTCAGACTAAACAACCAATCAAATTGAATTCGTCCTATACTGTGATTTTTGGGTGCAATACTCACTGTAATAACTTTGGAGAACAGATCCGTCTACTTTTCTATCTCCGTTGATTTGCAAATGAAGGCAATACTTGCTAGCATACAGATGTCTGAGTCTAATGACTCGTCCCATCGACTGGCAATGTGTGGCCCTGAGTCTGACAACGATAAACACAACACTCGTACAGCAAATAAAAAATTGGACTGGTAAATTGTAACCCAAATACTGAACAACATTCCGAAAGTGGGTCTCGATGAAGGCATTTCAAAATACTGGTATACCAGTATACCAGTATTACGGTTTTAGCCTCTGCAATAGGTTTCAAAAATCAATTTGAGGATTATTGACCGCTAACTCTCACTGAGAAGAACCAGATTATTTGAAGTGATGTTCTTGTTCTCTCGGTCCCAGCAACTGGATGCAGGCAACCTGTTTCCCGTGTTTTTATTATTCCTAGGTGGCGCACCAGAGAGAAACGTACGGTTACAGACGTTGGCAGTGTCCGAATAAGCACACTTGCCTAATATTGAGCATACTCATGCAACTTCTCAATAGTAGGCAAGTGTGCTGACTCGGATTCGGTCGTTGGGTTCATCCTGTTCATCACATCCGCTTCCATTGTTCTACACTTTTATCCTGTAGAGGGCGCTATTGGTGATTTAATGTTGCATGGCGTCACTCAGGTGCTGAACAGAAGCGCGTTTTCTTGAAAGGGGAGACTATTTCTTTGGGAGTACAAATGTACTAATTAACACGTAAATGTGTTAAATTGGAGACAATATCGTGCAGTGTCTCAGAGGACAACGTACCCATAACGATTGCAAACTGGAAAGCGATTTTCGAAATACCACAGCCTTTACCAAACAAACAGCCAAAGTTCAGCAGTGGGAAATCTGGAACACTCTTGATGTCAGCACATAGAAAACAGAGGGTATGCGTAAACCGGCTTATTTTAAGGCCACGAACAAAGCATTCTCCATCAGTGACCTTTCAGATGTATTACCAGTTGGTGGAAAGCACTTGGTCAGAACTTTAACATGCTGAACTTTTAACAGTATCTGTTTGCAACGATTTATGGGGCCTTTTCTCTTCCAACGAGGGCTGCGGCCTTGTTACAGAAAACCTAGACATGAAAGGGATGACAGCATTTGCTTGCGTAGGATTTAAATATATCAAATTAAAGTAACGTAGAGACTTTTTGTTAAGGTCACTTAATTGCCTATCTCGATGCCCCCTTTGTTTTAAACTATGTATGAATTAAACTGCCAGATAAGACACATTTATTTTGCAAGACGATGACGCTCAGTTATTTTCAATGGGAAAAGTGACGAAATAAGTTGAAGCTTGTTTTCAGCTGATTGCATTTCGGAAATGCAATGTGGTGCAATGTATTGGTGAATTAAACCATTTATTTTGGTTGAGTCAGAGTTAGGTTGCCAAAATGATGTCACTGTGTTATGAATGCTTGACTTGTGTTGCCGATTAAAAAAAAAAAAAAAAATTGCTGCGAAAGTGACCTCCTTTAGCGGCGGGTATAATGTTGACCTATGTGGTCATCCTGATTTCAAACAAGCATGTGATTTGGTGTCACTGCAAATACGAAATAGCTTGGCCATTATACCAATCTCACTGAATTATGTGTAATTCTACTCATTTAAAATTAAATGTCATTTAATAATGTATGTTAAAAAATTAAATGTAATGTTTAATCATATACTAAGTCAGTTTGAAATGCTTTAAGATTTTATATTAATGCTACATGGCTTTTGTAGACCACAACTTTCAAATAATACAGCTCTGTATGTATCCGTTAGTACAAAGACAATAAAAGAGTCTGAAGGGAGAAGTTTGGTGCCAACACTGATCATGCAATAAGTACCAAAGTAAATCAGTTGGTCTTAAATGTAAATTGTTCTCATTCTGTTGTTTCACTTCAACTGTATTGAAGCAGGACTCTCACCACCCAGAGTGTCTGCATAATGTAGACATTTGAACCAAAGGCCACAAGAATTGTGCATCTCTCCAAACCTAAGTGACACATTCGGTAGTACTGGCTTCTCATTAGAGACAGAGTTAACCAGGAGAGCTGTGTACTCTGTGCACTGTGTTCATTAGGTAGCTGCATTGCCTGCTCAGTAATGACTGCTGATAATATTTATATAATATTAAAGTGAGTGGGGTTGCAAAAAAGGAAAGAAAAAGTTCAGCAGGCTCATGTTTCATGTTGCAGAGTTTGTGTCCTTGTTGTTTACACTGTTCATGTTTTTTAAGGACTCGCTGTAATTCTTCATTGGAGAATAGCCGGTGATGAAAAGAGCCACCATCACCAAGGCAGTATTGGGAAGAAGAATCGGCCAGGGTGAGTCGACTGCTTCAAGGCTTTCAAGTGAGTACTTAAGAGCAGAACATATCCTTGGAGCCAGCTTGGCCACCCATAGGGGTAGCTGCTGTGCTCTCTTCTAACCCGCATCGGAGTAATCTCGGATCTGCTTGCTGCGGTGCACGGAGTCAAACCATCTCATCTTAACATGGAGATGTGCTGTCTTATCAGTCTTCATATTGCCTTTGATGGGCTAGCTTTCACATAATGAATGCAGGTCAATGATATTCTTTAAAGGCACCATTTTGTTGGCCTGTTTCTGCGCTGTTATTACAACGTTCACTATAGGTGGGATCATAACATGTGAAATCTCTAACAATGTTTGGTCACAGCTTGTGCTTATAAGGAACCATAGATCATTTAAATCTTCTTTTGAAAATGTGCGTGCGTGCACGTGTGTGAATTAAGAGGTTTGAGCTGCGAAGATGCAATCGGTGTATATTTTTCAGTACTATTTGTTTTGTTTTTTTATTTTATGATGATGTGGTTGCTAAAGTGTTGTTGTTAAATTACTAACAAATCTCTTAGACATGTAAAGTACTCCCCAACTTTCCCAAAAACAACTTCCATGAAAACAGAGTGATTTATTTATTGAAATACAATTATATATTAACCACACTGGCTCTTTGTTTGTTATAATGGAATGCCGAGAAGCCAGATTTGTCATGTATTTTAGAGTATTACATCTAGTCCACTCCATCAGACTTTGTAGTGGTTTGTTTAATTGAATAATAATGTAATTAGTCCTGCTGCACTGGCCTGATTCAGGACTGGGTTGAGCAAGAGGACGTTTGGAGGTATGTGTGACTCTCAGCTCAGTGTGCTATTGCATCCTGTGTTTGTGCTGATGTGCGTGTTACTGGAGGATCCAAAACAGGCCACAGACACCATCCCTTACACAGCAAACAGTCTGCACACTATCTGAGTGGTGTGCCATAAAAGTCCATTGTCACTCGCAGTCTTTTTTTCCACAACCAATGCAGAGTGGGACTTTGAAACGTTGTGTCGGATTAGACATTTATGTGGGAGAGACCTGTTGTACTGACCCTTGATATTTTTTATTGTGTTAAACCCAAACAGTTTGTATATATGTGCTTGTAACTGAAGAAAGAGAAGGTGACTTAGTTGAATTACATTTTCAAAGTTCTGCAAGATGTGTTTGTCATGACGTCGTGGGCCCCGTGCAACACGTACAGGTGTTCTACCGTTAAGGCATCGGGCTTCTGAGAGAACCTGGAAGTAGCACTTAGGATATGGGCTGTATTTTACGTAATTGCCATTGGTTCAGCAAAATCCTAACTCTGGCATGTGGAGGCAAGAGAGTGACTTTGACTCATATCCTGTAAATCTAGAAAACCACGACAGGTGAACCCAGTCGGCACTTCAAACGATGCTTTTGAAATTTCCTTGCGCTCTTTTTTTTTCTCCCTTTTTGAAGTAACGTCTCCCTCTAGTGGCAGCCATCTACCGCAAACGTGAAGATGCAACTCAAATAATGAGGTGTGAGACAACAGATTTGTCAGCGGGGGCTCCCTCATTGTGAGTCCTCCACGTGTGGCGTGACCCAGGAAATCTTTGTGTTTATGCCCGGGATGGATTCTGTTTCGGAACAAGGAGAGAAGCCGCTGTAACTGGCTAACACGAGGATGAATCAGACCTGTATGGGTGTCTCGTGTCCTTGGAGGAACGGCTGACATCTCGGAAAAGGGATCTTATCCACAGGCTCCGTCCCACTCACAAGTGGGCACAGTTGGGTCGAAAGCAAATTTGCCTGGAGCAAAGCTTGAGCTCACCTGCTGATATTTCTCCTGGGTGCAGAGGCGTGTAGTGTCCTGTACAGACTGGGAAGCTGAATTTTCAAGCCAGATTTTAATAACTCATTTAGATAAACTTATTTTTTTAATTCCCCTCATAATCTTAGTTTCAGTTTGTTCTTAATTTATTGTCTTTCATCAGTGACTTTTAAACTGTGTAAAATTGCACTTTTACTGTACTATTCCCTGTCCTCAGCTAATAACCTAATCCGTTTAGCAGGATTTATTTGCATTACTTGATTGTTTGAGCACAAACAGGGTTAATCTTCAGTCATTTTTACAGTTTTCTGACAGGAATTGCTGCTTGATCTGATAAAACCAAATGTAACTAAGCTTGTAGTTAAGACTAGTGTATCAACATAAGGTTGATCCACAGTCATTAGTGTGGTGTGAGAGATATGGTTAATGCTGTGTTCACATTAGCATAAACAGAAGCTGGAAATGTCTCTTTCCTTGGGAAGATGGTGGGAGGTATTGGATAGGGGCATCTGCTGTTGTGTCCTTGTAGCACAGGTGGGTCAAAATTAGATTTTCTTTTAATTTTGACTTTAGGGCAGTATGTTACCACAGTCATGTTAAATTTATGAATCTGACTATACTGGGAAATTCAGGCAATGATTCATGTAAATTAAAAATTATATCATGTTACCAATCAACATAAAGACAATCAGGATAAGGAGAATCAATGCCAAATGGAAGTATTTAGGCTAAAAAAAGATTCTGAAGTGGGAAAATGATTTCAAATTAATTTTAGTAGCACTCACTTTTTTAATATTCTGTACTTTTGCAGTGTCTCTCTATGACAAAATAACTTTGGAACTGAAATGGCGCATTTGTCGTATACCAGTTGAATGCAGAGAGATGGGATCTGATTCCTGAGTGGGTCATGTGATCAGGTGGCTATTTAATCAAAGTAGATGTTCGCTTATAGATATGACATGTTCCTCTTGTAGTTTTGGAGCAGTTTGGCTTTGATAAATCAAATGTGAACTTCCATCTGCAGGTATGTTTACCATCTGATAGAAACACTTGGCACTCCGGCATATTTTTGCCAGTGAGGTGGGGGGGGGGGTGTTTGAGTGGGTTTTTTGGTTTTTTTTGGGGGGGGGGGGGGTATTATGTCCAAGGCCATACATGTGAGATTGAGGAGAGCAAAAAGGATCATCAGAATATTACAGTTCTGCCTATGGAGGTGTTTGTCTGCTTGTTGTGGCCATTGCCCTATGGTGTTGGAATGGTCTTTGAAATCTAATCTAGTCAATGGTACGTGTATATTAGTGACCAGGCAGTTGGATTTCAGAGCTGAGGATGGAGGGAGAGGGATTGTAGGATTTATATTGGAACGGACCTGTATATACGAAAAACTGAAGTGGTCATGTGGGAGAGCGCAATTTGGTATGCCGATCATGCCAGTGCCAATTCGAATGAGAGGCATCAATTGTAAAGCGCTTTGGATAAAAGCGCTATATAAATGCAGTCCATTTACCATTTACCAATTCGCATAGCTGCCTGGCACAGTGTTGTCCTGGACAGGCAGGTTATAGGCAGCTGGCTTATCCATGTCTGCCCTCACCTGAATTAAAGGAGAGACATTGCTGCGATGTGTCTACAGACACTACTGGCCATTGACAATCAGGGGTAGTTAAAATCAGTTTAAAAACTGAGTCATCAAAGACCATTCAATGATCATTACATTACATTACAGGCATTTAGCAGACACTCTTATCCAGAGCGACTTACACAACATTTTAAATAGCAATTGCATTGCATCCATTTATACAATGAATTTATACATTGAAGCATTGCAGATTAAGGGTACAACGGCAGTGTCCTACCTGGGAATTAAACCTGTGACCTTTAGGTTACTTGACCAGCTCCTTAGCCATTATACTACAGTAAACCTTCCCCCTCCCCTTCTGCATTCTGGTTGTCATTCTCTGTGAATCGCCTTTTCCCTGACTGAGCTGGGAAGTTGTTTTAGCTGTAATATTGCAGCCCATGTCTTCCGACGGTGACCTGCGCCAACCCCTCCACTGTGTGTGAGCGCCAGCCGAGAATAATGGGAACTTTTGATAACTCCGACCGGCGAGTCTGAAAACATGTCGGAGGAATGCGCAGGGAAAGAACCTGACCTTTCCGGAACAGAAGTCTCATTTTCACCCCCCCCCCTCCCCTCCCCCCCCGCCGAGGCCACTAATCACGGACTCTCGGATGTTAACGCCGAAGGTGTGACCCACCACTTGTTCCCATCATCTCCTCTTACTGGTGTATTTACGTACCGAAGACCTGTCAGCTCCGCTTCCCTTCGTGTCGAAGACCCCGCGCGTCACGACCATGATATGGGGTCCCAGCATTTCTGCCACGATGGTATTGTGATTGTGTATCTCAAGCTCTAGGGGTTGTTTTCCCTTCCAATGAATGACTGAGTTATTGTTATACGTATGCCTAATAGAAGCAGTATCTGTAGAACTTGCATTGATTGCAAGCAATGCTCTGTACAGTACTTAAAACCTTCAAATAGTTAAGCGGATAATGTGACTCTAACTCTCTCTGTGTCATTCAAAGCATTCCATTCTCTGGACTACAATCGAGCTGCTTGTGGAGTATGGG
Source organism: Anguilla rostrata (assembly GCF_018555375.3). Taxonomy (NCBI): domain Eukaryota; kingdom Metazoa; phylum Chordata; class Actinopteri; order Anguilliformes; family Anguillidae; genus Anguilla; species Anguilla rostrata. The sequence goes on along the minus strand of NC_057937.1, from coordinate 41,489,195 downwards.
AATGTATTGTTGCGTGTGGGTTCAGTTTAGACACTGATTTTTATGGAGGCCTACAGTGACAATTAGGCATCCCACAGTGGGCATTAAGCTGAGGGAGTCTGGGAGTCAAGTTCAAGTTAGCCTGGGAGAGATAAAATGAGGGCGCTGGACGGCTCCCAGGGCCTCGGTAGAAAGTGACTCGCGCCTCCTCCGTTTCTCCCTGCGCCCCGCTCACTCTTTAAGCACCGGCCGGCCTCCGGCACCCTGATTACAGGGTGAAAGCCCACGTCGTTTCCCCTTTTGAAATCCTCGGAGCGGAGTGCTGTCCTGGTGGAGGTGGGCGGGGGTGGCGTTCCGGCCCTTTTGAAGTGCCCCGTCTTTACGGCCAAACATCTGGAGGCCCGCACGCCTGTCCCAAACAGACACCTCACAGCTGGCTCTACAAAGGAGCAGGGGGCACAAACACCCGGCTAAATACACACCTCGCTCTCCGCTGCCTGGCCCCTGCGGTACGAGCTCGGACCTGCTCCACCTCAGACTGCAGACCCGGGCCAAAACATGACCCCCCTTTCCCCCTGGCTCATACACATGCTTGTTCGCACACGCAGTCACTCACACATGCGCATGCACACTCATGTATGTAGGTACCTGTACATTCGTGCGCGCTGACGCTTGTAGATGCATGCGTGCGTCTGCATGCATGCGCACATGGGCACAGCCAAATTTTTTGGGCCATCTCCGTAGTGGTGTGTTGGTGTAGTGTCCTCCTGGAGATCTCTCTGGTCATTGGCTTTCTCTTGTGGTGACGGGTTACTCCTGCTTTTCATATTATTATTTTTATTTTTTTACTAATTCAAGACACATCCTTCCTGAATTTGTTTATAATGAACAAGGCCAGTGAGCGTGAGCTACTAAATGTGCACTACTGATGATATTACTTCACTGAGGTGGGAACATTTATGGGGTAAATTAAATGTTAAAATACAATTGGAAAAACAAGGGTTTTCTTGATATACAAGGTTTGCTCTTTCTTTGAGATTTGCTTGCTGTTTTAGCCCATTTCTTACCACCCTGTCGTCTGTTAAAATAAATCTGGAAAATATAACAAGCCACATTGTTAAAGTTGAGGAAATTGAATGAAAGCAGTTCTCCTTGAATAATGTTGTCTGCAAGCAATTTTGTGAGATGGAAAAGACAAGCTCCCTGGATCACAGCCCTGCTGTTTGGTCAGATTTCCCTCGTTTGAAAAGATAACCTTTGTTGAATTATCAGCAGAGCCATGTACAATCTGACTCCTCCTGACCTTGAAGTGAAGTTCCTATCTTTTCCATGTTTTCTGTAATGTGATAGGAAGTGACCTGATAAAGGCTCGGAAACAGTCAAAACAATACGACAGCCAAGCAGCCAGCTGAAGGCTGTTTTACCAGTTGAAATGTCAGTGTTAACGTAGACATTCCATACCTGTGTGTGGGATGGGTACCAGTAATGGATTGATAAATTAGTCGTCGGCTACTCGATCTTTTTATTTTCTCATAACGTTATGTACAACTACGTGTTGGAACTTGGCTCCATTTATCAATTTACCATACGTTAGCGTATGTAAAAGCTGCCTTCGTCAATTGTAATGAAAATATGCGTTTCAAAATATTCGATTCCATTGCAAAGGAAACGTAAGCCTTAAGTATTCTAGCAAATATCACATACCCTATTGGTTTCCACATAACACCTCCTTCTAGTACACTACCTCAACCGGGTTACTTAATATTAAAATTCAGTTTGGTTTTAAGTCAATGGTTTTTTTTTTAAATCACGGATCGATGGCAACTACTGAATTATATTCGAAACCGAGCCTAAACTATAAACGTAGTAAAACTGTAACTAGACTAGTTCCCCTCGATACAGTCATTCATGGACATCAAACTATTGCACGTATGATATTGTAAGATTCGGCTTGCTTGCTCTTACAAATTTCCACTTTAATAATACGAGTCAGACCGATGCGCATTCATTTAGAACGGCGATTGAACTTTTGCGGCGCTACTAGTCGGGCATAGGCCTATATTGAGAAATAATACACGTCCCAACCAATCAGAATTGAGTATTCAGTCAAGCCGTTGTGTATTGGTTTTGTGGGCGCGCACCATTTGTGAGTCGAAAATAAAATTCTTTGTGTCATATTTAACGCCGACTGTGTTTATTGGCACAAAAATTGTGTAATGATGGGCGTTGTTATGCGGTCATGCATTTTCTGTACAACCAGTGGTGCCGCCCGGGCACGATGCGTTCTAAAGATACATTATTCCTCATGTTAGGAATCGATTTGGAATCGAGCACATTATGCGATCCCTCGATCTGTGAAATAATTGGAAAACACCATACCTAGTATGTACGCACGGTGCTGTTTCTGGGATATCAGACACAATCTGACTGCGGAGGATTACGCAGGCGATAGATTTCCAGAATTTCCCTGGAAATAGGGATTGTCTAGTCTGCAGGATGAGACTCATAAGCCCAGCAGGTGCATGACCATGCTCGTCTAGCCTGTGGTGTAACAGTTCGTTTACCTGCGGTCTGACCAGGTGGGAGAATTTGAATTTGTCCATGCTGGACTCATTTGCCTTGAGTCACGATTATGAATTTATTGCAAGTGCTGCAATCATGATTGATTCACTCTTGCTCTGATTTTTTTGTTAGTTGCTCACTGTCATTCGCAAATCAGGAACTGTGACTTATGACCAAAACTACCACTTCAAAATTTGCATTTTAAACTCTCCCCCCAAAACCAGAGTAGAGCGAGTTGTGAATTTCACCCTGTGCTGCACCTATCTCGCTGCTATTGAACTGCAGCAGTGTAAAGATCCACCCGATAGAGCGTTATTCCCAAAATATCCCTGATGGGTAGAAAAGAAGGTAAATTTGTCTTTGTCTAGAGTTCATCTGAGACCTGTGAACAAGCAGGAAGCAAGAGAGAACTGCTTCCCCCCCTTCTGTTGGATGGAGTTGAGATGCTTCACAGCACCTGGCCTCAGACACACACATACACACAAACAAACACCATCGTCTGTTTGTGGCAGTAAAACAAACAAACAAGGCTGTGCGGTGTCCATCTGTGACACACGATCCCTCTGCACAAGAAGCCTGAGGCCCAGGTCGGTACCCAGCATGCAAAGCGACTCTCGCAGTGCTTAGTGTATTCAAACACAAAGAGTCAAACCGAAAGTCGATGAAGTAAAAAGTTACTAGAGCCAAGGGGAAAATGAAACGTGTTTTTTTCCCCTCCTCCTCCTTGGCCACATCATGTTTTTTTTTGTTTTCTTTGCTCTCGTTTGCATTTCTTTTCTAGAGACATTTTGTCACTCATCAGTGGTCCTATCCTACTTCATCTGAAAGCACTTTTTATTGAATACCTGTAATTATGGCGTTTTGACTTGACAAAATGCTAATAGGTTGCTATTATTGTCTCTCCGGAGTATAGTGCGGGGATACTGAGTGGAAACACTTGTATGTTGAATAGGCACTGTGTCATGTAATATATTTGTGTATGTGAATTCTCAATAGCAACAACGCAATCAAATACAAACAGGACTGATATGAGAAATGTACTGGTTCCCTATTGGATACATCACATGTACATTTAGATAGAGCTTGCAATCTGAAGTGCAATGCACCAGCCTCATTGCTGCTTGTGTGACCCTCTTGCTTGCCGTAGCGAGCCCCGTGAGGTGGATGGTGCGAGGGAGGTTGTGGCAGATCTGGGCGTAATTCCCCATGTCCCACTATCCTCCTTGCTGGGGTGCATTAGCAGTCCCCAAGTCTCCTCTTTTGTTTGTTCAGGCCGGTTGGCCCGTGATTAAGCCCCCCCAGTCCTGCCGTGAGCGGTCCCCCGCCGCCCAGCGCTGATCTCCTCCTGAAGGCTGAGGGCCCAGGCCCTGGATTTATTTGCCCTTGGGATAAAAGGGGAGACACCCACAAGCTTTAGGTTAATGTGTGAAACACCCACGGAATGCAAAGCACCAGCACCAGGCCAGAAATACTGCCCCCTCCTGGTCTGGCATGGGAGCAAAACAGTGTGGGGTGCATTTAATGGAGGGCTGCTCAACTTAAGGGCTGCAATGTCTGCTGGTATTTCTCCAACAATGCATCACGCCACCTGATTTCATTAATGAGCTTGCTTGCTGAACCAAGGAGGTGAAATAATTAGTGAAATTTGGTGGCGTAGTGCATGGTTGGAGGAAATACTTGCAGACACTGTGGCCCGCAGGACCTGGAGTTGATTAGGGCTGGTTTAAACCATCAAGTATTTATTAATTTGTTCAAATTAGAGGAATGAAACTTTTTTTTGGGGCACACTTGTAATGGTGTTAACAGTACTGTGGTATTTTACCACACTGGCTCATGGTGACTGCGTCGTCTGCATTTTCTTTTGGGGCCCCTTCCTAATAAACATTGGTTGCCTGAATTGGCTATTATATGGTACCAAGGTTCCTCACACCAAGAAGTTGGCACCTGTAAATGACATCATACAAAACATTCCAGTCATTGTCACAGCGACATGATCAATGGCAGATAAATTAGGGTCGAGAGCTGTAGAGTTCTCCTCCCCTTTACACCTGCAGAGGGCTGAAAAGGAGGCTGCCGTATTCACACTCTCTCCCACTGTTGACGCGAGGAGGCCTCTTCAGCAGAGCCCCAGTTTCCCCTCCCCCGCGGGCTGATGCTTTCTCGACGCGGCTGTGGACGGGGGTACAAGTCATGCGAGAAATCTAGCATCTTCCCCTGCAGGGCAGCGTGTTTACTTAGGTCACCATTGAGCGCCAGTCAATTACTACCCAATCCACTTTCTGTTAGCAAACGCATTGTTGTCAATTTCCTGAGCTGTCTGGAGCTGTTTGAGGCCTTTGTGTGCTTCGGAACTTGAAGGGCCTGTTTGAAATATACGGGCTCTGGGGTCAAACCGTTTAATGGAAGGTTGGAACATGAAAGATGGATAAATGTTTATTTTGGTTCAGGACAATGGATACAGCAAAGTCACTATTTTAAGGTCATTTGAGTGCTGTGGTAAATTCAGGTTTCAGGATTATAGCATTCTGAATTGAATTGAGTAATCAATTGAATTTACAAAGCAAGTTAAAACAGTCTACCTAAAATATGTGTACTGAACAGAAACACTAGTATAGAGAAAATACTAAACAGTAGTATTTTTCTCAAACATCGTGAATCACTAAAAGATGACCTTTATTTAATGTACTGACAAAATAAATAAATAGATAGGAGATTATATGAAGACTAATGAGGAAAAAGACAATGGCATAGAAAATAAAACGAAAGCTGTAAAATTTTCAGTTTTATAATAGCATGAGTATTCACATTTGTTTTGTTTTTTTTAATGTGATTATGACTTTTAAATGTTGTTCCCCTCTTTGTGTTGAAATTAGCAGATGGCATGAAATGGGTTAAAACAATGTCAGCAGCATCACCATTCAGCCGGTCCAATCAGGCAGAACCTTGGCTGGGAGGGGAAGGAGGGGGCTGCACCAGGTTAGAGCAGTGCAGCGCTACTAAAACTGTCCTCTGAAACGGACTGGCCCTTCTCTTCCTCCCATTAGCTCATGCTCCTGCGTGCTGGGCCAGCAGTATGTTCACTGCTAGCACCACCTCAGCCGGCCCTCTTTAAGCCATTTAGCATTTGCATTGTTACCAAGTTAACAAACCTCATCACTGTAGCGAAACTCTCTGGCATTTTATATGGTAATACTTGGAATTTTAAAGCATGATTCATGAATAAATGTGCAGTGCTCATCAACTGGAGGACTTTAAGGACTCCTCTATGAAACATGATAACCTGGTTGCATACAGGTGGCATTTATGGCAACATCTCTCATTTTAAGCTTTCTTCAAAGAGCCGGTATTTGATAATGAGATAATCCCAGGGAAGGAAATTTGTTAGACACATGGAAGAAATACCCATTACAAACTTTCCAAATTTTACTAAGCCTGTGGTATCTCCAACCTGACCAATTACTAAACCCTGGGTTTTGTGCTCCCACCAGTTTGATCTTATGTCAAGTGCTGTATATGTTGTTTATTGTGGTTTATGTCATAGTAATGAGATTGTGGATATGTGTGCGACAATACAACAACCGTATTTTAAAAGCAGCTCAGAAGTGTTGCATTCTTGCTCTCAATGAAATTCACTGTATTGGCAGACAGTCCCTGTCGTTAATTTGAGTTAACTCTGAGCTTATATCACTATTATTAGGAAAACAGAAGGAAGTAATGTGGTAAATGTCCTATTGGGATGTTTCTTTTAAGCGCAGTGTGTACCAGTTGGATTTCAAATGATCTTTAATCCCATAACTGTGGTATTGTTAGCCTCTATAGTGGGCAGCAGTGTATGAACTCTTTTACTGATTTTAGCTATTAAAGTACCAGGAGAGATTGGCTGAGATTTAAAATCTGTGCAGAAATGTTATGCTGTGTTAAGCAGACAAATCTGTGTCAAAAATCCATCTTTTTAAGTAGGAAACTTTTTTTTGGTTCTAAGCCTATAAAGTTCTTATACAATGTACTGCTTCAGAGTCAATTACATCAATCCATCTTTCCCATTGTGAGCTCAATTTAAGTTTTTTGTTGTCCTAATGTGACAAACTAGTCCCAATCTTCTCAGTTTACATAATGTAAGTGAAGTGCTCGACAACATATTTTGCAGAACATAGTTTATTTACTTCATTTAAGTTATTTTTGTTTCATTCATGTGCACAGCACATACACCACAATATTTAACAGGACCTGTATAAAACTACAGACAAATTCTGGTAAATGTCAACTAAATGCATAACATGTGATCACAGGATTCTGTCTCTGTGCTATCGCATATTGCTTAGAATCTTCACCTGAATGCAGAAACATCAGAGAATGAGATTGCTGAGTAAAGGAACTGACCAATGAAAATATATAGATTTTTTTTTTAATTTAAACTTCTCAGTAAGATTTATTATTGCCATTCCTCTTTTAAAACTTGTGAATTGTCATCATAGTGTGTGTGCATTTGTTTAACCAAATGCAGATAAGTAATTTAATTGCCCCCTCTTGGGGAATACAGTTTGAATTTTGCCTCCAGGGACAATTTAAACTAGATTTGCTATTGTAAACAATGTCCATAGCAGTGCAGAAAAAAAAAACCTGTACAAGATGTGTGGCAAACACTCAGGCAAAATTAATCACAGAGTGTCAGTATTTTGGTTCAGATGGATGAAATCCACCACAGAGTTTTGCTTCTGAGTTTATGCATTCAAATGGATGAGAGACATGAACGTAGAACACATAAACAGTAACAGCACAATGAAATTGTACAATACAGTTAATTATTACAGGGAACAGAAGCACCACACAGTCGGTACATGTCACTTTCTAATTCCATCCACAGTTCAGGTAGGAGTAGGGTAGTGCCATGTGTGACTACCACTTACTAGACTTGGGCATCTGTCCAGTCTAACTGTAAGGCACCTTATACTTAACTTTGAGAAAATAGCTTACATTTTTACTTTCTTTGTACTTTAACAACATGGGTTTTGGGTTCAGCTGTCTCTGCAGTAAACGGTAAAGTATGTACATGAGTCAGGAACATACAAAATATCCTTAAATCTCTCATTCAAAGTTAAACATAAGGTGTATTGTGATTATATTGAATGTTGACTCCCTCTGTGCCTTTTTTTAACCAGTCAGATATTTATGAAGCCATGTGTACAGCATAAAATGGTGACAAAAAGGAATGTTAAATTTGAGAGCGAAACTTTCTCAAGAGGACTGAAATAAGCATGCGCAGTCCTGCCCACTTCCTTAAAAGCAATTTCCCTCCTTTTGTTTTCTTGGAAACAAGGTGGTTGAAAGTAAACTTTGATTCCCGAGGTATTCCTCAAGTTAAGTCCTCAAAGCAGCTTCTGTCTGTTCCACCAGTTACCAAGAGATATATTTACTAAACATGTAAAGAAAAATATAGGGTTACTGGACGACCATATAGCGCAGTCTAACAGCTGCCTGCAAATATTTCCACCATGATTATCCTTACTAAAAGTAAATCAGAGGGTAAAGATAGCTCGAACGTGAAGAGGCTGAACTAGGACGCAATGGCTGCCTGGACTTCTGCTTATGGGAAAACTCTGTATCGAGACCCGTGGTTAAAAAGAAACTAAACGACCCAGTGGAGGTCAAGCCAACACCAAAACATTCCCTAAAGCAAATTTTGCAAGGAGGTCATTGGTTACCCGTGATATGAGGTAGAGGAAAAAAAATGAGCCAAGAAAACACCAGGGAATGGAAAATGACAAAGCAGCGATATGTCCGTCCTCCAAAATACTGCACAAGTTAAATAAAGCACTTGCAAAATATCATCCAGAGCAACATACACCATTCTGTATTTTTCTTCTCCTTTTCCTAAATTATCTACAACCTACAACAATACTGACGGTTGGTGTGCACATGGTTATTTTAGTCAGCCACCCACCAGCTCTGTTTATCCCCCGCACTTGAAAGCCGATAGAGTTTTAAAGTTCCATTGTAAAATATGTATTTATAAAAACAGCCAAGGGCACGGTGACCCGTTTGCAATATGCAGGCCTTCCCCATTAAACTTTTAAATTCTTAGCTTATATAAATGTCAAGAAGATGCCTCTCTATCTGGGGCCTTATGACAGAGATTGACTGCAGGAAAGTTCAAAGTTCAACCCCCCGGCAGAGCTAAAAACAGATTTGAGGGGTAGGACTTCAACACCGCACTTTCTGTAATGAGAGGAAAGCCGATACCATTTCAATTAAACCCCAACACCACACAAAGGAGGTCCGACACTGTCAGGCTTCTTCTGCCTGCGACTCAGTCAGGATTGACACATTTCCACAAGCCAGAGCCCGGGACTAAGACGAAGAATTCTTTCCACAGAAAAAAAAAAAAAAAATAAAAACAGAAAAGAAAAGTTACACTTATTCCTCAATGCAGTCACTGTACAGTAGTATTTATAAACAGTGCAAAAACTAAAGAGGAATTTCACTTTTCCACATGTTTGATAGCAGCACCCTTTTTCATAAGCCCGTGGATCTCTAGCTTTTCTCTCCACCTATGGCAAGCCAGTTTCCCAGAAATACAAAATTCTCAAGCGTTATAAATAAAAGTCTCCCACAAATATATATGTATATGTACATCCTTAAATAATTCATTTGAATACAGTACTCCTCTTGCATAAAGCTCCGTTTGAAAGTGCATGGTTTTGAGTCCCCGTCTCCTCCTCTGTGCATTGAGGTAAAGTCTCACCACATCCACTTAGATTCGCGGTAAGAAATGTGTCACTGTCGTCGCTGGGGAGACGCGGTTTCCTTTTTTTGTCCTGCCACTTTTGCTCAGTCCTATGTACATCCCTGGGTAGCTCGCTGATTCGTAGGCGTTGTAGTTGTTCGCCAGGAGCTTTTCTTTGAACTTGCACTCGTTGTTGAAATGCCGCTGAAACCACAAGATGAAGGCAAATGTACATTTTCAGTAACAGAACTAAGACTGATTGTTCGTCATGTTTTTATGGTTTTTTTGTTTGTTGTTATTTGTCATAGCATATGTGACGGGCAATGGGCACTTTCTTCTTGAACATACTTGCATTGGGAAGCATGTTTCCCTCTAAAGATATAGCAAATTAAGATAACTTAACCTCAAAGTCCTTAAGTCATTATGCTTATTGTTATAAAGTTAACATTGTGTTGGATTGTAAAATGTACCTTTTCTGTTATTGTTCAAATGATCGCTCCTTTTATATATGTAAACAAGGGAATGATTTACAAGGAGTGTCATGCAATTACTTTACAACTGCTCATAATGTCAACATTAACAATCCAAGAGAAATGTTATGTATTTCTATTAATTCTCGGTGAGAAAACCAGAAAGAAAGACTTTATAATTCACTGTGACCATAATAGCTGCTCCATTCTGCAATTTCAGTGTGATAATTACTGGTACTGTTTAATTTTTCAATTTTCTTCAGCCACCTTGAATATTTTGGTTAGTTACCATTATTAAACTCTGTGTGTTTTAGATTATTGTGACAAAAATAGGGATTATTCTAGACTACAGAGATGAGTGTCAGTACCTGGTGGATCCAAAAAATATAAAAGGGGGGGGGGGGGTTGGATTTGTGGGTGGTCCTTGTCGCCCACTTCAACTTTACACTGGAAAGGACAGTAGGTACATGTGTTGGCTGGCAATGCTAAGAATGGAATGCGCAGCCTGGATGATCTACTGCGCTACCGTTCTTGAGTTTATCCGGCCCACAATGAAAACACGGTAAGGCACGCCACGACCGCGCTCCACAGTGTGATGCGGGGAGGGCTGTTGGTGCAACTCAAGTGCAGGACGATATGTCATCGAGCACTGATAAGACTATCTACCGGCGGAAATGGGCTATAAATCATTTCATATACTTACAGATCCGTACAGCTTCCCCTTGCTGTTCATAGCCACGAATAGGCCGCTCCGAATGCCGAACAGTGTCACAACACCTCTTTCCACTGGAGATATTTCAAGAAGACCTGAAATACACAAGGAAAACTGCAATTGTAAAGCCACATTGATCAATGGTCCTTTAAATATCCATAATGGCTTGTTTTCAAGTCGGTATGTCGTCCCCTCAGGAAATGACATTGTCCGGTTTGGAAGAGGCGTGTTTTCCCAGACTGACTGCGCACGACTCCGATATGTTTAAGTCACTGTAGAAGTAAATTATAGCATGACATCGGTGGCACCGAGGTGTCCGTACAACTCAAATTCGCGTATGTAAATAATTCAGGCCGGTCATGTTTACTAGCCCCCTTGGATTTTGTTTTACAATTGGATCACTTTTGTGGTTTGTCAGTATCGGTGCCTGGCCAATGGAATTACTGTTACTCCAGAGAAATCCAATTATTCCCTCGGACTTTTCCCTCATCTTACACATATTTAAAGTAATTTCGAAACCAACTCCCTTCGTATGGGAGTCTAGCTGACGACTATTGTGTTGCGCCCATGCAGTCTTTATATTGCTTTTTGTTATATTGCTAGCCTTTGATATAAACCAATGTAATCCATCCCCTTCAATTTTATGCCGTGGCTCAAAATAGGCTTGGGAACACAAAACAGCCTTCAAATCTCAGATCCCTTCATTGCTCCGGTGGTATCTTTTACGCGATACATTTAAGACTAATAATATTTAGCCTACGTAGCAACTATTTGACAAAATATATAATTCAGTAAAAATGTGAGGTCCAAGGATTAACCGGACTAACATGCCGTTTCGTCTTTAACTTTAGGCTTTGTACTGGTCTCCGCATATTCAGACTACAAAGACTTGTAAAGTTAGTGATAGTTCTGAAGTCTCCACCTGCTGAAGCACACGGTCCCACGAGCCATGTTAATGCCAGAGAATATTTTCTTAGGGAGCATTTATTAGAAAATTAAGTTGCGCCAATCAAACGATCCAATGATAAGGTCCGTCTGCAAGGCCATACATAAGCCCAGTAAAGTTACGCATCAGAACACTAGCCGAGACCCGCAGCTAACATGCGAGATATCCGAAGAATCCATTTGATGCATAGGCTATCTTGATATATCACACCCTTTAACAACATAGCTTGTATATCACTTCTGTTTTTTAGCCCAATATAATAGCTGGTTGAAAATGAAATGTCTGACAACGGTGACATTAATTTCGTTTCCCTCAATTGACATTTGGAATCTTGTTTAAATGCTATTCGGAGCGATTTGCATGAAGGTATCTGTAAAACAGTTTACTTTGTCGTTTAGTCATAAATGATCTTAAGGTTTATATAATTTGACTGTACTTAAATGGTAATCCTTTGGTATTGTCTCCAGAACTAAAAGTGAAGGGATGACAACTCTGTAGCTCTACAGGCGGTATCAGACAAACGCGTAGCCACCGATGTAAAGATAAAATTATAAATGTAACTTACTGTATCGATTTTCATTATGTACTCCGTTTATCTTCCCGTCGGGCAAGACTTGAATATGAAAACCAATGCCTACATTGCAATAAAGGCGCCGCAGTCTTTTGATGCCCATAAGATAGTCACTGTCCCGACTGATCTCTCTCTTTTCCCCGGGGATCCGTGCCAAGGAACGAGAGAATAGTGTCTCCCAGTGTCGCTCTAATGTGGTGTTCTGTCTGCCAGAGAAGGGAGCACAGCGCACCAAACTACACACCAGTCCCAAGACTAATATTGGTAAGAAGGCCGATTGACCAGTCATCCTGATCAGCAATGACACACGTGTCTGAAGGAGGCAATTGAACTAAAAATACCGTCTTCTCTGCCCGCTGTATTCTTAGGTCGAAGGCAAAAAAGGGCAAGAATAAAAAGGGAACGCAAACGCTCACTTCAAGACGAAGCTGTCGATTTCCCGTGAGTGCTGCATGGACCCTCGGTTTCAGAGGGCTGTAGCTTCAGAGGAAGTTTATTTAGACTGGGATCCCAAGTTGTTTTGAGTCCAAGGAGAAGTTAAGAAGTGTTGATCGCCTATACAAGCACGGCACAGCCATGCCGCTTTTCGCTCACTGACGATATTTATATCTGCTTCGAAATTACATCACACGCCACCTACTGCAGCACGGGGCAGTCTTCAGTCCCCTTTAACACAATCGTCGCCCTAGGATGCTTAAGCACTCCAAACAGACTTCTGTTTCTTTTAATGTGTGACCAGAGCGTGGTGGAACAGAGGAGTGCACTTTAAACAAATGTCAAATTTCATCTCGTTCAGATAACAAAACTGAATTCGTTTGCAAATGTTAATGTGAGCGGAGCTTTGCAGGAAACAATGCCTTGGTCTGGAACAGTAACACATTGTGAAATCGGAATTTAGATGGCTACATTGCCTTGGCGACCGGGAATATGAGTTTTCTTTGTGTAAAACTTCCGTCATTATCAGCAAAAAATACAATTATTTATGTATGGGTGGATGTAAAATAGGAAACTACAAAGCTAACAGACTGTAGTGTGGCACAGGAGACCGTCCTATAAATGAACAATAACAGGAAAAAACAAGTTGAATTCTACTTGTGGCATTCTACTTTTAGACTGATTAGAGAAAAAGAATGACCTGTCTTGCATATGAAACAATGCGACTAAATAAAATATTTGTAAGATAATAAGTGAGTATGATAAGACTGTCATTTCTTATTGATATCTACTGTGCTTACAGACTTGCATTATGAAGTCAGCCGATTACATTCCAGTTTCTTGTGTACTGCAAGCCTATCTTCGTAGTCTTATTATGAAGTGATGATTGAAATCGTTCAGCCCCTCAAATGTTTAATCATTATTTGGACATACAAATTTATGAAAGGGATAGTTGTACCTTATTTTAATAAGACTGCCATGATTCAGCCCACACGGCACAATATCTATTGTCTTTGAACTTTCCAGCGCTGCAATCCTAATCTTGTACTTCGTGTGTGTGTCAGATAATCATCTAAAGGACAAAAAATTATTTTACCCTGCTAAAGCATTAAACATAGGGCCATGAGTCAGAATCCTTTCATATCCTGGGGTCGATTTGACCTATTCATGTATGGCATATCCCCTGCTGCTTAGGGAGAGGGTGCGACGTAGAATGTAACAGCTGTAAGCAAGATGAAACTTCACATAGGTGCGATAGCTAGATCTAAACCCTACACGCGTACATAATGAACATAATCCTATCTATAAATGTTTTGGCAAAGCTTAGTGTCGTTTCGCGGGTGGATTGTTACACTGAAAATTCGCACTTGGATATAGCATGATTTTGCTAAGCATATATGACGGTGTGTGCATGGCAGAATACACCAAAGTTCCACTCGCAATTTGTACCCTAAGTGTGACGTATTACACCTAGAGTGGTATATTGCACTTGTAACTCACAGATAGTCTGATAGTGAAACGTTAAGTGTTAATGGCATAGTAGTTTTTGCACCTGTTCCACGCGATATACGTTTCTTTCAGCTTGCTCCTAAATTACTGGAGGGCAATTAGTCACAAAAGATCAGACAAGACATTGTTGTCAAGTAAACCTTAAAGCTTGGACACAAGTTGAATCTAATCAGTCGTTGGCATTCTATGTCAACCTGTCATATTTGAATTGCAATAGTCTCATTTTGTGCTCCTGAACGACAGGGTGCAATCCGCAATATGTAACCAAAAGACAATATAAACTAGGTACCTGCGAGACTGCGTGCAGACACACCGTGCATAAATCGTGTTTTTTTTCCTTCAGATTTTTAATAGATATACAACAGGCCTTTTGTTCCTAGTCATTATCCCATTATTCTTATTGGCTACATGTATGTATATATATATATATATATATATATATATATATATATATGTATATATTTCTTAACATACGTGTGAAAAACAAATGCTAACAATATGCAGCACACCCCAGGCCCAATGCAAGAGGCATTGAATGAGATTCGCGGGGCTGGCGCTGTCCCACAATCTTATCATAAAGCGGTACATTTAATCAAATGCAGATTGTCTAACCGTTTTGTGCAATAGCATAAAGGAAAGTCATGACAAAATAACCACTATGCCGCCAACTCTCTTTTATTCAGATATATTCTTTGATCTATCACTATGAAGAAGATACTCAATTGTCTGCAAATCATTATTACGCACAGGGAAACGTTTATAAGTTGCTAACTACCTCAAATAAACGTGGCTGCGTAATTATATATCTATTAAAAAGATTTCGTCCCTGAGCAGGGGTTTCGCATGAAAACGCTTTCTCACGTTCACGACTGGGTGGCTTTATATAAGAGAACTTTCCCTCGCAAATATCAATGTGGAATGCAGTCAGATCTTGGGGCCCAAAACGGAATTGCTCATCTCGTCGCCCAGCGACTCCTCGCATCCAAGGTTCGCTGGTTCACTAAATGCTGCCCGCTGACGAGCCGTATGTACACAAGACGCGTCTTTTTCTGTCGGTCCATTTGATCTCTGTGTGTCTCCGTAGAAAACCTCCGCTTGTATCTAGTTGTAAGATCAAACCGTTCCATTGTGATGTGTGGCGCTTTGCAATCACCGCAGTCACCGAAGTAGATCAGAGCGTCCCATTACAATAGCACTCATGAAGGTTATACAAAACGTTTGAGAGAAAATAAATGTCAATGCTATATATTGCCGTGATGCAGAAGTAAACATCTTGCAATGAAATCGTGTCCATTTACGAAACTTGTGTAATTTAGTTTTGGACAAAATCCTTCGATTTTTTATTTATTTATTTATTTATTTATTTATTTTTGTGGAGACTATTTCCAGTGATCTGTAACGGTAGTGATGCATAATGGCTTTCCGGAGCAGCTATGCCAGCCTATAGTTTTTTAAAAAGAACTCATCAGTCCAGTGCATCTCAGAAATTTCAATAATATAATGAATTATATCAGTTTAATACTAAATCGTACAGGCGGATTCAAACGGCATACCTTTAAAAAAGCGGAATTAATAAGAGGCAACGTATGTACTCTGTAATAATATTATCTGACAACATCTTTCGAAATGTAAAAATCTCTATGCAATTGACAAGATGAATGTCGTTGCGTCTATGGGAAATATGTATATCTCCATTAATTCCGGTTACCCATTTGCTTAATCTTCGCATGCAACTGCTGCTTTGTATAAAAAATAAGAATAAATGGCATTTTATTTTGAACGTATTTTGAGAAAGCTTAATGGGAAATTGTAAGCGTTTGTATGTAACCAAGTCAACCGAAATCAACCATTTCCATTGAACATATTTTAAATCAAATAGCCTACATTGGCTCTCTCTCTCTCTCTCTTAAATATATAGTATATGGTGTTATCTCACATACACACTAGAAAACCCAGTCCGGTCCGAGTTGTCTTGTATGGGATAAATGTAGCCTATAGCCTAGGTCTACCTACGCTTCCGAATTCTAAAATCACGTTATACAGAATATCGGCATTATGTCCGTTATTATTAAATCGTGTATATTGAGACCATTGTGGTGATTTTATGGTTGAGTTCTAGTATTTGTTCCTGCCCAGCCGCTCTCCATGGTGCTGCAACTTCATTACATTCTTATTAAAACTTCAAACTGCAATAAATAATTGTTGGGCTGTTCACTGAGCAATATAAATTTTAAGTTATCCGACTCAAACGTTTTGCAGTAGGTTGTTTGTTCGTATTAGATTTAGTTCAGTTATGACTAATTCTGTTTTTTTGTTTGTTTGTTTGTTTTTATAATACCTAAACAAAATATAATATTCATATTACATTTAGGGTAGGCTGTATTTACAAACTGTAACGGAAAAATATTATTTTAAAAATAAATAAAATACAATCTTCTTGAATTGCTTGGAACTATTATCTGATTTATTTATTTTTGCGCGCATAGTGTCTATTCAGTTCTTTGTGTCATTGTGCAATACATGTGGCATATCTTTGCGGTTAAAACGATTTTATGTAGATTTATTATAGAAATGGTGTCCTTCGCCTTTCACTCAAAAA
The DNA here is from genome assembly GCF_018555375.3 of Anguilla rostrata. NCBI lineage: Eukaryota > Metazoa > Chordata > Actinopteri > Anguilliformes > Anguillidae > Anguilla > Anguilla rostrata. The sequence continues at coordinate 41,472,688 of NC_057937.1, read as the reverse complement.
TTGCAATGTTTAGTCTTCGGGAACAGCTTTTAAATATCTGGCAAGTTTGTAAGTATGAATCTTTCAGAAATTATTCGGCTTCGCTTCACTGCTAATCTTCTACCGTTTAACTGCAAAGTACTCTGCAAATACCTGTGCTAGCATTTTCCCGACAGGTGCACCGCACCTTCCCCGTTTGGCTGTAACGTCCATCCCACCTCATCTTTTTTTTTTGCAAAAAGTTGGATAGATGGAATGTGCCCATGATTTAGTCATAGATGATGGAAAAGTGAATATTCTGAAAGATGTACGAGAAAATCCCTCTGTATGTCCGCAGGATGATTAACCTACGGTGCTTATGTTTAAGAAAATCGGATCGATCATACTGCCCTCCATAGGCCATTCGGATATATTACACTAGATTATCTATCGGGTATAAATTGGATGCCAAGTGTTAGAATAACATGGACACTGTGATTGTAAAGCAGCCCTGTTGGACATGATTTTCCTTATTTTTCCTAACAACAATAATGATGATCATCATAATGACAGTCTTAATAATACCTTTAGAACACAAACATTACTTTCTGCTGGCTTAAAGGTGGTGTATAAGATGGTCATTGGTCATTATTTTGGAGTCATCCAAAGTTTATTTTAAAACATACACGCTATTAAAAGGTGACCCATGTGTAGGCTAATACAAATGCAGACAATGTGATTTTGTGTGTTAGTGTATGCAACTTACAAATGTTGTGAAGAAGTGGAAAATCAGGACACGAAAATCTAAATGACATTTCTTTGTGATTATCATAATTCAAATACAGTGCATGCACGCAATATAAAATTCACAAAACCCATTAGATACTGAGTCAATGTATTTTTAAAGTATATTTATTTTTAGGTATTGTTACAGTTGTGAAGCTGTTGTAAGTGGGACTCTAGTGAAACACATTAACATGGCCAGAAAACAGTGAAAGATACTGTCAGTGGTGGGCAGTAGAGAGTAACTGTACCCCAACACAGTGATAAAACTGTGGAATACTTTTGAGAAACATCTGCAAAAAAATACACTCCTCAATGTTACTGCAATTGGTATTCATTTGGTCTAAATGTAGATATGTAGAACTGTAGAGGCCATCTCTGTCAGGAAAGTAGGCAGCAAGCATTGGTTGTCTGTGAACCAAGATGCTTTGTGAAGTATTGTGTGTGTGTGTGTGTGTGTGTGTGTGTGTGTGTGTTTGTGTCGACTGGACATTTATGATTTTTCTGCTTTGCTATTCATGTGCTTTGTCATTCTCACCATTAACTACATATTAACTGCTTATTTTAGGGTGGGAGCTACATTTACAACATGAAACTAAATTTAAAATGCATGTGCTCATAAATCAATGCTTGGGGAGGTACTATCATTAAATGTTAACTCTGAGTAAGTAATTTGAGAAAATAAATCTAATTAAACACAATTTTAATTTATGTCTGCAAAACTTCTGTGTGCACAGGGATGGAAGAAATCCCTACTGAACCTTTAAATGTAAGAAAATAAATTAATATTTTTGGTTTTGATGAACTAATTAAGTGCATTTGTGGGTAGCAGTGAATGTTTTTGTCATTAATGATTCTTGTAGCCTGTCCAGATCTTGAGGGAGATGGGCTCCTATATCTTTTTTTACACTGCTTTTTTAGGGTTGCCTGGGAAATCCCCTATTTGACAAGTATTATAACAGCTGTTACAAACAGCATAGGACCTTGAATGGTACTTATGAAAAATATTTGAAAATTAAGCATGCATTAATCCAAAATACTGACCTAATCCTATTAGTTTGCTCATTTATTAGTTTCTAGTAATTACAATCACATTGTACTGAGTAGGCACTGTGCATATTATCTGCAACCTCTAGTGGTAGAGCATTGTTACTGCATGAGCTCTGTGAGCTCTAGAACTGTTTGTTTCAGTCACACCTATGAAAGTAATGCCTTATTGCCTATTCTTGGATTTTACTTTTACATTAATTATGTAAATATTTTCTCAGATTTTTTCAAGATGAGGCTCTTAGTGTGCGATAAAAATGGAAATTGAGCTCATTAGAAGTACCAGGTTCAATTTTAATCATCCAGTTGCTGATATTGTATCACTCCGGGTCTGTCATATGATGTTGGGTAAGCCATCATGCTAACATAGTGGTGAAATTGACTGGCCTCTTGAAAATCAGAAGGTACAAAATGGAAACAAATACTGCAGTGTTTTTGGTATCCAAAGAGATATCCAAAACTCAGTATGTTTTAATCGGGTATTAAATTAGTCTTCAAAGAAGGATTTCGATAAATCCCGTGCGTATGTTTACTGTCTGTAAAACAATACTGCACCTGTTTGATATCGTTCTTGTTCCTGAGGTGTTCAGTCGGTGCAGAAACAAATCGGAGGAGATGAAAGCATCTGTCAGTTTTGACAAAGTGAATGCGGTCTGCGTTGAGAGGTCAAACGCTTCAGTCTAACAGATGCAGACGGCAGGACAGACAAAGCCCTCCCTGGTTTTTGTACAGGAGGAATTCTTGACTGCACCAATTAGGCAGGCATGAGGGCGGGCCCCTGAAAGGGCAGGGGACTGCATGGAGAGAGGCTGAATGGCCATGTTTTAATTGGGCCATCTTTCATTAATGTTCTGATCTTATGGCGAAGGTCTCATCATAACACATTCACATCGCTGAAGAACTGACAAGTGATTTTGTGTAAGGGTAAGATACACATGTACACGTATGCATACACACAGCACACACATGCATGTGAGTACACACACACACACACACACACACAAGTAGGCAAGCAAATGTTATCTTGTGTCTCTTCCTCTTGATGGAAAAGGGCAGTATATTAAAAAGAAGGGTTTAATTTTATACAACTCAACAGTTTCTATCTAAACAGTTCCAGTGATAGTTCTTCAAGTAGTAGATAAGTCCAGAGTCACAAGACAGTGTAAAGTATTTTCAGAGCTCATGTTTCATGAATCATGAATCTTTTGAAGACTCATGTGTCATTGAAAATGAAATGAGTTTCTCATTGAAAATTACCACACTTTTAGAAAATTTTCATGAATTTGAAAGTGAACATGTCCAATTTGTAACCCCTCTGCAACTCTCATCTGTCCACCCGTCATTCAAATCACTGATATGTGAATCATTTGGGCCAAATTTTCCCTGTCCCTTAGGCATCCTGCCCGCAAGTTGGCACTAGAGGTCTGTTTCATTCGAAAAAGGTTGCCAGATTTATCTATTTCTCCACAGTTTATATCTCCTCTGACTGGTGATGGGATGCTTTGACAGATATTGTGCCATACGTGAGTGGGACCAGGCCACAGTGTGTTGGGAGGAAATGTTTCACAACTGCGCTAATGAGCACCCCTGACCCCCTGACATGGCTGCACACAGACTATTGTGCCGCGGGTCAGCGCAAATTCCTTGATCAAGACCCAGAACCTTAGCTCCAGAGCTTCTGTTTACCTGTTTGATGCCACTGAACTAATAAGGCCAAGATGCCAATAGAGATACACCACGTGGACATTCAGAGCCGTGATAGACAGCCACTGAATGCAAGTTAGCTCAGGAGATTAGGGGATTAGGAGGACACACAAACTGAAAGCAAACAACCAGTACTTTCCTGTGCTTTTTCTGGCCGTTTCCCATTCGCACTGACAGTGATGTGAATATCCAGATTTTTCCTCATTATTTGGGACATTTTCATACCCTTATTTTATTTTTTGTTCTTCAGACCTAAATTTTAGGTGTTTGGGTAGATATGTTTAGCTGTAAAGGCATGGATTGAGAATACATTTATCAGTCTTAAATTGATTTAAGTTACAAATCAGTAACATGAATTGCTAATCAATTCTAGTCAGCCACCTTGATAATTTTTTATTTTGCATTAAATTTGGTGAACATAGCATATTTGTACACCAAGAGTTGGAATATTACAGTATTCAGCAGTGTGTTATATTGTTATTCATCATTATTTACTGTCATATTGTAGTTAATAATGAGCCTTCCTTTCAAACTGTTTGGAAATGACAAATGAATCATTTTCTTTAAGATTGAAAATGACGCATTTTGGTTTGTTATCCAAATTCCGTGTTGATATGTTGTACAGCTCATAGTTAAAGGATAACTATATAATTTGTTGCAAGCATTATGAGTGTTGTACTCTTCCAGAGGGTTCTCTAGGTTTATATTTTATAAGCCAATTGTTATACCACAGAATGTATACATTGGTGTAATTAAGGTGGTTTAGGAATCACAAGAAGAGGGAAAACTCTGAGGTTTTGTTCTGAAAGTCTTGATCTTTTAAGGTCTGCATTTTCAGAGATGCAGCTGAAAGAACATGAAAATACAAAAGCACTCATTCAAATACCTTCCACTTATGTAAAGTTCTGCATTCTTGTTAAGTAATATTAGAGTCAGGCATTCATAGCAGACTATAGCAACGTGTAACTTTCTATGACACAGTTTTTTTTTTCTCCTTCATTGGGGAATTGCCCTGTTTATTGGATTTTCGGCATTAGTCAATTTGAAAAGCAAAAGAATGTCCCAGGAAAAATATCTTCCCATGTTTCCCCTGAGATGCGGCCATTGTCAAAGCCAGGAAGCTTTCAAACCTGCAAAGTATAGGATAACCATTTTTTTTCTATAGATGGCTCTGTAGTCTGAGTCTGTTGTCAGACCATTTTTCCCATCCTTAGAAACTTCACTCTTTAAAGTTTCAGTCAGCAGGGGTTAAAAATAATTAAGTAAAAAATCCCAATCTAAAAAGCTTTCTGAAGTCCTGCTTCTTCTGTTCTTCTCTTTTCCCTTCAAAAGCCGCAACTCTTAGTTTCGCTCCCGAGAACAAGATGATGTCACCCAGAACAGTTTAGAGTAGCTACAAAGAGAGTTTGGTTAGTCTCCAGAGGTTTTTCATTCAGAAATGCTGCAATGAAACCTGTTTTATACAGAGAGGATGAGATCAGGTATACGGGAGGAGCAAAACCAGATCTGGTCTGCATGAGAGGGAGGCAGTGTACCACTGTTTCACCACTTCTTCCATATGGAGAATGACCAGTTCTAACGCATAGACAACAATCTGGATTAATACATTCATGCATGGTAAAATGTTCAGTGTTAATTAATCAAATATAATCTATATGAGCACAAAAGGAGTGATCGGTTCATTTTACACTGAACATTTTACTGTGTGTCAGGCTGTGGTTCAGACCGCCTTGATAAAAACAACAACAGTATGTACAGTATTATGCTATATCATTTATTGGTGACATTTCCTTGAATAATTTAAGATATCCATACAATATAATAGCTGATCGACTGTAAACGCCCCAATTATTGATACAGCATTGAAATACTTAAACTATGCCTTATTCTACCACTAAAATAGTGTTTTGTCCACTGAAAGTAGGTTTTTCCCCAGGTCTTGCTCTGAATGACATTTTCTGGCAAGTATTAGTATTTAATAAAGGCAGAATTCAGAGGACACAAAAGGTATTCCATTGAAAAAAAGAAATGTAAGCTTATAAATGTCGTAAATGCCTTTTTGTGACTGACATAATAAACGGTACTTTTGAGACCCAATCAAAATAATATTTTCAGTTTAATAAATGAGACCATTTGATAAAAAAAGCAATACAGAACCAATAACATTTGTAAATGTAGAAACTGTATGTCATCAATAATTTAAAAAAGTAATGAAACCAAATAAATATGCAGAACAGTAATATACAAAGTAAATTTATGCAGTAGGCTGTCACATCATAGATCATTTTTTTAAATCATGTATGCATGTTTTCCCCCTTTTTTACTTAGTAATTACTAGTGTTTAGCAGAAAAAGTGCTTTACTGTATGCCAACTTCCAGAATGTTTATTTAACTAACATAACTCAACTTTGCCAGCCTAAGCACATGTACTCAGTCCATGTCAGCTTCCAAAAACATTTATACAGATTAAACTGGTCATTGTTGAAACAGGGATAATATGGAAAACTATCGTACACATATATACAGTAATTACACATTTTAAAAATACGGCACAGGATCCAAAAAAACCTTTCTAAGTGGTTTCCATGTGATATAAAATGTAGAAAAGAAAAAAAAAATCCAGCAGTTTTGATTTTGGTCACATTAACTTATTTATATGTACACAGTAAAATACAAGACCTTATCGCATCGACGTGTGTCTGGCTTCGCTGTGCCTCCCAATGACAAAGTAGCATCCTCCCTACAGGAAGTGATTGTGTTGTCAGTTTTCTGGCGTATGCTGTAGGGGCTGTGCATTTTGGCGGCGGGCCGTAGAGGAGAATCTTTACCTACATCCAGTGCAGCGCGCGGTATCAGTCCTCGTGCTCTGCGCCCCTGGCCGCGGCGACCCTGTGCCGGCGCCGCCTGCGTTCGGCTCGCCCGGCGGGCCGCAGGATGTTCTCCCGGTACCGGTGGCTGGTGCGGAACTGGTGCACCATCTCGTGGTCTTTGTTGCCGAGCAGCCTGGGCAAAAAGAGGGACCCCTTCTCTGTCCGGCGGGTCTTGAAGCCCCTCCGGGGCCGCCCCTTCCCGTTTATGGACACGTACCACAGTCTCTCCGCGCTTGCCCTCCGCCTGCCCCCTCCCGGGGCCGGCGGCGCGGTTCGGTAGTGCCGCGAGGCGTAGGTGTTGTAGCCCAGCTCGTGGATCCGCTCGACGAACTCGCACTCCTGGTTGAAGACGTCCTGGTGGAGGGGGTGGGGGGAGGCGGGGGGGGGGGGGGTGAAGTGAGGTGCGCACCTGTCAGTGTCTTCATCTGCATTCCTCTGTCAGCACTGCTTCTCATATCCAAATAACAGTGTACCCATGGACCTCTGTCCTACATAACTAAACAACCTGATCTTGTTTCCACTTAAGTATACCACTGTTTACAGACTATGACAAGCCTATGATAAAAAAAAAATACTATTTTGTCCCATGCTAGTGAAAGTGCAATAAGATTACATTGAGACATGAACTGCAATATGCAATATGAACTGAGGAAGTCAATCAGGAGACATGCCAAGTAGGTGAAGCACATGGCAAAAAGGAAATGCATAGCCCAAGTCAACACGTGAGGGGGAGAATGTCTGTTTGAGTGAATGTGAATAAATGATGTAGTCATTCTCAGACATGATTACAGATTATTCGTTCACTTCCGAGCTGTGAATGAATGGAGCCTCCAAGCCTCCTAAAAGAAGGAAGTGAGACATAAAGAGCTACTGTATCTCTCCCATCTTGTGGTGAGCTCTGGTTTCCTGGTCTAATATGGTCCAGCCAAAAACTAAACCGCACTGTGCCATTCATTAATCACTTATGTTACAAAAATTGGATTCACTGTGCCAGTTCAAGCTGGGTATTTATACAACATGCCCATTCCTTGGTCTGCATTGTTTTTCACCCCTGTTGTTGAACATCCACGGAGAAACTGTTGGTTCATTTGGAAAACACCGATATCAAATCCTTTGAATAGTGAAATCTATGCAATTTTGTAATCAAGATAAACACCACAGTGCATTTGCTGAAAAAAATGGACTCACTGTTATCCACAACTTCCTTCAGAAGATCTGGAACTTACATTCACAGATGTGGCACTTACCGAAGCATAAAGGCGTCCTTTTTTGTTCATGGCAAGATATCTTCCCGAGAATAGACCCTTTATGGCCACGACTCCAACGTCAACTGCTGTGATCTCTAATATGCCTGTGGAGGAACAACACGGGAGTATTGTTTAAACACACTGATTTGTTCCAAGCTATGGAGGAATTTTCCCATATGACCACCTTCTTCTGAAATGTACCTTTATCTAATTAAAGAGTACTACATTCTAATAGCTATTTTACAGGTATGTACTGTAATGTATCGTGCTGATAATGTACGATTACGATTGTGACTTCACAGAGTTCTTTTAAATGAGAATGTATTCTACGGGAAACAATAATGATGCCTACGTAGATTTGCGGGATTAATGGTTGTTTCCCCACGGTTCTTTCTCATTCGCTCTGCCTCTCTTTCTCTCTCTCCTCACTCTTGCTCTCTGTCTATAATGGGCTAAAGTACCGCGACAGCAATTACCTTAGTCTAAATGCGAACCGTAGGCGATTAGGAAAAGTGCCCGTTTGACTTTTACAAAGAACCAAGTCACGATTGATTGAGACCTTGAAGAAGGAGCTAGATTAAATCCTAACAGAGGTCAATGAGATTTACTATCAATCTAAAGAAAGTTGAATGACATTGAACCACTGGTCGGTTAATCCTGTACAAAAACTTCAATTCTTTTCATTCAACTCTGACATCTTTTTTGGTCTAAATAACTGAAATCAAGTTTAGTAACGCAGTACTTCAATTAAACTTGACCACTGTTGAATAAAGGTATAGGCACCATAAATATTTTGAAATTAACCTTTCACGGGAGTTAAAATATGATTTGTGATCAGTTTCATTTTGAACATGGTCTTAAAAACAAATTAAACTGTTCTTCAAAACGTTGGCATTGAAATCGTTTACCAGGGTAAAACCCCAAATGTTGCTTCTTCACTTAGCATAGGCTATAGAATTACATTTCTGAATCGGCATCATCTGTGGGAATCTGTATGTTTGACTGCTTAAAGTATACTTTTCATAAATATCTTTGTGCCCTCGTTACTGTAGCCTATTTGGAGGGTGTTAATTCGTATTTTCTTATGGAAATCGACATCCTCACCAAAAGTAAGATTTAGCTAATTGGCCTTTGATAAATCTCCGTAAACGTATAATGAATGAGATTACAAGTGTCAATCGGTTAAGCTTTAAAAGGACAAAACATAAATAACTACCGGAAAACGAAATCACGTCTAATCACCATTTGTTACAACAAAAACAGAAGCTTGGTGTTGTCTTTTTTAGAAGCTTTGTAGCAGGACACAAACGAAGAGAACAGAAAATCCCTGGTAATAGGGTTAAGATTGCTTTGCATGAATAACTGGATACCTAGCCTACTGCCGGAGATGGCAAATGAACTACTTTTCCCCTTTATGGTTATTTTCATGACAAGCGTCTCTGAGCTATTCTTAACGAAATGGTTTTCGCAGGGTGTCAGATATTGGCACTAGAAGGTCAGCAGCCTGCTGATATGCATGGCTCTTTTTTTGCTTACAAATGAAAAAAAATACTTCTCATCGATCACTTCGATTGTTTTGTTAAATTGTACACTGACGGTTTGCGTTTACAATTCATGCAGTCTTCATCTATGTAAATGTAGCTTACATTTTAAAATGTGTTTATAAATATAACAGTTCGTGGTATGTGTCATAAAATGCGTTTAAAAATACATATAACGACCCAGCAGGTCCAAACTAAACCATGTGGTGTATTTGGCATTAGCGAATGTTCTGTTAACACTTAACGCCCTTGTAAAAAACACAACGATTTGAATATTGTATTTCATATTCATAAATTTCGATGAAAACAACAAATCCGTAATTTCAATGCTTTCAGCTTATTCGTGTCAAAAAGCCGTATCGCGTGCACAGTTAGCGAAACTTTTGCATTACCCTATATAGCTCGAAAAAATATTGTTATACTTACTGAACGGGTTATTTTCTTCTAGAGAACCGTCTATTTTCCCATTAGGGTGTATTTGTAGATGGTACTTGGTGGCACAGTACAGTTTTCTGCATCTTGGTGCTCCCCCGAGGTGCTCGTAGACTCCCCCGCGTCCCCCTGCATCTCTCCGCTGCCTTGGATCACACGCCTGACCCCTCGTACAAGACGCCCTGGGAGTGCTATCCCGCCTCGGGGACAAAGCTTCTTGTTTACTGGGATCCGACAGACTCAGCAACAACAAGACTAAAATTATAACCATTGTGGCATGGCCGAAATTCTTAGTCTCCCTGTTAGAATAGAAGAAACTAACACAAGGGGTCCCATTAAAGAAGTCGTATTTGCCTCTGCCGCTGCAGCAAAGCGCACTGATCCAGCCCACGAAACATTTGGCAGTGTTATCTCTTCCGATCTCTTCTCTTTATCTGCAAAGATCTAGTAAACCCGTTGCAATCGATTAGGACCAGCACGTTGACAGCGGCGTGGATTAGTCGTGGCGGTGGTCATAGGTCCTCTTTGCTCTCCAAATAGACAGCATCTGCAGAAAAGCCACTGGATTTCAGAAGGAGGCTATCGTGAGATTTCGTTGATCGACAGTGCATAGAAATAAAAGATCCTTCCAGCAACAATAGACTGAACTCCAACCAATTGATACAAAGGAGAAGGGGAGGCAAGGTATCAGTCTTGTGTGAATCATGAGAGTGCAGTGTGGATAAAATTACACAGCATTACACACAGTGGCTTATTGGAGAAAACCGCATCACAAAGCGCGAGCCATCCGAGGGCAGAGTTTCTTCAGAGCTCTCCTTTTGAAATATCCAAAAGGCCAATTATACATTCGAAAATTATACACTGTGAGCATCTGCATGCACATTCCCCCGGGTCTGCTACTATCAATCCAAATTCACATTATGTGCCAAGGCTGAGCGATGCTAAATAGACGAGCCTTGCACATGTGGCCCGTAAGGATGCTTGTTCCAAACAGCTGCATTATAAAACATTTGATGTTCATTTATAACATACTTTTTAGGTTTGCATCTTTAAAGCTGTCCCATGAGAAATAAAACTGCACTTTCAAGTTTGCTATGTTGGGAACTATGGTGACTAATGACTAGTTGTTCCTGGTGGCTACATAAATCAAAATGGATAAATTAAAATTTAGATGTAGTTTATGAAGGCCTATATAGCTTGACACGTAAAAAAGAGCGTGCATTCTCGTAAGTAATCATACATTCATTTTGGCTAATATAATTGACTTATTTTCTATAGACCATAAATATTTTGACGTGATTAACCTCTCTCATGCTATCAAATAAAATTATTGTTTGTGATTCAGGCGATCATCATTGGGTGTAGTTTCAGAGGCAACTTTTATTTCATACTTATAAAATGAAATATATGATGAGTTCTGTAGAGGTATTTTCGTAAATCTAATTATTCAACGCAGGCTAAATTAACAACGACAGTCGTTCGCAGTCTTTGTTAATTTTCTCTGACAAGATATTTCTTCTTAGTCGGCTCTTTTTACAACTGAATTCTAAAGAAATTTGGCATTCCGACACAGAGTATCAGTCTGACAGATTTTCTTACACATTAAAGGCAGGAAGAGAAAAAGGACGCTTTTACTGGCCGCAAAGTAACCGAAGGAAATCGACCTGTCGAGACCTTTTTTGTTCTGACTGGCAGTCCAGTGAGGAGTTTATTGAACGGTGCCCTCTCGTGTGCATTTTATCCTTGCTGTTTCTGAAAGAGAAAAAAAACTGAAGAGCTATTCCATCATCTAGGCGACGCGCAGAATGGGGGTGGCCGCAATAAAAGTTTGTTTTAGGGTCCCTGGTCCAGGTACGACCAAACGAGAGATATTTTATCTCCAAAGCGCAGATGAGCACGAAACCGCTGGTTTTCCCTTGATTCTGGTATCAGCATCCAGTCTCGTACTGTAAGGTCTCCCACCACGCACTGTGCGCCTTCTCTCTTTAGTGTAAGATTATGTGTGCTGCTGTAGAGTCTAGACTACCCCCGCCTTAATATTTAAGCTCTGGGTATGTTGCAGCCCGTGGGCGGAAGAGTAACACGCAAATGACTTTTGCTCAAATTGCTTCCATCTTGGTCGCATTATGGTTACCATTTTCATAATTAGCACCATCATCTACAAATCTTTCTGCCCTTTGGCATCATACCAATGTTTGCTATTAAAGTCGTGCTTCTAAACCTCTTGGGAATGTGCCGTGAATCTGTACACTATTAACCGTAGTTTGGTAAGAGTTGACAGTTTAACAGAACAACCAGGAAAGTGGCTATAACAACTTTGTATATTGCTTCTCCACTTGTACGCCGCGCATCAGACAACACGGTTTAACATTAGCCAAGTGATGTATATCATACATTTTCTGGTGACCGTTTCTGAGGGAGACCTTTTTTGATGTGGTTTGATTCTGACAGAGGGTGGGACTTCAGATGTGGTCGGCAGTTTCTTTGTGGAAGCATTTTAATTACGGTCTACAGCCGCCCACAAAGCCTCGAGTAATAATCAGAGAACAGTCTGAATTTTGCTCGGGCCGAGAGAGCCGGATGGCAGACCGGTAACCGATGGCATCGATTCAGTCTTAAAACTATTCTTGACGGGTAAAAACTGTAATCATTACAAAATAGAGCGTTTCATCATGTAATTAAGAGCTAAATAACGTACCCTTGTTTTGATACGTGTCATGACGCCCCAATCCACACTTGATGTTCTATAGCCTTCAAATTTCAAATTATATGACAGGGTTATAAATGCCTTAAGTTTTATTTACTTGGATTAGAGCAAAAACACAACAAGCTGGACATAGCATGTCCAATTTCAGTTTGACGACCTGTAATTTGCCGTCTTAATCGCATTCTGGATATGGGTGTAGCATTTAAACTGGTCGTTTAATTGAAATGTTAAGATTGGCCAAATGAGCTTAGTCAGGCGGTCATCTCATCATAGGTCCATCGGATACATTTTCGACGCTTTCTCTTCTCCATCTTAACGAACTCCAGTTATAAACGAGTTTGATTTATAGGTTTCAGAAAATAAAGAATGTTTCAGTGTGGCAGCGCAATTAATTGCTTGGAGGTGGGGGTGGTATGACAAGAAATGACACCACCCGCTCCAATTAAAAAGCCATTAACAGGTCAAACATTAAAATGCAGAATCACAGGGGAGGAATATTTAAGGTAATCTTGAGGTTGTTGCTCTCAACCTTGCTAATAGTAAAATAACTGGATAAAGTAACCCTATTTTTAAACATGTGTAATAGGGCGTAAATCATTTCATACCCATCGATTTTTCATAGAAAATAGATAAAAACGTATACCAAAAAAAAAAAAAAAATTGTTCAGGACTGAGACAAGTTACAACGCTTGTAGCCTAATATGGCGTAGCGACAAAATGGCGACCCAATGCTTGAGTATATAAATGATTACCTTACATTGTAGGCTAATTGGATATATTTACTAAGTTGTATTTGTCAGCGCAACCAATTTACATTCCAATTTTATTCACTGTCGGTCCGCAAACATTTATTTAGTACTTTCCTGGAAAGAGAAATGTGGAGGAGTGAGAGAGGAAAACGTGGGGTACCTTTTAATTGTCCATAAATTCCAAAATTGTGCACACAAAGGGTCTTTTCCGAGATTACAAAGGTTATTAGCCACTGCCTCTTTCTCCCTACTCCTTTGTGGAAAAAGGAGGCACCGATAATCCAAACCAAATCTAACTGACCTTTGAACCTTTTTTGCTGTACTTTTTCTCATGCCATGGTTTCTTTAGTGTGCGAGTGATCTGAGGGCCTGGCCGCGGCTGCAGCCGCTTTCCCAGCCGGGACTGCCTTTCGTCCCCTGACAAATCGCTGCTGAGCTTCTTTTGTCCAGCTTTACTTTGATCTCACCTGCTTGTCAGGGCGAAAAGAACTCCCGTACAGTTCGAACGCGTTGCAAACAAATTGGCAACCATTTCATTCCCATACCCAATTTCAGCAAGTCAGTTCAGAAATCTTAACCCTTTTATTTAGCCACTACATCTAGTGCTCCAAGCCTCCTTCTCTCTAAAATCCCCATTTGTTGATGCATTGAAGCAAATTCGAGTTTAAGTATTGCATCAGTGCAAAGCTGGTCTTCGCGGTTTTGGTCTTATTTTAACATTTCCTTAGTAGCGCTGGATGTCGTAAGTAGTTTTTTTTTTTTTTTTTTTTTCAGAAGCTTCGATTTTTGCAGGTCACGCTAAGAAAGTATTTTCCTCTGTTATATCATATCATATATGTGTGTGTGTGTGTGTGTGTGTATATATATATATATATATAATGCAGTTATGAAACAAAGAGAATAATACAGATGAAAAGCAGACATTTGAATGGGCCTGGATGGTCATTTAAAGTGTGTCCCCATTTATTTAATACAATAACTTGATTAATTTTTGACAGCTGAAGCTAAACATGTTCTTCACAAAAACCTCAGAGACAGTGAAGTGATGCAAATGTGTAAATACAGGGGATTTTGTTTACAGGCTATGGGAGTGTCACATCATTTTCACACAATAATGTAATGCAACTATGAAGTGAAACAGAAATCCTTTTACTCCTTATTGCAGCATAGGGCATAATCTATGATGTGTTTAATTATATTATCTAATTTGTGAAAATGACTGTTGTTAGGAACAGCTGGGATTGTTGAGCTTCTTGCAGTATTGGATAAGCATGAATATATTTTGACATTGTCAAACTTTTTTTAATTAATATTTTTGTAAAGCACCATTTGCAATCTAGTTGCCACACAGTGCTCCACAATCAACATACAAAGGTTACAAAGGTAAATTCTTAGTGTTGATATTAAGACCAACACAGTTTCTGACACCCCCCCCCCTCCCCCCCAACTAAGGAAGAATCCAATTCCAAAGCTTTGTAGCCCTCAAATGAAAAAGCCTTGCTGTTTGTTCTAACCTTTGAAAGTTTGGCCAAAAAAAAGAGAACACTGTCTAGTAATTGTAGGGACTTATGTGGTGATAGGACCTTGATCACTTGATCATGTCTGTGTCATTAAGCTGTGCCTGGCCTTTGGGATTTGCATAGGTAAGGTGAGAAGATCTGTTCATACTTGTGATAAATACTTGTGTGTATACAGTCAGTAAGTTCACCCAGTTCTGTTTCTTCTTTAAAAAGTATGTTATTAAAAATACAATATGCAAAGTATTTATGCTTTGTAGCCGTTGTTTGTCAAGGTCAATCTGTAGCTCAGATTAAGTTTCCATACACAACATTTGAGTGTTTTCCAGGAGCCTGATAACCAACATCGAGAGGGAACAGCCTGTGAAGACTCCTTATTTCATTGTGCTGTACATCCTATGCAGTAAAAAATGTTTTTATTTTTAAATACACACTCCTGTAATTCAAACAAACCGGGAACCTGAATAGTTGGAAACCACATTTCCCATATGTCTTCATCATACAGACCTGCACTTTCGGTGTGTCACCATTGTGCATACCTGTCGTTCTTCTGGAATCCTGCAAATCCTCATTGCGTCTGCAGTGACAACTTTACAAGGCTTGATTTTGGTGCTAAGGTTAGCGCTGTGCGTAGCGCTACGCTGGCTAAATCTGGCCTGCGTGGCTTCACAAAGGTAAGGAATGAGCTCGCATTGTCGCTGCCGCCTTTGTGCGCGCAGGTATATATCAGTGCGGCGGTTGATTAGAAAGCAGCACTTCAAACCGAAGGCATGAAAGGAGGCTCCTCTCTCACTTGAAACCGGATAAGCTTTCTTATACTTTCAGGCCCCTTTGATTCATGCCTCCAGGTTTGAGGTGCCATTCAGAAGGAACCGGAATGCGCTGTGCTCTCCCCAACAGTAAAATGATTGTGAAGGCCTGTAACAGTATAAGCTGCCACTGACTGTCACACGCTGCAGACTCGAGCAGAAGAGTAAGAGTGCGATACGGGGGACGAAAATGAAAGCAAAGTGCCTCAATGGACGCATGTGTGCGAATGACAATCTGCGAAAACATCCAGAGGTCTTTAGGGGATCTCTACAACCCCACTGTAATACATTGCTGTGAATTTCAAGGTAAGCGGACAGTGCAGAGGTCCAAAAGCTTTTTTTCAAACAGATGTATACAGATTTTCTTAACAGATGTATGGTAAACAAAAAAAAAGCAATCATTTATATCCGTCATCTCAGTTGTTTTCTTGTCCCCCCCCCGCTTGTTTGAACTCCCGTTTTCACCCCCCACCTTGCCCTGGACTCGGAGTGGCTGAGAGTGACAGTGACGCAGAGGCTGTCGGCGGCTCATTTGAAACTCAATGTAACCTAATTTCCCTTTAATATAAAGCCCTTGACAGAGGGACGAGGCGCCCAGCAGGACCCTTAGAATGAGAAAGCTGGTTGTTTATAGTTAAAAAGATGGATAGCCAAGAAGCATTTCCAGCATGTGCATTGTCCCCGGCGCTCTTTAGAATACATTGTAGTGACATTTATATGGACCCTAAATGGACCCAAACCCTTTGCTTTGTGGCTATTGTGGGCCCATGCAGTGTTGGTTTGTGCTTAGAGTGAGGTATAGGTGGCAATTCAGTGGCTCGGTTTTTAGTTCCACAACAAATTTCTTCTCACCATATGAGCAACAAAAATGTACTTAATGTGAAATATGCTCTTATAGGACTTCAAATCAACCAATTCTGCAGTTGGACTGTATAACTTTCACCCAACTTATCGAATGAAATATGCATTGGTTCTTTTTAGTCACTGTGAGGGAGTGAGTCATTATCATTACTTTTTGCTGTGAGTAACTGGAGCGTGTTCGTAATGACATCAGGATTTTGGCTTCTCTTGAGTAGTTCAGTGGTTTGATTACATTTAGTCAGCCGAAGTGTTAGCCCCCCATTACAGGTACACACTTCTCTCTCATATTTCAACCTTTTTTTGGCAAAAAATTCCAAATTACAAACTTATTCACAATGGGCTTTTTAATCAGCTGGTTGTCCATGGTTTTAAGTATTTCATCCAGTACCAATGACTGATGCCGCAGCCCTTGGTGGAAAATATAGTGCAGCTGTGTGTGTGTGTGTGACTGCATGTGTTTGTGCGTGGGTGGGTGAGGCAGTGGGGTCGGTAAATTTTTCTTGCCAGGGGCAGAAGATGTGTCACTGTGGTTTCTTTTTTTATGAAACCAATCTATGATTTAATGGACATGGCGGGGTTTATGCTCCTGGTCTTCATACCTACCAGTAGTCAGGTGAAAGCCCCCCTTGCCGTCCCCTTCTGTGTGCCGGTGCAAACTGGTCGGTGGGCTGCCTCTTCAGTCCAGTGGTGTTGGATACCATGCTGCTGCCATTGGGATAATCTGGGGTGTCGACTGAAGCCTGTCCTAAAGGCACTTATCACTTCAGCAGTGTTTGCTGATATCTTTCAGGGGTCTTTAAGCTGACAACACTAAGCTATGTTAATGCCCCATGTTTGATTCCCAGACTCTGGATCAGATACTGCAAAACAGGCTTTGTGCAAGGCCTTAGTCTGCTGCGCTGTGTGTAAGGTTATTAGGTCAATTTGTCACGTTGGGCTTAGTGCTGAGCTTTCAATAAGAGCAAAACAGGGCAAAGGGTTTGTTTATGAAGTGTTGGACATAGACAAATAATTTCTAATTGACATTTAAAATATTTAAAATATGTAAATTTCAGTGAGAATATTAAAATGATGATCTTATTTACTGCTCAAAGTATTATTTTTATGTTTAGTTTGTTTCGCTTAGCGCTTTATGTTCAGTTATTTTAATACATTTATGTACCTTTTTAAATGTAGTTACTTATTATGTTTTATATTAGTACATTTCCGTGGTTCCTTTTAAAATGCTTCATTAATATTAATACACACACAAATGTTTGTATCATGTTGTAGATCAGAATATTCTTTTGTAGGTAATGTAATGCATGATTCTAAATGACAAAACATCTAGTTATAAAACTTTGTGTTATGACAGATTATTTAGAGAGAATGAATGTTGGATTTAGTAAACATTTCTGACTATCCGGATTTATTTCAGAATCCCTGAGCGAACAGGTGATGAATCGTAGTTTTACGCAACTTGTTACCTCAGACAAGAGGTCGGCATTTGTGCTTCCAAGGTCATTTATTATAACGTCATTAAATGTGACAACAATCTGCTCGACATAGCTATTAGTAATGAACATGAAATCCAATACGTCTTTGCATTCATCAGTTTGTGGAGGGGACTCTATACTAAGCCTACCCAAGCTAGCGAAACAAGCACCGTTTTCCTTGAAACTCAGTACAGGGAATTTATGCAGCGAGATCCAATGGTCAGACCAGAACAGTCAATCAGGAGGCCTGGCAAGTGACTTGGCTGTATAGGGCAGTACAGCTGAATGCAACCTGCAACAGCAATAATTAGCTTCTCCGAACTGACTTATGTGGCTTAGGATCATTCCAGAAAGAATGGTCACAAATGTTGCCACATCAAGGCTAATAGTTGCTAATGAATCCCAGATAAAAAAAGGCACTTGTTCATGGAGATCACAGTGGTTTCAGGAAGGCGGGGATGAAAATATCTCTGCCTCAGGCCTTAATAAGAAGAAGAATGCACAGAAAACTAAGAGGCCTCCACTGCAAATCAGTGCTTCTTAAATTGTCTGGGCTCATTTGCTCATGTACCAGGGAAGTACAGCTTTATAAGAGAGGGAGGTAATATGCCCTGGAAGTAATTGGTGCCGTAAAATTGTCTCATGCTTACTTTTTCAATAAACTGAGGTGTACCTTTTTTTTTTTTTTTTTTTTTTTTTTTTTAAAGGACCACCCATGTCATTATGTAAAGGAAAAACATTGCGTGGGTCTTGGTTTTTTCCACAGTTTGCCCATCTCAAACCAGATGTCTTCTCGAAAGGTGGCGTGTGTAAATTGAAGGAGTGGGGATCTCAGAGAGGGAGAGAGAGAGAGAGAGAGGGAGGGAGCGGAAATTTGCTGCGATTTTTCAGGCCATGTGCGCGCTGTGTTTTTCAACACCGCGGCACTGAGGCGTCTTACAGAAACACCCCCGCTTGCTCTGCGGAACGGAACGATGGAACCCTGCACCACTGCCCCACCCCTGTCAGGTCACACAGCGGAGGTGAGGCGCGCTTCGCCATTTGACCTGGAACAGACAGTGAAACACCTAAAGGGCCGCTTTCTGTTCACTGCACCATCACAGGGCAAAGACTGTTCAGACAGGTTGAAGGCAAATCCCATTGTTTGTCATTAAAATGGTATCAGAAGATTTTTTTTTATTTTTTACCAAAGATATGGGAGGTGTGAATGTATTGTTATGAACCACTAAACCATGAATATCTACAAAAACAACTATATATGTGCACTCATGAAATGGTGAATGCTAAAAGAATTAATCAAATATAAATGCGATGTACAGTAATTATTTTCTGAAACACTAATTAGTGCATGTACGCAAAATGGAGATTCCTCATATGATATTGTTATTGTTTTTTTTAGCATTTCATTTTAAGTTCTTGAAATACTTAAAATGACGATTTTTTTGCAGGATTAGAAAACAGTTGCATTCCAGCCTAAAATGATCCATATGTTTTGAACCAGCACAGTTGACTGAAACCACCCATCACTGCCCCACACAGTTTGGTCCTGTGTGTCAGAGTCACAGGGTTCCATCCTCTCCCTGAAGCATTTTGTTCAGCGGTGACCCACCTCTAAAGCTTTGCGATGGGAGTGTTGGGAGCTCCATAAAATTGGAACTAATTGATGTTACGTCAAAAGCAGAAATCCTATTTTAGCCTTCTTTGTTCTGGCAAGGCTTCTTGAACTGGGTTGTGGGAGTGGAGGGTGGGAGGGTGGGGGGGTGGTCTGCCAATTCAGCAATGAATAATGACATGATTGTTTGTCAGTCAGCCTGCGAACAGGTGTTATGGAGCTCGGGCGAGTAAAGTTAGAGGCCACGGGCACAGGCCTTTACGGGACTAAGCTCTCTGGTTACAAGGGGAGAAAATTCCCATTATGCCGTTCGTTGCTGGCTGCGGTCGCTAGGAGAGTATTCCCTGTCTGTACAAGGAGTCTCTGACCAGCAGTGTCTTAAGCACAGAGTACATACCGTATCCGCGCGCACACAGGATTTTTGCCCTCCTGTGGGGCCATCTCTTTTATTGAGGTCAAGGCATGTGAGAGAATGCGTGTACAGTGTGCTTGCGTAATTGTGACTTTTGAGCAGCTTGTGAGGACCGTGACTATTTCAGATTTTATCAAACATTATATCCGAGGAATATTGCATGTGATATTGACACGTATGATACTGACGCGTTAGTCACAGCAGTGCTAATGTTTACCGCGTCCCTCCCTGGATACTTAGACCTCCATATCAGACCTGATTATGTTCTAATGATCATCCCTAACCACCATGACATATGATTCCAGATTTACAGGCTTGGAAAGCAGTGCAGTCGGATGCATAGGAAAGCAGACTGCATGGAGTCTAACAGTGACCCTTGACCTCAGAAGAGTAATAAAATGTTTAGCATCAGCTGTAGGCACTGACCCAAAGAATGAGTGCTCTCTATTGGCAGTGTACAGGAGCCTCACTGTGTTATAGAGTGTTAAAGTCCCACCCACCACTCTGACTGGACCTAGGAAGTGGTTTGAAATAATGAGATTTCCCATAGAGGAAAACTTTAAAAATTGTATCTTCTCATGAGAAAACAATTACACAATGTTCATCTCCAAATGAAGTGCTTTTCATATCAGTTGATTGTAAAAAAAATAATATTTAGGAAATTTTATCCTCTGATTTACGATATCGTTAAAAACTACACAACAGACGTTTACGTCATGGAGCTCCTGCTAGCGAACAACTGAGAATGCTGCGGAGAGCCCAGTGACGTAAGCGTCTGTTGTGTAGTTTTTTAACAATGTCGTAAATCAGAGAATATAAATATTATTTTACAATCGACTGATATGTGAAACACGTCGCTTGGAGAAAGAGGTTGTTTAATTGTGTGCCAGTGAGAATATATACGATTTTTACATTTTTATTTATAGGGCGTCCCATTATTTCAAACCACTTCCTTTTTTTGCGGTGGGCGGGACTTCAACACTCTATAGCTCTGGTTTAGAGCAGGCTCCAAGGAGGCAGGGCTTGGAAATAGTCATTTTCATTAGGTGAAGGGGTTAAGTGTTGTTAGTCTACCCCAGAAATAGCTCCAGCAACCAATGGTTTTTTAAAACATTGACTGCAACTTACCTATAATGTGGCACAACCCCCTTCACTGTCAGATAAAATTGTCTCACGGGCATAAAATTGCGTCATGTTTTCTTTTCTTTTTGTAAGAAAATCATTCTATTCTTAAGAAAGCAAAATAATGTTTCACACTCTTATCTATTTGCTTATATTGCTGAATACTTCAGCACACATGCTTTCCTCATGGTGCCTGCATCTCATTAATATTGGGCGTGTGTTCTGTGTCTTTTGTATTTGGATTACTCTGCTATCGAAAACAACATTTGACAGCAGCGCTGCTTTCAGGGAAAACACACATTCATATTTTCACAATCAATTTGATATTTGGGAATCACTACAAAGCGGCCATCACGCAAATTCACAGAATGTTGTGTAACATCAGTCTAAGTCAATACCAGCGTTACAGATAGTGTTACCATTCTGGAATGTTTTCAGGCAGATGTAGACAAGATGTTTTGTGGTATTTATTGAATCTGTCGAGACATCATCTCAGTGAGCTCCCTCCTCAATTTCTTTTTCACTTTTGCTTTTTAAAAGAAGTGCACGAAAATATAAAACTAAAACAGATTTATTTCTATTTTTGCCTGTTGCTTTGAATGAGGAAATTGCCTCCACCCCTCCCCCCCCCCCCCCCGCAGAGTGCTCTTCTCAGACAGAAATTAGTCTCTGGGATGATGCTGTGTGGTGGGTGGTGGCGGGGCGTCGGGGGCCCGCGCGGGGGGGGTGGGGTTTGGGGGGGTTGCTAATGAAAAGCAGAGCTTTTCTCAATGAGCTACATGCTCCTAATCCCATTTTCAGCAAGTGTGATGCCACAACAGTTCAGTATTCCCATCTAAAACTGCAAAAATCATGTTTTAAAACAGGTTATATCATATGAAAATTTGTTTTGTGAATTTGTCTGGGTTTGGTCGAAAGATGGTGCTTTATTATGGTTGGCAGATGTTATCCATGCAGCTCAGACTACAGAATTATACATTTCAATTAGTATAAGATTCTGAAAGTTAATACCTGTTTCAAAATTTAGATTTTGTTAAAGGTATTTAGAATGTAAGAGTTTTTCTTTCATGTAATGTCCTTTTTCGCTATTTTAAGAATGCATGTCAAAATGCCGCCGGACAAACATCTTGATCCTTTTAAAAACTTTATAATGTTGGGTTTAATAGTTTGCAGTCTGGGGTGGGTACATAAATTTAGGCCAGTAGGATACCCCTCCCCCCTCCCCCCGGCTTTGTCAGATCCAGTCAGCCGAGCGTCACTCACTGTGAGGGCCCTGCATTGTGAAATCCCTGCTGGTGTGTAATGTTTTACCAGAACGTCTTGAGATCGCAGTTTAATAGGGTGGCACGGCGATCGTAAATCAGTCACTGCTTTGCCGTCAGGCGAAGAAGATATACGATCTCCAGAAGGACCCTAACCGTCTTGGCATAACCCAGGAAGCCTGCTGGCAGGTAAGGGGTAAAAAAACCAATGCTCCCCAAGTCTGTCGAGTGTCGAATCCTGCTGGTCTCCAGGTGAACCAGACCCTGTGGGGTAATGACTGGCTTTTCTTTACCGCCACCCGCCTGCCCCCCGCATTCCAAATAAAAACACGCAGGCCCAGCAAAACATCCAGGAGACGACCAAACAATAGCTCTGCTGTGAGTGGAGACGTGAGGTGGGGGGGGTGGGGGACTGGACGGGGCGTGTTGGGGGGTGTTCCAATGGGATAAGACCAGGGGACTCCTCATTGCTCCACACGGCAAAGGAATGGAACCCCTCCCAGATCTGAGGGCCGCTCCCAAGACGTGCGCCCCCGAACCCACGTCGGGAGGACGGTATGTAAATCACCGTCGCTTAAAGTGACTGGGGTTCAGGTTGGGAGGGGGGAGGCGGGGTGGGGGGGTGGGGGGGGTGGGAGGCCGCACAGAGACAGCCAGCACTCCTCTCACGCAAACAATCAAACGTTCCCTTTATTGTTCACCAGAGGTCCACGCTAGGCAGCGGGCAGGTGAGTTCTCCCCTCCGAAACTAAATCGCACTCAGGGGACAAGGCTCCTCTTTCAGGCTCTGGCCTGCCGAGCAAGGCTGAGGCCATTAGCAGCCTTAATATACTGCATTACCTTCCCACCCATTTGTTTCCCCTTTGTTGTGATACCTACTTAAAATATCAAAGCAGCAAGAGGCTCAATAAGATATTTGAAAACTGAGAAACGCAGGTTTTATGTGACAGCACCGGACCCCCTCCCTCCCTCCCTCTCTCCCTCCCTCCCTCTCGGTCCCTTTTTAAAGAGGTCTGTGCAGGTATCATTTAGATGAAAAAGGGAATCAAAAGGGGGGTGGGGGGAGGAGCGGGGTGGGACATCAAGAGCTGAAACGGCAGAGGCCGAACAAAAAGGGAAGCTATGCAAGAGAGAGAGAGAGGAGAGAGAGAGGGAGTGAGAAAGAGGGGGTAAAAAATGAAAGCGTTAGGACAGAAGGGAGGAGCCAGCGATAATATTGACACTCATAACCGAGATGTAGCGCGTAACCCCGTGCGGAGAGCAGGAAGCCGGCTCGTGCGTCACAGGTAGCCTCGCTCCGCGCGGCCTCCACGCACCTTTGCCCTGACCGGGCTCTGCGGTGTGGTCGGGGTGGGGCGAGCTAACACCCCCCCCGGGCCAGTCCTGCTGCCAGACCCGCTCTTGTTTCAAAGTGTGCGGGAGTGTGTAGCCTACAAATTAATTTCCCTCCCCGAGGGCCGGCGGAACTCTCGGCCCGCGTCCCTTCCCGAATGCAGATGCGGATTGCTCCCTAGCCCCGCTCGACCAATCGCGTCGAGAGCCGTGGGAGGGGCCCGAGGCCCGATGGAAGGTAGCGCTCTCGGAGGCGGCATACCTCAGTGACAGTGCGGAACACGGTGGGCGGAAACGAAGCGTCAGGCCCCCTGCGCTGCTCGTCACAGGTGTGCAGGAGAAGAGGCTCAGAGGGATAGGGAAGACCACATAGCACTTCGGCAACTCGAGTCTGCTCGAGCATTAGAAATCTAACAGTGTTTCGGAACAAACAAATGCCAAAGATTCAGGGTGCCAGGGAATGGGGAACGTGTATATGAATTTTAGCAGTGAATTTTACTGTTAAAAATGTGGTGAATGTAGAACGCTGACTCTGATTGCAGTCTGTATTCAGGGCAATACCTATCTTTATCTTTTACTTACAAATAAATAAATAATTGTTACTTTTTTTCCTCAAACATAGTTTGGTGAAATGGTTCTGGTCATTCCCGAGTTTGTGAATAATATAACTAGCACCAGCATTTATTCAAACCTTAAGGGTAAATGATGGATAAATCTGGGCCCAGTGATGTAATGCTGTTGTAATTTCGGCCCTCAAGGCTTTCTGAATGAGCAGCAGGGATGTATTTTTCCTTTTGTACAAAAAGTGGAATAAAGAAGTGCTGTGTCTTCTGCTATATTGCATTCATCTCAGTGTTACAAAATGGCGAAAATGATTGATGTTTAATTTTATTGTACTTGTTGTATGCTTTGAAAACGTACAAAAATAAATCCTTTTTAAAAAATCTGTGACTTTGTGTACATTCATATTATTAACCTGAATATTCAAGTCTTATGACTTTGAGTCATGCAAATACCTTATTCTGATTACCATAGGCCAGATAAACCAGAATTCCAGTTATGAGTAACGGGTAAGACTTACTCTTCTATTTAACAGAATATTGATTTTCATTTATGCACCTTATACAAAATATATCTTTCTTGAGAAAAATGTACATCTCTGTATATTCTACTGCATTTTGCAAGAACTCTTTGGTCATAGTTCAGTTGCTAGCTTGCCATCATGACAAAACCAACAAGTTTGCATTTTTTGACTTCTCTGTTATGAAAGACATGAATACAATGATATATTAGAAAAATGCAAGCACAGCAACATCATTGACCTTAAAAAAGAGTTCTGAGAAATATTCACAATAAGATATTTTCTAAAAGTTAAAAAGCACAAGGTAGCCCAAAAGCAAACATCTCACACATAACCAGCTTCCTAAAGACTCATTTGGGATACTCTTGTGTCAAGAGGAATATCAGTGGTCATTGTAGTTAATGGTCCCTATACGCCACTTCATAATTTGACCAAAACCGGGATTATAATCCTGTGTACATGCAAACATAGTTGGTTTCACCCTGATGTTTCACAGTTGCACATTGCTGCACCCCAGTCCTCCGATGTTTGTTGACCACAGTCCTTTTCAAAGCCGCCCATTGTTTGCGCTGGCAGGGTCTGGGTTCCGTTTGGTGCGGTCGTCCTACCACCGTAAAAATGCGTTTACTAAAGACTGTAGCGCTTAACTTGTGCCGTGCGTGCGCTTTGCGCTTAAAGGCATAGCAACTGCACACTCTCGGTGGGCGCTGCCTCCTGGTCCAGGTTTCACTTTTGATTTCTGTTCACCTAAAGCAGTAAGTGCTTTGAGTCAGTCTGATATTGTGTTCTCGCGCTCGAGTCAATGAGGAGTAATCCCCGTGCTGAATCAATGGCCAGCTCTTCAGACGGGGCCTTTGTGACTCCACAGTGGAACTGGGGATGTGTGCGCGCATGAAAGGACCCCATTGTCCGTTACCACGATCAGAGCGTACAAGGACACAGCTATATATACCCATACACCCTCTGCTAGCGCACGCTTCTTCAAACGCTGCTTGGCATGACTGTGAATGGAATCGGTCCCATTTCTTTTCTGTTAAAAAAAAAAAAAAGCCCATTTTAAGATGGTGTCCCGTCCACGCTGAACCGCAGCCCGATGAACTTATGGTTCAAAGGTGGACACTCGGGAAGTGGCTGGTCCGGATAAGGACTCGGTTGTCCGTTGAACAAAGTTGCGCTGGCACTGGCTTTGTGATTAATGAGTCATGATGACCATTGGGTCAGTGTTTGTGTTCGTTTTAAATCACCTTCAACTGTACGACACAAGGGCATGAAAGCAGCGGCCTCTCAGCTCGGTTAAGATCATTGTGAACCGGTATAAAGAGGTGGGGAGTAGGAAGCGTGCCTTTTGCACGCTGCTTTCCTCTCTTTGCTTGAAAACTGGTGGGATAATGACTGCAAACAGCAGGTGTGGCTTTTGAACATAGAACAGGACGTGGTGGGTTCTCTTTGGTCTCGTTCGTCTGATTCTGGTCTTCATGAAAGGGCGCAGACCCGCTCGCCACTATCTTTCATCTCCGGGAGACAATAACAGCCCTGCCCCTCTCTTAACTCTATACCTTTTTAATCTGTCATCCTCCGAGTGGATCTTTGTGGCACAGGTGTCATCATTCTGAAGTTAAAGCGCGAACAGACGCTGTTTTCCGCATTGCGCCGTTCCCGTTTGCTAAGGAGTCGCTTTCTGTTGTTTTTTTTATGGATCGGAGAATCAAGCAGGCGTATTAATAAAGTGGGTCTGAAACTCGCTGAAAATCCAGTGCGTAGATAAAACTAGCCAACTGCTGACCGGACCAGCTGAGTGTACATTCCATCAGCAAAGGAATGGCAGCTGTGAGTTAGATCTAAAAGCCCACATGAGACTGTTGTCATAAACAATAGGAAGCTTATAAGCACACTTTGCCAATAACCGTTCAGAAGGCTCTATTCTTTGCCCAGACAGGACGGCACATGCATTTTTAATAATGGCTTGAATTGTGTGGTTCACCTTTCATCCACCGTGTACGTTAGGTCAACAGGCAGGCGTGTATATGGTATTCGCAGCTTTATTTGCCTTGTATTTTCACAGCAGGGATAAAGTTGCTGAATAGGATGTTGCATGTGTTGCCAAAAATCAGAATGTTTCTCAATCGCTTAGTTTCCAAAATTAGCCTCCGTGATTGCGTAGAGTGTCTGTGTGTCCTTGTGTGTGTGTGTGTGTGTGTGTCTGTCTGTCTGTGTATGTGTGTGTGTGGGCAGTGGGAGGAAGTATATCCTCTTTTTTTCCCCCCTCGTCTTCATCAGGGCAGTAAACACTGCCTGAGTGTAACCCAGAGGAAGCAGCTATCCCCCCAAAGGAAAAGGCTCAGCTAATTGTTATGTGTAGCACCCCTCCTCCTACTCCACGCAATTAAGATCACTCAAAGTCAGACAGGGTTAATTCACATGCCAGCTTTAACTACTGCGTGCCTCGTCGTCCCCCCGGGGGCTGTGCGGACCCCGCGCCGGGCCGGGGGTGGGGGGGAACTATTTATCTGTTCAAAACACAGGCTGAGATCTGGCTGCATCTGCCCCCTTCACCGCACATCATGTCTCTGCCTTTGTCTTTAATTACCCCAGCTTCTGGTAGTTATCCAGCTTCGGTGCACAATCAGTCGCTACTGTTTCCCTTCACTGGCATGAGCCAAGAAGAGTTTTTGGGGGGCAAAATGCATGTTGGGTTTTTCATTTGCAGGGGGCCGAAGAGGCCCATGGAACCAAATCGGCTTGTACATGAGTGGTACAGGGATGCTTAGCAGAGTTAACTCACATTAGTACTTTAGTGATGTTGTGTATATACTTTCTGGTCTGGGGGTAATGTTAGCCAGGTCTGGTGTGATTGCTCATAAAGAATGTGAATGAACTTAGGTTTTCTTACATTGTAAGTCGCTGTTCATTTTTAGGTTTTAGGTTTTTGGCACAGTTTGTAAAGATGAAAAATAATTTTGGGGTCATATCAGTACTGGCTGAGAATAACTTTAAAATGTATTAAGATTATCGTCGAGATGCCGCAGTAATGGTGGAAACGATGGCCTGAAAGGATGACGCAACATTGATGCAAATGATGAATCGCTGTTGCTGTCAATTAAGTAAAAATGTTGGGAAAGTATACTTATCATTGTCATCTGAACCTCTTTTTGTCACAATAACAAACCCACAAAATTATACAGAAACTCCTTAGCTCTCTATACCTGTGCTCTATGCTTAAGATAATAAATTAATCCAGCAAGATTAAATATTTTTTAACAAATATTTTTGGTACATTTTTACATATTTCTAACAGTGCACTTTCTACAAATCAACTGCTAGAGGAGGATTGCTGAGCTGGCAAAAGATATGATGCTATTGTTCTGATTTAATTTCAGTAAATGCATAAATAGAACATCACAAGTATTTATTACAGTTAATGGGGCTCTTATACTGAGAAACTTATACAATACAGAATCTAGTATGTCACTGAGATCAATAATTTTACAAGAGCAGCTTTAAAAACAGAATATAATGAACACTGAAGCCACTAGCAGTGCAGTAAAAAGTGCTAGTCAACATAATTAACTATCCTGTCAACATTAAACCAAGTGTGAAAATTTGGAGAAGTGCTATGAAAGAGGATTGGGTTTGAGGAAGTCTAGATGAAGCCCGAAGATGTGGTCTTAAGATAATTCAATACAAGCCAACATGATTGGGGCATTCACTACACAATGCTTTTCAAAGTGGAGAAGGATCATACTCGCAGATTTGTGGGGGAGACATGTCACCCCCAATATTATAAATTCATTTGAAAATAACTTGGTATGCTTGAGGGACTTGACATTTGACTATGCGAGAATAGGTGGTCCAGCAATGGATCTCCCCCAAAGTTGAAACGAAACCTACGCCTGTGGATAGGATTATGCTCATTCTACTGTCCTACCACCTACTTCAGTTAAAGCGGCAAACATTCTGCCATCCCAAACCTCCAGTCCACCCTACCCTGTGGTCCGAACCAGGCGTGCTCCCATTAGCCCTGCCTGCGTCTCTCCTAAGTGCGTGCTCAACATCAGCTAAAGACATGTTTGCACCATGGGGTGTCAAAGCCAACGCTTTTCAGCCGCTTAGCTGAGCTGCATGCAGTCCAGGCAGTTAAAGCGGTGGGCT
Organism: Anguilla rostrata; assembly: GCF_018555375.3. Taxonomy (NCBI): domain Eukaryota; kingdom Metazoa; phylum Chordata; class Actinopteri; order Anguilliformes; family Anguillidae; genus Anguilla; species Anguilla rostrata. The sequence continues at coordinate 41,444,018 of NC_057937.1, read as the reverse complement.
TTGCCACATTTAGTAGCTGTGTAATGTGATATAAAGCAGCTTCTGGTTCCTCTCCCTGGAGAGCAGTCAGCATTCTGTAGGAAGAGGCTTCCCCTGCCTGTCCTCTCCTAAATCACAGGGGCCAGCTCTAGAGACGCCTGCTCCTCCTTGACCTCCCCCTCTCGCTCCGCCAGAGCCTCTCTCCCAGCACTCAGCGAGACGCGGTCACTGGGCAACAGGACCGTGAACACGTCCCTTCCCCTGGCTGTGCAACCGCTGGTGCCCCTAGGCAGTATCAGTAGCTAAACCCGGTTCATGTTTGCTTGCGGGCCTCAGTGGCGCAAGCAAAGCAAACTATAATTCCCTCCCCTTCTCAGCCTTGGTTCGGGTGCCCCGTTTCTGCGTCGTTTCCCAGTCGTGAGCTCTGCTCGTACTTCCCCGGTTGTGGAGGAGTCAGCGGAGGTGCCCGAGGGGTCAGAGAACTCGCAGCTCATCTTCGTGGGGTCGAGGGAGCGTGACTCACATGCACTGTGGACTCTGGGGTAGCAATGAGTCACTGTGTGTACGAGAGTATGAAGGATAATTCATGACAGAGATTCGCATACTGTAAAGGCAGTAATTTTGCATGATTCAGATGTTGTTAGGGCTAAATAAGGATGAAGTTTAGAGCTCTATCGTCATTTCCACCCTCAGTGATTTTTTTTTTCCAGGAGGGGTGGGAGGGCTTCTAATAGGATTAAAGACTGTGAATTTCAATCCCAACAAGTTCTGCTCACTGCTATTACCAAGCCTCTAAGGCCACATGATTTGTTTGCTGTAATTGGTTCCATTGATAAATTGCTGAAGACATTCTTGTGCTTTTTTTGTTGTTGTTTTGACTGACCCAATAGCAGGAAACCACATAGATAATAACCAATGCATGCTGGAACCATTATGTCATTAATCTATTCTAGATTGTTTTATTTTGTCCCAATTGATACAATAAAGTATTAATTCTGTCAACTATTCATTAATCCGCTTACATCATATTGTATATAACATAATAACTTGTTGCAAGGGAGTTGCAGCAAATTACTGCAAACATCTCCAGCAGCAAATGTCACTTCCTCAGCTAGTTGTGGAAACACAAATTGCTCTGGAGTTAGTCCCTTGAAAGCAACTATAAGAACTTTTGCACATTTTATGTTTGAGCTCAAGCTCGCCTTTAAGAATCATCCTTCAAGTAATTAGATAAAGTTTTTGTTCTTTTTTGAATTAACTGTTAAATTGTACCCCATTTTTAAGCATGACTGACCAAATGTATGACCTTAAAAAAATACTAGCCATAGCCTCCTAAATTGGCGCACTGGTTTCCTTTTAAAACATTTGACGGATGCTCCCCTTGTATGACACAGCAAGTCAGAACAGAACTGGGGTGTCATGTTTGCCTCAGACCACAAAAGCATTCCTTCAGTAAAAAGCTCTTTGCCTCCCTAGTGTCTCGGGCAGATACCCCCGCGTAGGTTCACCTATTTACCCTGGCAAAGGGACATGACTCTTTGAAAGTAAAGGATCAGGGTCTTTGTATAAATATCCTCAGATAAGTGGACAAAGAAACAAAAGAAGAAAGGTGCTGACATCAGAAGTGCTCCATCACTGGGTCGCCATGTTTTCCTCGCGGAGGAGGAATAGGGGAAGGACGCACCGACACCCTTTGCTGGTGTGCTCTTAATTCATGTCATGGAACCCTCACTGGGGGGTGTGGGAGTGGGGTGGGGCGGGCGGGGGGGGAGCGTGCGGCATCACCAGGAAAAGGCTCTTGGCAGGACTGCCGCACTTGTGAATGAAGAATGCGGGCAGTTTGGCGAACCGGCTTGAGTTCTTGCGGAGAGCGTTTCCATGAGTCAGTTCTGGCGTTCTGGAGCCTCATTTTGTGAGGTTTGCCTTCAGCTTGGTTAGATGTTTCAGGGTTATTTTGGTGATCACTGTAGAAATAATGACGCTGGCTATGTGACCAGAGCATTCTGGGTAAAGCTCATTGGAAAGGTGAATGTTAGCTTCCTCATCCTTGATTTACACAATTCATTTTCTTAGTTTACGCCTTCCTCCTGAGCAGCTTACATGGTAGGTATTGTGTTACACATACAGTGTAATGTAATATATTTTTATACATCTGGGTATTTAGTGCAATATACTGTATAAGGATATTGCATCTGTAGCTGCATGGCAGGTGTTTGGAAATGGCTTTCTCTGGTAGAAGTGAAATCGTGTGATTTGAGCATGCTCTACATAAGTTTAGCAATGGCTTGAATGAATCATTCATTCCAGAGAACAGTGAATTTTTATACAGTGGAGCTGCAGGATTAGTTATTTAGACCAGTGATTTTGCATTTTCTCCAACTGAAAAAACTCAATACGATGGCCTAGCATTAACACGAGGTTCAGAAACTTTCAGTTCTATGTACAAAGTGCCCATTTCCATTTGATACATTGCAAAAAAATGATATATCGTAGATGCCTTAACTCCCACCAATGGAAAATGGTGGCTTGTGCATCATCTGAGATTGAAACTAGTCTACGAATGGCATCTGGTGACTGCTCTCCTGACATAATGTCTAGGCCCAGGCAGCAGGAAATGGAAGGATTGGTGTCGGGGTTGTCACACGACTCCTCCCTCCTGTAGGCCTGCTCTCTGCTGAGAACACGTTTAATGCTTTCCACCCTCAAAGCGCAGCGCTCATGTCCGCCATCCTCGGTGCACTGTGACATTGAGTAGCAGCTCTTGACACCTGGCATGGCCCGTTATGAGGTAATGCTCGTGTTTCCTTTTAGCCTTTGCCAAAAGTGTGAAACTAGCTCCCCCTGGTCTTCTCTGCTCTTTGGCGAGGCTCAAACAGTACGCGGTTTGCAGTCAAGCCCGACTTTGGTGAAATACCACTAAATACAACCCACCCTCATTTCCAGGCATGCAATTAAAGTCTATTTCTCAAGCTTGAGAACAAGATTCCCCCCTCCCCCCCCACCTCTGGGTTGCATTTGTCGACTTCTGAAAAACAATACAGTGTCTTGCTTGAGGCCAGTTTAGCCAAGGCTGGCTTAGATCTTTGCTATGCCACATTTGAGCTGGGCTTCTGCCAAAACCTAAGAAACTACTTGACAATTTGATAACAGCCAAATCCTCCGGCCATACACTGCAATCCAGAAATGTGTCTGGAAACTGTGCACGCAATCATTCATCACGGGAAGTTAGGAGGGAGATTTCTGACCCGTGTGCAGGTGGAATGGAAATATTCTTTTTCCATGGAAAACGAGTGTGTTTAAATATTTTCTGCAAGTTTGTTTACTTAAATGAGCAATTTGGACTCTCTCGCTTTTAAAGTCACACCAGTAGTTTCTTCGAGCAATGTTGCCTTGGTGTTACGCACAACCAAATCTAAACAGCAGGCTATTGACATCTGTGAGACTGAAAGGCTGGAATCAGTCACTCTCTATTAAAAAAAACAAGTTTTCAAAGAGATTATTCTGGTCAACAAGTTCCTCTCTGATGACCTCTCTGTCTGAAGGGGGGGTGGGGTGGGGGGGTTGTCTCTCCTCCTGACTTCTGTGGAAAGAGGCCATGCACAGGGAAGTGCTCGGTATCACGTTACAATTTGCGGCTTGTTTTTGATGTTTTAGAGATACAGTTTTAGCAATGAGCGAGCACTGAGCAATGCTAAGCAGCCAGGCCTGGGAACGCATTCTTATAACCGGATCTGCTTAACAGCCGCGGACTGCAGCCAGCAAAAAATACTTCAGGGGCAGGCGGGGGGGGGGATGGGGGGCGAAGGGTAGAGGCTGCATTCTCTGCACAGCTCAAAAGGAACGCATCCCATGCTCCACTTTATTAAAATGTTTGAAGTCGCCGTTAATCTTGACAGATATTTAATTGCCGGAACAGATGCAATGATGTCTGCTTTCAGCAGTTTATAAATAAAACTGCCCACGTAATCACTCCACTGCTGGAGTTTCAGGGGCTTCTTTTCGTAACTGTAACATGTTTACAAAGATGCTAAAGGGACTAGCCCAGAACACGCTGCACACGGTCCATGCAGAAGCACAAGCTGTGAATGTCCTCCAGCGGACTGAGAGGCGGTGACTCATTTTAAGCTCACCGTGCGTCGACAACAAAAATGTCAAGGCCTTTTATGTGTCCTCAAGGTTTCTTAGTATTTCCTCAGAAGAAGCGCATCATTAGTGCGGGTATTGTAATGCTATTGTAATTCTATATTGTAATTTTGAAGGGTCAAATATCAGCCTTTGAACAGCCTTGAAAGGAGGGACAGCAAAATTGTTGTTTTTATCATGTTATTGACTGGATTTTTGTTGCTAGTTTTTTTGGGTAGCATTTTTTTCTGATTCTTCTTTTTCTTTTTTCTTTTTTTAGTGAGTCAGTCTCCTGGCAGTCTCTTCCTAGTTGTAATTATTATTTTTAAATAGTTTTTTAACATTTTACCAGTGAATGACTTAAGCTTCCATTTGTAACAAAGTCCTTGGATGGAGCCAGTGTCCACATCGCAGCTCTGGGGGGGTGGAAGTGGTTTTAACCACATGCAGTGTGGGAGGTTTCCGCCCCCCCACCCCCTCCTGCCGCACCTCCTGTTTCACTAATCGATCGACGGGCTCCTCCCGCTCGCATTGACGAGGCACCGCTTTGGGCGGGATGCGCCCCCACCCCCCCCTCGTCTCCCCTTGCCCTGTCATCAGTCTTGTCCTACAAGGTGCCCCTCACCCCCGGAGACGGCATGGGAGAGTGAGCGTGTCAGGGACCCTGCGAAAGGGCCCTGTCCCTCAATGGGGAGAACAAGGGAAACACCAAGTGGGAGATTCCTTACATAGCTT